>NC_139623.1:14375677-14395677 GCF_964638095.1 Poromitra crassiceps
CGCCATCATTCAGCTGTCTTCATTGTTTGCGCGCGCACGCTTGTGTGTGTGTGTGTGCGCGTGTGCGCAGGTGCTTCAATTATGTTCTATGTTCCTTCTATTGCTTGGCATACTGGGAGTGTGTAAGTGAGATATGTATTGCATGTGAAACATGTTCAACTAGATGTTGCCAGACGATTCAGATGTCATTTCTTCTGTTCCCTGTGACTTTTCTAACAACCTGCAGGGATAACGAGCTGTTTTGGAGGTCAGCAGCAGAGACGTGTGCTCACTCTGTGTATGTGGCTGTTTTTGCAAACCTTGTATATGCATCTGTGTGTGTGTGTGTGTGTGTGTGTGTGTGTGTGTGTGTGTGTGTGTGTGTGTGTGTGTGTGTGTGTGTGTGTGTGTGTGTGTGTGTGTGTGTGTGTGTGTGTGTGTGTGTGTGTGTGTGTGTGTGTGTGTGTGTGTGTGTGTGTATACCTTGTACAGGGATCATGGTGTTTTCATGGGTTTTGTGTGAAGGTGTACCAGGCAGTTTGTCTATCCACCTTTTGGGTGAACTATAGGTTAGTGTTTTATGAGCTGCATGTGATGCAGTGTTTGATGGTATGTGTGAAGAGTTCACAGAATGTGTGTGTTTAGTTCGGTATGTGAACGTGTGTGTGTGTGTGTGTGTGTGTGTGTGTGTGTGTGTGTGTGTGTGTGTGTGTGTGTGTGTGTGTGTTTTTTTTACAGCGGTCCGGTGCGGGCCGAACGTTTTGAAGGGGGCCAGACAGCTGCCTTTTACTGCCCCAGGGGGTAATAAACAGGGAGGGAGGGGTAGTTATTTACCCCTTTTATTAGGGCAGGAGGCAGAGGAGGGGACTTTATTGGGGTCACACTGTAACTACACACAGCTGCAGGGCAAAGAGAGAGAGAGAGAGAGAGACAGAGAGAGTGTGTGTGTGTGTGTGTGTGTGTGTGTGTGTGTGTGTGTGTGTGTGTGTGTGTGTGTGTGTGTGTGTGTGTGTGTGTGTGAGAGAGAGAGAGAGAGAGAGAGCAGAGAGAGAGAGAGAGAGAGAGAGAGGGAGAGAGGGAGAGAGAGACCAGCTTTAGTATCTCTAAATTCCTCTCTCAGGTATTCCTCTAGTTTTTACTTGCTGTATCATACCGTGTGTGTGTGTGTGTGTGTGTGTGTGTGTGTGTGTGTGTGTGTGTGTGTGTGTGTGTGTGTGTGTGTGTGTGTGTGTGTGTGTGTGTGTGTGTGTGTGTGTGTGTGTGTGTCTGTGCTGCATACCTGCTTTGGTCCTATGTGTGTGTGTGTGTGTGTGTGTGTGTGTGTGTGTGTGTGTGCGTATGTGTGAGAAGCCCAGGTCATCCATCTTTCTCTCCGGTCCTTTTTTTCCATTTCCAGGTCCCTTAACAGCCCTCTCCTTGTTAAGCACATCTGCTGTCAATCAACTGTACCCTGTAATCCAATTGGCATTTCCTGCCTGTTGGAGACACGCCCACACTGACCCTAACTCCCTGGCTAATTGCTGATTGGTCAGGCGGCCATAGTGTCCAGCCAAGAAACAGACCCAAGTTCACCTCCATTCCTCTCATCATCCTTCATGGTTGCCATAACAACAGGTGTTCTATAAATGAGGATAATACTCCACGTCAGTCAGTTAAAGGCTTTCCAGAAAGGTATGAACCAAATGTACCCAAATGCTGAGCGAAATATGGAAATAAAATGTTGAAAGCAGAGCCATCATTCCCACAGCTTCACACGCCAGGGAACACGTCAGGATGAGCAGATCCATATGAAACCGGAGAGAAAAGAAAAACGGACCTGGAAAGAGTTGCAGCGGTGAAATAGGGTGAGAGAGGAATGAGTGGAAGAATGAGGCCATGTGGCAGCGAGATGATTGACAGAGAAGTGAGAGAGAGAGAGAGAGGGAGGGAGAGAGAGATACTGGGAGGGGTGGAGGGGACAGACAAGTTATTCTAGTTGCAGACAGCTGACAGAAAGCCTAAAATAAGATGGAGCTGTCTAATGTGAGCTTATTCTATACAGCTACACTCACAAACCATCAAATGAACTGCACTGAAATGCCTTTTATGTTTCTAATGGTTTTTAAGTAGGATGTGTGTTTCTAATGGTTTTTGAGTAGGATGTGTGTGGGAGCAAAGAGACAACATCGAGCTGAGGCAATATGATGGTGCTTTATTGTCTTCACATAGAAGGATGATCACATTTCATATAAAAGAGACACAAAGTAAAAACCTTAGCAGTAACTGTATCAGGCTCTAGTGTAGTAATAAATATAAAACTTTATCAAGAGATAGAAAAAGGGCATGTTGTGGGGGGTGGGGGGTAAAGAAACAGAGAGGAGGGGCACATCAAAATTGACCTGAAACTGGAAGAGCTCATAGATTGGTTTACACAACTACAAATATAGTCACACTGACACGTGTGTACACACACACACACAACACACACACGTCACACACACACGCACACACACACACACACACACACACACACACACACACACACACACACACACGCACACACACACACACACACAACACACACACGTCACACACACACACACACACACACACACACACACACACACACACACACGCACGCCTCCTCAAATACATGGGCTAGCACCTAGACAATCACACATGCAACGCAACATGCACTTTAACATTTACAACCCTAGCGGGTCACGTTGGGTGGCGTTAGAAACACAGACTGATAACTCAGCACCTAGGACCAAGGTGTAGAAATGCAACATACTAGATCCAGACTAGACTAACAGGTAAATACATAGTGAAGCTAACAGATATACTGGTGCAGAAATAGACTATGGAGTTGCTATCTTCCAGCGCTGCCTTGACAAGAAGGGGGTGGAGATGGGCAGAGTGGTGGAGATGGGCAGAGGGAGAGGGTGTGGGGGTGAGGTCAGTGGTGGAGATGGGCAGAGGGAGAGGGGGGTGGAGGGAGGAAAAGTGAAGAGTGCTCTTGTTCATTCTCGTACGTAGACTCTGGTGCATATCACGTCGTCTGCACTCATGGTCTGAAAAGAGAGGAGAAGGTGCATATTAAATATGAATACTCATATGTACTCAAATGGCAAGAGTATTGGCACAATGAGCTATGCCAGTTTTGTGAGTCAAGTGACTTTTTTTCTTCTTCTGTTGATTGATCTGCACACAGTGGTTCTTCTTCTTCACGTCAAGGACCCTTAAACTGGCACAATTTAGACCACGGACCCCATTTGATAAGATTTTGTCCCAGGGTCCCCCATCTGATAAGATGTTAGCTTTTGTGATGACCCTCTCGCTCTCCTGGCCCTGTCTTGCAGGGCCCTGTTGTTGGGGTGGTTAGGCTGATTAGGGTGCACTCATTGGGTTTAAGAAGACCTTCAGACCATTCAGTCTGTCTCCCTCCTCACGATGCACATGAATCCATTCTTTCGTTTAATGTAGTTTGTGTTGTCTAGTTGTTACCTCTGCCAAGGAAGTTATGTTTTCACTGCCATTTGTTTGTCTGTCTGTTTGTCTGTTAGCAGGAACGGGGCGGGGCTAGGGAAAAGACCTGTAACTAGGGATAGGAAGGTCAGAGAGAGTCAGGATTGGAGGGGTGGGTAAGGGGAGTGGCTAGGTGTATCTGGGTGGTGGGAGGGAGCATGTTCAGGAAAGGGGGCGGGGCCAGGGAAAAAGGATAGGAAGGACATAGAGCAGGGGTGGGCAATTTATTTTTCCTGAGAGCCATACTGACTTACATCAAGTAAGTGAAGGGCCACACATTGGAGATCATACCTGCCAACACTCCTGATTTTCGCTGGAGTCGCCCTATTTTTAACCCTCTCTCCTGTTGTGATTGGTAATTTCTTGTTAATCTCCTGATATAATAGTGATACAAATCCAATGGCTGTAGCAGATGAGATTTATTAACATAATTCATTTTACTTTTCATTTCACTCAATTTATTGAGTTTTTGGGGGTCGATTTGTATCACTATTATATCAGGAGATTAACAAGAAATTACCAATCACAATGGGAGAGAGGGTTAAAAATAGAGCACACATGGGCAAAATGCGGCTCTGGGTTGGAGGGGTGGGTAGGGGGAGTGGCTAGGTGTACCCAGAACCGTGTATATAGAAGTGGACCAGTCAATGGACCAGTTTTTGGGCCGGTGCGCAGGCGCAGGCGCAGCCAAGCGAAGCCGGCCCCTGTGATCTGGGCTTTTTGAATGGGTTTTTGGCGCGATCCTTTAAACAAGGGCTATGGGCAACGCAAGCTTAATCAAATGCGAACCAGTGTTCAGCGGGATAATCTTCACACATGAGGACCACTTTTATGAGTTTTTAAGCTTTTACGTGCTGTTAAAAGTAAGTCCTTACACTGGTTGCCAGTGTGTCATAGAATAGATTTTAAAATACTGTTATTAGTCTATAAATCACTTAATGGCCTGGGCCCAAAATACATAGCTGAATTGCTCCCACGCTACGAACCGTCTAGAACTCTTAGGTCAACAGGGTCCAGCTTATTAACTGTCCCTAGGATCAAATCAAATCATGGGAAGGCTGCATTTACCCACTATGCTTCTGCTAGCTGGAACAAATTGCCTGAAGATCTCAGATCTGCCCCAACCTTACTTACTTTTAAAAATAGACTAAAGACTTTTATGTTTACCGTCGCTTTTAACTGCTGACAGCTACTATGCAAACCCAATGAGTCCTCTATAAGTTTTTAGCTCTTTCTGCAACTGCTGCGCCTGTTGCTTAATGCACTTTTTATACTCTTTTTTAAAGTTTTGTTGTGATGCTTTTAAATGTCCATTTTATTCTCTTCTTTTCTTTTCTTTTCTTTTCCTGTCAACCATTTTATGTGAAGCACTTTGAATTACCTCTGTGTATGAAATGTGCTATACAAATAAACTTGACTTGACTATAGACCAAATCAGCGGGATGTTTACATTTACTTCCGGGTACCCCTGAGGTCCACACATTATAATGGCGGTGGACGGCACAAACTGACGTGTTGAAGACAAAAACAGACAAAGAAGACAAAAATGGTTAGTCCGTGTTGTGTTGTTGTTTAATATCATTCATAACAACACTTTCACTAACGACCAGACTAGCTAATTTACCTGTTGGACCAGACCAGAGTAGACTTGACGCTAAATTAAATTAACGTGGCGTCAGTAGCTCTGTTTGTAACGTTAACGTAACCTCGCGTCACCAGGCTCTTCTATGTTAATGAGTCTGCAAAACAGCGAGTTTGACAGACAAACAAACGTTATTAGCTAGCTAACACTACATAAAACAAACACAGAAGAAAGGCTAGATACGTCGGACAAGCATGTTTACCAACCGTTTAACCAATTAAATTGAAAGTAGTCGGCCGAAAACAACGAGAGGGTTTGACAGCATTTATTTGACAACACGCACATTTAAACCTGCCGCCTTCCCCAAGTGGTACCCGGAAGTAAATTTGTTTACATGGTGACGTCACGGTGATTTGGTCTATTGACTTGACTTAAAATGGCGGCTAGCTAGCAAATGGCTAAATAAGACTACACTGTTGAGTCGACGGGGATATTATACGTCAATAACGTCATCACTTCAAAGGACGAACACGTAAAATTTTCTTTCCCTCACCTGGTTCAGTCCGTGGTAATCAGTGCACAGCAGCGCACACATCAACAACACTCCAGGGTGAGTGGTGACGTGACGTGACACTGTGTGTAGTTCTGGATTAGTTTAGCGCAAGCTTTTTACTTTTAGGGCTCGCATTTACGCTTCAAAACTCATGAAAGTGGTCCACATGTGCGAAGATTATCCCGCTGAACACTGGTTTGCGTTTGATTAAGCTTGCGTTTCCCACAGACCTTATTTGAAGCATCGCGCCAAAAACCCATAAAAAAATCCCATAGGCAGAAACAGTGAAGAACCCGGAAGTCCGCGACTTCCGCGTTCCGACTACAAAAATATGTCATCCCTGGGGCTCTCTATGCTGAAGTAGTTGGGGGTTTGGTGCCTTGCTCAAGGGTCTTGGATTTGAACTGGTACAGTCACAAGACTACTTTACCAACCTCAAAGCAACGATTGCCCCACGTTGGCTCACAGATGAAATGAGATGAATGAGAGTAACAGCTGTGGTTTGACTGGTATTCCCCACATGTTTACTTCTCACCTTTCTGTTTGTGGAAGGTGGAGGTGGATCACAGATGGCATTTGCACTGTTGGTTTCATGCCCTTAGTCTTGTGCCTGGACTTGCTTACTGGGACGATTCCATAACCTCAACTGAATCTTTCTCTTCCTCTTTCAGCATAAGAGTACGATAGTGCAGATTCCCTGCCTACCAACATGAGGGTCGCAGGTTCGAGCCCCCGTGTTACCTTCATCTTGGTCGGGCGTCCATACAGGCACAATTGGGAGTGTCTGGCCAGATTATGGTTATGGGCCCTGGTCACTGCACTCGTGCCTCCTCTGGCCGGTCAGGGTCTATTCTGGTGGGAGGGGAACTGGGGGGAATAGTCAGCCAAAGTGAAACGTCACTTCCTGCTTTCTCCCTGTACCAGCGCTGCGAAAAATATGAATGGCGGTGAATGGAGAATAAGGTTACTTTTTTGATCCCGTTTGAATTGTGCCACGGGGTGCCAACGCAAATTTTGTCAATTTAAAACGTAACTTTGCATGTCAAGAAAGTCACAGTTTGTCGCCAAACTGTTGCACTAGAAGTTATAAATCAGAAAGACTACATGCACTGTCGCCTAAGTGACGTCACTTTCTCTACCGGCAAAGCTGAAGACCGGCGACATGCCACGAGCTATGTAGTTTTTATACGAAACCAGCGCCTGCGTTTCAGTTTGATGACAAACTGTGACTTTCTTGACATGCAAAGTTATGTTTTAAATTGACAAAATTAGCGTTGGCACCCCGTGGCACAATTCAAATGGGATCAAAAATGTAACCTTATTCTCCGTCCACCGCCATTCATATGTTTCACAGCGCTGGTACAGGGAGAAAGCAGGAAGTGACGTTTCACTTTGCCTCTCTATACAGTAGCATGATCCTCCCACATGCTACGTCCTATGTCAAGTGAAAAGAAGCAGCTGGTGATTGCACATATATCGGAGGAAGCATGTGCTAGTCTGCAACTCTCCCCAGATCTGCAGAGGGGGTGGAGCAACGACTGGGACAGCAGGGAAAAAAAGTACAATTGGTGAGAAAATGAGACAGTTCAGGTTGTTGGGCAGGTACAGTAGCAATATGGCAGTCTCAGCAGTCAGCACTGTAACTGCTGATGCCATCTGAACCTAAACTCGGACTTGAACCCATGCCGCTCTTTACAGAGATGGGAGACTAAGTAATTATGCAAAAGCCTTACCAGGATCAGCTCGCCGTCATTGGTTATCTCACGGGTCCAGGCAGTTTTAGGACCCTCCCCTTTCTGCAGAGTCTGCTGACAGCTGATCTTGCTGTCTGTCTCCCAACGGGGAAAACTCTGGAGTGAGAGAGGGAGAGAGAGACAGTGAGAGAGAGAGAGAGGGAGAGAGAGAGAGAGAGAGAGAGAGAGAGAGAGAGATGGCGATGATGGAGAAAAGGAGAGGCTATCATTAGACTCTTGCACAGGATGTTGATGGATGAATGGATGCATGGGAGCAGTGTTGTCCAATGGGAGGGAGAGGTACTGAGGGATGTGTCTATGCTATGATGTGGACGCTAGCGAAAGAGGGAGAGCAGAAAGGAGAATGGTGGAGCGGGGAAGTCACCGGGAGGTGATAACGTGTGATGAGTGGGGAAGTCACCGGGAGGTGATAACGTGTGATGAGTGGGGAGAGGTGATAACGTGTGATGAGTGGGGAGAGGTGAAAACGTGTGATGAGTGGGGAGAGGTGATAACGTGTGATGAGTGGGGAGAGGTGATAATGTGTGATGAGTGGGGAGAGGTGAAAACGTGTGATGAGTGGGGAGAGGTGATAACGTGTGATGAGTGGGGAGAGGTGATAATGTGTGATGAGTGGGGAGAGGTGAAAACGTGTGATGAGTGGGGAGAGGTGATAACGTGTGATGAGTGGGGAGAGGTGATAACGTGTGATGAGTGGGGAGAGGTGATAACGTGTGATGAGTGGGGAGAGGTGATAACGTGTGATGAGTGGGGAGAGGTGAAAACGTGTGATGAGTGGGGAGAGGTGATAACGTGTGATGAGTGGGGAGAGGTGATAACGTGTGATGAGTGGGGAGAGGTGATAACGTGTGATGAGTGGGGAGAGGTGATAACGTGTGATGAGTGGGGAGAGGTGATAACGTGTGGGGAGAGGTGATAACGTGTGATGAGTGGGGAGAGGTGATAACGTGTGATGAGTGGGGAGAGGTGATAACATGTGATGAGTGGGGAGAGGTGATAACGTGTGATGAGTGGGGAGAGGTGATAACGTGTGATGAGTGGGGAGAGGTGATAACGTCTGATGAGTGGGGAGCGGTGATAACGTGTGATGAGTGGGGAGAGGTGATAACGTGTGATGAGTGGGGAGAGGTGATAACGTGTGATGAGTGGGGAGAGGTGATAACGTGTGATGAGTGGGGAGAGGTGATAACGTGTGATGAGTGGGGAGAGGTGATAACGTGTGATGAGTGGGGAGAGGTGAAAACGTGTGATGAGTGGGGAGAGGTGATAACGTGTGATGAGTGGGGAGAGGTGAAAACGTGTGGGGAGAGGTGAAAACGTGTGATGAGTGGGGAGAGGTGATAACGTGTGATGAGTGGGGAGAGGTGATAACGTGTGATGAGTGGGGAAGTCACCGGGAGGTGATCACGTGTGATGCGCTCATGGTTGGCCGAGCGGAGCCCTGGCTGCTTGCATGTTTGCTTTGGATACAGCCAAACAGAGGCCATCTATGGGAGAGCCCAGAGAGCAACAAGGAGAGGAGGGATGCAGGGCGAGGGAGGGCAAGTAGGGGGGAAGGGATAGAAGTAGGGAGGTTGACAGGGGTCATAAAGAGTGTGGAGGAGTGGAGCACATAGTCTGATAGGCCCTGTGTGAGCATGAGAGGGCCAAACATATTCTATCAGTCTAAATATGATCAAGTGCCAGATGAAATAGATTGATGTCATATGCACAGCCCACTCCCCATCTACTCCCATTTCCACTGAGATATCGACAGGTCCCCATACTCCCATTTCCACTGAGTTTGTGTGTGTGTGTGTGTGTGTGTGTGTGTGTGTGTGTGTGTGTGTGTGTGTGTGTGTGTGTGTGTGTGCATGTGTGCGTGACTGACTGTGTGTACATGCGTGAGCACGTGCATGTGTGTGTGCGTGTGTGTGTGTACCATGCAAGGGTGTCCGTCCACCGTGGCCTCGTTGAACTCCTGTCCCACGGTGAAGGTGACATGGGTGGTCCTCACAGAGGTGGAGGTCTTGATGGACAGATTCTCTCCAGTCTGAGTTATCTCCACCGATGGCTTGGAGGCCGCCGCCACCGCGATCTTACGCAGCATCACGTTTACACCTGGGAAACACACACACACATGCACGCACGCACGCATGCACGCACACACACATGGATAGGATAGGCGGATAATGACAAAACAAGAAAGAACATGTGTAAGGAGAGATCTAGGGTTATGCAAAGGACAACATTTAAGCTACACAAAGGTACAGGTAAACACACGCTCTTCTACAAACAATTGTGGTGGTTTAAAATGAACTTTCCCATATACAGAACACACATCATACGTCATCAACTCAATTAGTGAAGACAGGTTGTTTTTGATGTATACCGCTGTTGGTTTACATGATATGGCCCTAAGGAGCACAGCAAACCAAACCTGTTTTTACCAAAACATGCACAACCACTGGGCCTTTGGGCCTTGTGTGTGTGTGTGTGTGTGTGTGTGTGTGTGTGTGTGTGTGTGTGTGTGTGTGTGTGTGTGTGTTTGAGCACCGTGGTGTTGCTGCTTGTACGCACAGTCAGGGTAAAGGGAGCAGTCTAGCTGTGCACTACTCTCTCAAATAATGATGACAGAGGGAACAATGAGGTCATGTGTCGACGCTTGCCCAGCACATCTGCACTCCCCACAGACGCGCACACACACACACACACACACACACACACACACACACACACACACACACACACACACACACACACACACACACACACACACACACACACACACTAAAAACCGGTCTGTACTTTCCTGGTTATCATCATCATCACCCTCATCATCCTCATCTGCAGAAACATGTGTTTTGGTGAGAATCTTTTGCAGCTGGATGACTTCCTAAACCTCTCCCAGTCACAGGGAGATGCCACACATTCATATCCTAACTTTAATTCTGCCTCATCACAATGCAACATATTGCAGTAGTATAACAGCCAAGGGCAGCAAACAAACAAACACACGCGCGTGCGCGCGCACGCACACACACACACACACGCACACACGCGCACACACACACACACACACACACACACACACACACACACACACACACACACACACACACACACACACACACATACACACACACACATACACACCCTGGTGGTCAAAACATTGTAAATGGTGTGTGTGTGTGTGTGTGTGTGTGTGTGTGTGTGTGTGTGTGTGTGTGTGTGTGTGTGTGTGTGTGTGTGTGTGTGCTCGTGCGTGCGTGTGTGCGCATGCGTGTGTGTGTGTGTGTGTGTGTGTGTGTGTGTGTGTGTGTGTGTGTGTGTGTGTGTGTGTGTGTGAAGGAAGAAGAAGAGAGGGACAGCAGGAGCAGAGTGCAAAGGGGGGAAGTTATTGGAGTCGCCCCGGGGGACAGAGTAATCTGTTACACCTTCCTGGCAGGAAACAGAAAGCGAGGGAGGAGGATGAGAGAAAGAGAGAGAGAGAGAGGGAGAGAGGGAGAGAAAGGAGAACAGACAAGAGGCCAGACGAACAAATGGAAAGAAAGAGATGGAGACAGAGGCATGATGGAATGTAAATGGAAACACTGCATTTACAATGTGCCTACATTCACCCATTCACACACCAAGGGCGGCCAGCTGCCACGCAGGGTGCTGGCACAGCCATCGGGAGCAATTTGGGGTTCAGTGTCTTGCCCAAGGACACTTCAACATGCGGACTGGAGGAGCCGGGGATCGAACCACCGACCTTTTGGTTGGTGGACAACACGCTCTACCTCCTGAGCCACAGTTAACATGTTAACATGTTTTTATTAGAATGGAGTTTAGCCAACTTTATACGCTCACTTTATGAAATAAATTCATAATATACATCATGGTCAGCAGTATCAAACTAATGAAAGATATATGAAGATAGTATTTAAAAAAAGAAAAGAAAAAGAAAGAAAATAAATGCTTTTGTCAAAATTGAATTGGTTTGTTTTATATTGGTGGTTGATTGCCTATTGTGATGATCCCCAACTGGAGGTTATGGTAAAAGAAGGCAAAGAATGAGAGCCAAGGTTGAAAATACAAATATGAATGGGGGGGGGGGGGGGGGGGGGGTAAGATACTACATGATCTGAAAGAGGATAGGGGGGGTGATGATACTGTGTGGGAACAGAACAGAAAGGCAAGTAGAAGGGGGGTGTCTGTGTTTGGTCTGTGAGGGCTTCTGTCTAAGTTTGAGGTGAAGTGTGTGTGTGTGTGTGTGTGTGTGTGTGTGTGCGTGTGTGTGTGTGTGTGTGTGTGTGTGTGTGTGTGTGTGTGTGTGTGTGTGTGTGTGTGTGTGTGTGTGTGTATGTGTATGTGTGTGTTTTGTGTGTGTATCTGCCGTCGAGTTGGATTTCACACTTCTCACCTCTCACACATTCCCACCTGTCACCAAGGGTAAATATATACAGACTGAGAAATGCACAGTCACAGACAGCAGGCAGGACAGACAGTAGACAGTGCTGTATGCACTGCACATGCAGCAAAACTGCTTTGTCATGCTTTCAATGCATGGACACATTAGCCCTGAATCGGTCCCTATGATAGAAATAGTGGACTATTTAGTGTGCTCACCATTTTTTATAGTGTCCGAATTCTTAACTGTTAATTTGATTCACTATATTATATAGTCCACTATAAAATACCCACAATGCAGAGCGATTTCTAGTGAACAGCGAATGTACCTACATTTTCACTGGTATACCACAATGCAAAGTGGTCGTCTTTACCGATGGTGAAGAAGAAAGTTTTTCAGCAAGATGGCGGGAGCAGGAGAATTAAGGGCTACCAGCACTCATTTTGTTTATAAATGTAAGTAATAGCTGCCTTTTTCTTGCCTTGGTTCAAAAACTATTTGAGGGGTAGAATGCAAAGTGTCCAAGTTGATGGTTTATTGCCTAGCTCTTTGAATATACAAAATGCTGTGCCGCAAGGGTCTATTTTGGGGCCTATTTTACTTACAATTTATATAAATAATTTGTGTTGCAATGTTGTTAATACAAAATTTCATTTTTATGCGGACGACACCATTATCTACAGTTCTGCCTCATCTTTAACGAGTGCAATCAAGGAACTGCAATGTGCTTTTAATGTTGTTCAGAGGAATCGTTGTGAATTGAGACTTGTACTAAAAGCTGACAAACCAAAATGATGTGCTTCTCAAGGTCTAAGAAGACAGCTGAAGACGGTACCTATCAACTTGTCACTTTAGAAAACAAAGTGATTGAACAAGTCTCAACTTACGGCTTTTTCCTAGAAGACAATCTGTCTTTTAAACATCATATTGAGTGTTTTACGAAAAGAAAAATCTCAGAGTGAAGTTGGGTTTCTTCTATAGAAACAAATGTTTTTCTTTTGGTGCAAGAAAATTGATGTTTTTATCAGCAATTGATTGGTGATATGTTATATATGCATGCAAATTCATCCTTGAAAATGTTAGATTCAGTGTACCATGCTGCATTGTGATTTGTCTCTGAATCGGGTTTCCGCACACATCATTGCAGTTTGTATGAGAAAGTTGGTCTGTCATCCTTATACAACCGCAGAATGGAACACTAGTATATTTTTCTTTATAAGGCCATGTTGCATGAATTGCCTTCTTATTTGTGTTCCTTATTGACTCCTAAAGCTATCAGTAGCTGCAACCTTCGGTCTCGCGGATAGATTAAGTACAGTATATCATTCCTCAAACCCGCACTGTCTTTGGTGAAAGTGTTTTTAATGTTTTTGCACCCTCATCTTGGTGTGAGCTACAGAGTCACCTTAAACCAGATTATTATATAATCATGCAAGATTATAAAAACAGGATTAAGGACTATTTGACCACTGAATGTATATGCTTTCCTGAACATTGCTAATTGCCTGATGTAATTTGCTGTCTTGTGTCTGTTCTTCTATGTGATACTTTTTTAATGGTTATATGAAACTTGTTAGGTTGCTGTCTTGGCCAGGACTCCCTTGTAAAAGATATTCTGAATCTCAATGGGAATATTCCTGGTTAAATAAAGTTTAATGAAAAAAATATGTATTTAACACATTAGCAGCCTAGCTTGTGTACGTTTTTTTAAAGCCCAGTTAAGTGCCATTACGTGATACTGGGTGTGGATGGCTTGCGTCACATGAATACCCGGCGCATCTTGTGACGCAATTATCTTCAGAAAAAAAATCTGTGTAGGTCCGAAACTCATTTGATCGTTCCCCATATAGTTCACTATATGATAAACACCACATGGGGAATAGTGAGTGAGTGAATGAGTGAACAATTCCGAACACAGCGATTGTGTGCAAGTTGCATTGTATCTATAGTGTGCAACTCAAAATTGCCGAAAATATTTTCACACGGCTCCGTGCATAGAACCCAGTTCTATACCCTGGCCTATACCTATACCCAGTTAACGTTATTAGAAACTAGAAACAGACGCTGTGGAAAAGGAAGTGACGGTGGCAGGAGAGGCGCTCTGTACAGGAAGCTGGGGAAAAAGGTAGGGCTGTCCCTAGTCTGGGCACCTTCCACCCCGCTTTTTGTCATGGGGGCGTAAACCCCGGACCCAGAATTAACACCGGATGGCAATGCGCCTAACAACGTCTTTGTTGCCGTTAGCTTGACGCGGTGATGTTACCTAAACTAGAGTCTGATCAAAACAAAGCTAGCGTTACATAAAACAAAACGTTTATGCAATATGGCATCTCCGCCACCACCGCCTGACACACCGGTCAAAACGGTGAAAGAGGATTCTGATACTTGGGTCAAATTGTCAAGTTAACGTGAAAGTTGACGAGCTAGAAACGCTGCCATCCGGTCTAGGGCGGGCTCTAGGCGGGAACCAGTAGGGTGACAAAATCAATTGTGGGCGGGAGCCAGGCTCTTTCTCGCCAAGAAGAGCCTGGTGACGTGAGGTTAGGCTGTCCCAGAGTCTATTTTTCAAATAAAAATTGACTCTGGGTTCCCAGATTGCGTGAATGTGTGACTCGGCCCAAACCTGCAGTTGTTTTGTATGTCCTCTAGAGGTCACTAGAGGACACCACACAAGCCCCCCAAAAAACACAAGCACAAACAAGCATGAAAGAAAACCGTCAATGGGGTGGGAGGCGGGCAGGGCAGGGCAGGGCAGCGGGAACAGTCCCGCTGAATGGGCACAGGACGCTTGCAGGCAGGCAGGACGTGGAAAACTCTGGTTGAAACGTGGGGACTAGAACAAAAACGCAGGCAGCACGCCACATGGCGTTGCGTGGCATGGCGTTGCGTCGGTAGCGATCGGTCGTTGCCGGTGCTGAAACCTAGGCGGGAGCTGTCGTCGCCCCAACACGGCGGCTGGTGGAGCTGCTGCTGTGGTTGCCGAAGTCAGGGTCATCGCAGTGGAAGCCAAAACTGCTGAGGCAAAGCGCAGCCATGGTGGTTCCCACACAGACCTGGTCTGGCAGCCAGGCAGGCAGCTCCGGGGTATCCCCTCAGCAGGCGGCACAGCTCCGGGGTATCCCCTCAGCCGGCGGCACAAGGGGAACAAGCATCTGGTAGCGGTGTCGAGTCAAGCTGCAACTCATCGGGTCAGCTGGACACGTGCCAACCCAGTTTAGATGAGACGACGCCCCGAACTCATTTGATTGGTCGCCCCCTACGTGCTGCTGTTATCCGCCATGCCTGACAACAAACTACCGTAAACAGCAGAGGCGACCCCGCTGCACCCGAACACCTCTCTTTACAGCCAGGCAGGCACAGAGGACTCTTTCCCCGAAGTCGAGTGTGTTTTCCCCGTTTCCCCCCATTTCTCATTCCCCTGGAGATGTGTGGCTCGGAGAACTAGGAGCGGGCAGCGCTGCCGCCGTTCTCCTAGTTCTCCAAGCCACACATCTTCAGGGGAAGGAGAAATGGGGGGAAACGGTCCGTGTACTTGGCCATACATTTTTTGTTTTGAAATTGTGAAACGAAAAACGAAAAACGAGTCGTTTCCCGTTTTTCTGTGATAATAAAAAAACTGAAAATGGGGCGTTATCCATTATCCGTTATACAATTTAATTTGATGTGCTTGTAAATGGAAATTGGGAATTAAAATACCCGTGCGGAAAAATCCTTTCTCAATTTTGTGTTCATTTCTTCTCTGTGACTCGGAAGCAATATTTTAGCGAAGGCATGACCCGCCCATCTGCCTCTGATTGGCCTAGCATCAAACATTGTTCATCCAATCACATTCGCAATCCTGCAATTGCAAGTTCAACTAGGCTATATGAATATGATCTCATAACCTCTGATTATGCGGCCATTTCATGCTTGTTGATGTATTTAATAGTTGTTTTGTATTTGCTGACATTGTGGTTATGAACAAATTCTTAGATGACCCACAGTAACTTTATAGCCTCAGCAACAACTAACTGTAGTCATTAATAGAAAAGTATTCCAGCAGCAGACACACTAGTTGCAAATAGCCCACTGTTTTTTTATTCCCCAATACATAGACTACAATTATGTAAAATTCCCATCTTGTACCATGATATAAAATGGTTCAAAACATTTTGATGTTGGTGAAAATCAATAGCGATTAATTGCCCCCGACCTCCAAAGTCAGCATCACCATCAGGAATTGCTCCTCCTCTGTCCTTTGCTGCATGTTCTGCACCACATGTTGTAATTAAACAAAATAAACCATTTAAGGTAACTCTTTATATTAGGGTTCTATTAATAAGCGTTAATTAATAGGTAATAAGGCTCTTAGAAGGTGCTTATTAACACTATTATTATGTTAATAATACTATATAATTGTTAATAATCGCATTATAAACATATTTATTGGTAGCTTATAAGACATTGCACTTTATAACCACCTTTACTAGCTGGTTTTGTTACTTCATTAAGCCTAATAAATAGTTTGTTATTACCTTATTAGCAGTTAACTATGCACTTATTAACAGTTAACTATGCTTTTTGCAGGTACCTCATGAGCCCATGCTCACTTCCTGGATAAGCAATGAAAATTTCAGAAAGATCCAAGCGTCGGTTCCAGAGTTATTCAAGAAAAACCTCTTATTGGCTGGTTAGCTCTGGGAGGCTTAATTTGCATTTTTGTCCCATCATGCAATTCTGCCCCTCTTTAGAGACACAAAACCCTGAGTGAAACACACATCTCTCAGAATCATTCCCCTGGCCATTTGACCATTCAGACATCTGCCTCCATTGAGGCAGCATAATAAGTGCATAATAAAGGATTTATTAACCTTAATAATGCACTGTTCTCGCTTTAGATCCGGTACCTGCAAAAAGCATAATAAGTGCATAATAATGGATTTATTAACCTTAATAAGGTACTGTTCTCGCTTTAGATCCAGTACTGGCAAAAAGCATAGTTAACTGTTAATAAGTGCATACTTAACTGCTAATAAGGTAATAACAAACTATTTATTCAGCTTAATGAAGTTACAAAACCAGCTAGTAAAGGTGGTTATAAAGTGCTTATAAATGTCTTATAAGCTTCCAATAAATATGTTTATAATGCGATTATTAACACTTATATAGTATTATTAACATAATAATAGTGTTAATTATAGCTGCTGCGCAGCAATGGGTCGGCAAGTCTCAAGGCTTTGATGATAGACCATACGGTTCAGAAGTTATGGACCAGAATGTAAAGAGGGCTGTTATAGCTCCACCATCTGCTCAATTTGTGTAATTCTTTTGTGTAGAATAAAAGGCCCCTCTGTGCACCTCCCTACCAAGTTTCGTAGCTGTAGCTGTTATGGTTTCTGAATTACAGCTAATTTACTGCAAGATTTTTCGAAACCCCATGCAAGTCAATGGGGAAAAAAAAATATTATGACATCACAATTGCTCGAGTGACATCAGTGATGGCATCACAATTGCTTGACTGACTGATGACATCACAAATACAACCTAATTGCCAAATGTAACAAGATTTTTCGAAACCCCATGCAAGTCAATGGGGGAAAAAAATATTATGACATCACAATTGCTCGAGTAACATTAGTGATGGCATCACAATTGCTTGACTGACTGATGACATCACAAATACAACCTAATTGCCAAAGGTAATTAAGGTAATTAGGCTATACACGGGGCCAGAATTCAACGTTTTGATGCACTGTGGGCTCAATTTTTGACTGATCGAAAATCTGGTTTGATACTTTTGTGTAGAACAGTCTAACGATGCAGATACTGAAGTTTGGTGTCGTTTGAAGAAAAAATGTGGGAGGAGTAGGGTTTAATCGTTTTTGCAGTTTTTGCAGTTTTGCGGTCTTTAAACTTCATAATTGGCCATAGGTTGCATTGTACAAAAGTTTCCCCTCATTTAGGCGCACATTTCGGTGAAAGTTGCAAAGCCGTAGCACGTACGCCTGATTTTTTATGAATTTTTTAAGTTTTAAACTTTAGACGGTCGCTGTCGTGCCACCGTTAGGACTATTGGCCCCAAATTTGTGTCAAAGACGTTTGGCATGGGACTGGACCTTTCTGCAAAGTTTGGTTAGTTTTCATCCATGGGAAGTCGAACTTCCCGGGAGGAAGAAAAAAAAAAAAAATAATACAGGCAAATACAAGAAGTGGCCTGGCCGCTTCGCTGGCCCGGCCACTAATAAGCACCTTATAAGAGCCTTATTACCTATTAATTCACGCTTATTAATATAACCTTAATATAAAGTGTTACCCAATTTAACTGCAACGTTACTAACATTTTCCCTGCATCTTGACATTGAATGAAACAATCGGCTATACTCATTTGAGGTGGCTCTGGCTCGCCTGGAAAGCAGGTGAGAGCAGCCGAGTGCAGTCAGATTGCAGTCAGCCAATCAGAGGCAGAGATGGGCGGGTCATGTCTTCGCCATCATGGGAAAAAAATATCGCTTCCGGGTTACAGAGAAGAAATTAACACATAATTGAGAAAGGAGTTTTCCACATTTTAACTCCCAATTTCCATTTACAAGCACATCAAATTAAATTGGATAAAGGATAATGGATAACGGCCCATCATCCAACAGACAGTGACTGATCTCTGTGACTGAGTGTGTTGGCCATGACACAGCAGTCCAGAGCTGGCCGGCCTACAGACCAGATGGGAGCCACCAAGCGAATTACCAGGTGTTACTCAGAAATGAACTGAACAGAAGCTTGTGACCCACTGCAATTTGGTGGCCAAAAGACTTCAATTCACTCACACACACACACACACACACACACACACATACAGACGGTCAGGGTCAGGCTTAGAGGTCAAAGAGCAGAGGGCAGAGGAAGCATTTGGGACACGAGGGAGCAGGGAAGGAGAGAGAGGGAGGGAGGAGTGAAGGGGAGGAGGAGAGAGGGGAGCAGGAAAGGAGAGAGGGGGAGCAGGGAAGGAGAGAGAGGGAGGGGAGGAGAGAGGGGGAGCAGGAGAGGAGAGAGAGGGTGCAGGGGAGCAGAGAGAGGGAGGAGAGGAGAGAGGGGGATGAAGGGGAGGAGATGAATGAGAAAAGGAGGAGAGAGAGGAGGCAGGGGAGGAGAGGAGAGGAGTGAGGAAAGGAGGAGAGAGAGGGGGCAGGGGAGGAGAGGAGTGAGGAGGAGGAGAGAGAGGAGGCAGGGGAGGAGAGGAGTGAGGAAAGGAGAGAGAGAGGAGGCAGGGGAGGAGAGGAGGAGGAGAGAGAGGAGACAGGGGAGGAGAGGAGGAGGAGAGAGAGGAGGCAGGGGAGGAGAGGAGTGAGGAGGAGGAGAGAGAGGAGGCAGGGGAGGAGAGGAGTGAGGAAAGGAGGAGAGAGAGGAGGCAGGGGAGGAGAGGAGAGGAGTGAGGAAAGGAGGAGAGAGAGGGGGCAGGGGAGGAGAGGAGTGAGGAGGAGGAGAGAGAGGAGGCAGGGGAGGAGAGGAGGAGGAGAGAGAGGAGGCAGGGGAGGAGAGGAGTGAGGAAATGAGGAGAGAGAGGAGGCAGGGGAGGAGAGGAGGAGGAGAGAGAGGAGACAGGGGAGGAGAGGAGGAGGAGAGAGGAGGCAGGGGAGGAGAGGAGTGAGGAAAGGAGGAGAGAGGGGAGGCAGGGGAGGAGAGGGGTGAGGAAAGGAGGAGAGAGAGGAGGCAGGGGAGGAGATGAGTGAGGAGGAGGAGAGAGAGGAGGCAGGGGAGGAGAGGCGTGAGGAAAGGAGGAGAGAGAGGAGGCAGGGGAGGAGAGGAGTGAGGAAAGGAGGAGAGAGAGGAGGCAGGGGAGGAGAGGAGTGAGGAAAGGAGGAGAGAGAGGAGGCAGGGGAGGAGAGGGGTGAGGAAAGGAGGAGAGAGAGGAGGCAGGGGAGGAGAGGAGTGAGGAAAGGAGGAGAGAGAGGAGGCAGGGGAGGAGAGGAGTGAGGAAAGGAGGAGAGAGAGGAGGCAGGGGAGGAGAGGAGTGAGGAAAGGAGGAGAGAGGGGAGGCAGGGGAGGAGAGGAGTGAGGAGGAGGAGAGAGAGGAGGCAGGGGAGGAGAGGAGTGAGGAAAGAAGGAGAGAGAGGAGGCAGGGGAGGAGAGGCGTGAGGAAAGGAGGAGAGAGAGGAGGCAGGGGAGGAGAGGAGTGAGGAAAGGAGGAGAGAGAGGAGGCAGGGGAGGAGAGGGGTGAGGAGGAGGAGGAGAAGAGAGAGGAGGTAGGGGAGGAGAGGAGAGGAGTGAGGAGGAGGAGAG
>NC_139623.1:14400677-14408177 GCF_964638095.1 Poromitra crassiceps
GAAGCTTCTTAACTCCTTAAGAAGCTTCTTAACTCTTAAGAAGCTTCTTTGTTGGGAAACTCAGCCAAAGACATAGGCCTAATACAAGTGAATAATAGCCTGATATTGCTATTTCCCTTAGCAAAAAGAAGTTTATACAAGTGTACAATTAGTATACTTTAGTATACTTATTTTAAACTTAAAATGAGAGAGTATACTTTCAGTTTACTTTTTATATACTCAAATATAGGCTTATTTTACTTAATACTTACACTTGAGTATACTTATAGCCTACTTAAGTGTACTTACACAGTTTACAGTATACTTACACTTAAGTATACTTGTACTTAAGTGTACTTACACAGTATACAGAAAAGTCTAAGTATACTTGGCTTATACTTGTACTTAAACTTGTGATTGAGATACACACAAGAAAAGTATAAATAGTATTCTTGCCAAAGTATAAGTATACTTGGCTTGTAGTTGATTTGTTTTATTTGAAGTAGGCTACAGCAGTTCTGCATATAAAATGGAAAAATCAGGATATCACAATAGATCCCAGAGGCTTATTTCCATGTGGTCCCTTATAGATAGATAGATTATAGCCTATTAAATACTTTTTCAGACATATTGGTTTCTTTGAGGTAGTATACACCATACACATTTGGCTGATTTTATTGACAATTCTTCCATGTGTGAGAGTAGCAGACTTGATGTATACTGGCTGCTAAGGCAGTACCAGAATATATGGAGTGCTTGAGTGATGTCACTCAGCACACAATTGCCCAACTTCACATCACTGATGACATCACTCACTGATGACCACCACTGATGATGTCATAGATGTGATGTCATAGACATTGTGACATCATCAGTGATGATGTCATAGACATTCATTCATTCATTCTTTGGTATCATCAGAGGGACAATTGAAACAGAGAAACAAACAGACAAACAGAGCCCATGCTCCCTTTTATAGGCACAATTAAAGCAATACAACTGTGCCTTTTGCTTCGCCGGAAATTATGGTATTGTCCAGAGATGGTTTCCAGAAGTACACAACCTGCCTATGACCATCCCCTGATCACAACCCACCGCCATGCAAATATTCAGTACAATGCCACCTGGGGTGTGGGTGTGAGGTGTTTTCCAGGACTTTCCAAGTGGTTCCAGGACTTGATGAAGTGCCCATGACCTTCCCAGAATCATAACCCCCTGCCATGCAAGATTTCAGCCCAATCTGACCTGGGGTGTGGATGTGAAGTATTTTCCAGGTGGTTTACAGGATTCTCCAGGACTTTCCAGGTGGTTCCAGGACTTGGCGATGGACCCATGACCTTCCCCAGATCCTAACCCCCGCCATGCAAAATTTCAGCCCAATCCGTCTTGGGGTGTGGGCGTAAGGTGTTTTCAAGGTGTTTTCCAGGATTTTCCAGGTCTTTCCAGGTGGTCCCAGGACTTCATGACATGCCCATGACCTTCCCCAGATCACTACCCCCCTCCATGCAAAATTTCACCCCAATCCGAACTGGGCTGTGGGCATGAGGTGTTTTCCAGGTCGTTTCCAGGATTTTCCAGGACTTTCCAGGTGATTCCAGGACTTTCCAATCTGCTCATGACCTTCCCCAGATCATAACCCACCTCCATGCAAATTTTCAGCCTGGATTTCTTGCATGGTCATACGTTTTCCTTACACTTAAAGTATACTACTAGTATACTTAGGCTACTTAGTATACTACTAGTATACTGAATTGGGCCGATTTGGTCCCAATTTAGTTTCAAGAAGTATTAGGCAAGTATACTTGGAGTATACTACCAGTATATTGATATTAGTATACTTGGTGCATAACGTGTACTGAATTGGGCCAATTTAGTGCCAATTTAGTGTCAAGAAGTATTAGGCAAGTATACTTGGAGTATACTACTAGTATATTGATATTAGTATACTTGGTGCATAAAGTGTACTTGAGTATATAAGTATACTTGCATAAAAGTACACTTGGGAATACACTTGGTCTTTACTTAAGTTTACTTAATAAAATAACCTTGAAGTATACTTCTTTTTGCTACGGGTTGGTAACGCAATCTGTTTTACGCACGTCGTGTCGATGTGAACAAAGCACTCACGTATGACGCACGCACACACACACTAACAAACAAACAAACACACACACACACACACACACACACACACACACACACACACACACACACACACACACACACACACTGCTTGCCCGCCACACACCGTGCCACATAGCAACATGTCTTCACAAGTTCCTCCTGGTCCAACAACAGAGGTGAGCCATACCTGTATAGCCAGGCAGCCATATCATCCGCTTCCATCTTTCCTCCTCTGTCCCACATCAGTGATGTCATAAATTACATCATCAGTGATCACACAAGGGTGATGATATCACTGATGACATCATCAGTGACTGATGTCATCAGAAATGTCATACATAGGCATTGTGACATCATCAGTGATGTCATAAATTCACACACACACACACACACACACACACACACACACACACACACACACACACACAAGGCTAAAGTTCAGTGAGGATGTCACTGATGACATCACTGATGACATCACTGATGATATATCAGTGATGTCATAAATTCACTCTCACACACACACACACACACACACACACACACACAAAGTCACAAGAGAGACTGAGGGAGAGGGAGAGAGAGAGAGAGAGAGAGGAGATGGAGAGGAGGAGACGGAGGGAGAGAGAAGAGAGGGAGGAGAGACTGAGGGAAGAGAGAGGGTGAGAGAGACTGAGGGAGAGAGAGAGAGTGAGAGAGACGGAGGGAGAGAGAGAGGGTGACTGTGCGCGTGCCAATAGGGCAGGCAAGGCCACACAGCAGCCGAGCTGCAGGCAAGGCCCTGCAGCGGTCAAGCTGTGAATGCGAGCTGCAGGACAGGCGAGGGCACGCAGCGGCTCGGTCGCATAGCACGCGAGATGCCTAGTATACTGTATGAATGGGAGCAAGTGGGCCCATGATGTCATAGGCATTGTGACATCATCAGTGATGTCATAAGAGCGATTGTGATGTCATCAGTGAGTGATGTAATCAGTGATGTGAAGTTGGGGAATTGTGCCCTGCGCATGGCAATAGGGCAGGCGAGGCCACTTTGGGCGAGGCCGAAGTTGAGCAATTGTGCGCTGAGTGACGTCAGCAGGTGAAGCCACGCAGCAGCCAAGCTACGGGGAAGGCCGCGCATCGGCCGAGCTGCATATGCGAGCCCGCGAGCCTGCGAGCTGCAGGGCGGGCAAGGCCGTAAAGGTAAAGTAAAGTATGTATATGAAACCACAGCATTCTGGCCTTGCTATGGTGGTCTGATGTTACACACGGCCTGCTGAACCAGAGGGAATTGATCATGCAGCCTGTTCCAAAGTGACTGATGCACACACAAAGGTTACAATGGAGAAGTGTCGTGTCTCGCGGTGAGAAAATCCATCTTCTCCCTCGCCGCAGGCCATTAGCATATTAGCATGACATAACAACAAAGGTATCAAAGGCCAGTGAATCAAACAGGCAGCCGTGCCGCGCAGCACAGCGTAGCGCAGCGCAGCACGGTGACAGCTTCACCCCGGCCCTCTGGCTGTGGGTTAGAGGGCTTTGATAAAGAGCTCTGAATGTGTGTGATGCTGCATGTCAGCACGTGATGACAAAGCACCGCTCGCCATTCATAGGCAGTCAACCATGCACTGTTCAGCCTCTCTCTCTCTCTCTCTCTCTCTCCTCTCATTCCTTCTCTCTATAGCCCCTCTCCTTTACCTCACACAACTTTCTCTCTATACCCCCTTTCCTTTACCTCACACAACTTTCTCTCTATACCCCCTCTCCTTTACCTCACGCAACTTTCTCTCTATAGCCCCTCTCCTTTACCTCACGCAACTTTCTCTCTATAGCCCCTCTCCTTTACCTCACGCAACTTTCTCTCTATACCCCCTTTCCTTTACCTCACGCAACTTTCTCTCTATACCCCCTCTCCTTTACCTCACGCAACTTTCTCTCTATACCCCCTTTCCTTTACCTCACACAACTTTCTCTCTATACCCCCTTTCCTTTACCTCACGCGACTTTCTCTCTATACCCCCTTTCCTTTACCTCACACAACTTTCTCTCTATACCCCCTCTCCTTTACCTCACACAACTTTCTCTCTATACCCCCTCTCCTTTACCTCACACAACTTTCTCTCTATACCCCCTCTCCTTTACATCACACAACTCTCTCTCTATACCCCCTCTCCTTTACCTCACACAACTTTCTCTCTATACCCCCTTTCCTTTACCTCACACAACTTTCTCTCTATACCCCCTTTCCTTTACCTCACACAACTTTCTCTCTATACCCCATCTCCTTTACCTCACACAACTTTCTCTCTATACCCCCTTTCCTTTACCTCACGCAACTCTCTCTCTATACCCCATCTCCTTTACCTCACACAACTTTCTCTCTATACCCCCTTTCCTTTACCTCACACAACTTTCTCTCTATACCCCCTTTCCTTTACCTCACACAACTCTCTCTCTATACCCCCTCTCCTTTACATCACACAACTCTCTCTCTATACCCCCTCTCCTTTACATCACACAACTCTCTCTCTATACCCCATCTCCTTTACATCACACAACTCTCTCTCTATACCCCCTCTCCTTTACCTCACGCAACTTTCTCTCTATACCCCCTCTCCTTTACCTCACGCAACTTTCTCTCTATACCCCCTCTCCTTTACCTCACACAACTCTCTCTCTATACCCCCTCTCCTTTACCTCACGCAACTTTCTCTCTATACCCCCTCTCCTTTACCTCACGCAACTTTCTCTCTATACCCTCTCTCCTTTACCACACGCAACTTTCTCTCTATACCCCCTCTCCTTTACTTCACACAACTTTCTCTCTATACCCCCTCTCCTTTACTTCACACAACTTTCTCTCTATACCCCCTCTCCTTTACCTGCAACTTTCTCTCTATAGCCCCTCTCCTTTACCTCATGCGACTTTCTCTCTATACCCCCTCTCCTTTACCTGACGCAACTCTCTCTCTATACCCCCTCTCCTTTACCTCACGCAAATTTCTAGACGTAACTTTCTCTCTATACCCCCTCTCCTTTACCTCACGCGACTTTCTCTCTATAGCCCCTCTCCTTTACCTCACGCAACTTTCTCTCTATACCCCCTCTCCTTTACCTCACGCAACTTTCTCTCTATACCCCCTCTCCTTTACCTCACGCAACTTTCTCTCTATACCCCCTCTCCTTTACGTCACGCAACTTTCTCTCTATACCCCCTCTCCTTTACCTCACGCAACTTTCTCTCTATACCCCCTCTCCTTTACGTCACGCAACTCTCTCTCTATACCCCCTCTCCTTTACCTCACGCAACTTTCTCTCTATACCCCCTTTCCTTCACACGCAACTTTCTCTCTATACCCCCTCTCCTTTACCACACGCAACTTTCTCTCTATACCCCCTCTCCTTTACCTCACGCAACTTTCTCTCTATACCCCCTCTCCTTTACCACACGCAACTTTCTCTCTATACCCCCTCTCCTTTACCTCACGCAACTTTCTCTCTATACCCCCTCTCCTTTACCTCACGCAACTTTCTCTCTATACCCCCTTTCCTTTACCTCACGCAACTTTCTCTCTATACCCCCTCTCCTTTACCTCACGCAACTTTCTCTCTATACCCCCTCTCCTTTACCACACGCAACTTTCTCTCTATACCCCCTCTCCTTTACCTGCAACTTTCTCTCTATAGCCCCTCTCCTTTACCTCATGCGACTTTCTCTCTATACCCCCTCTCCTTTACCTCACACAACTCTCTCTCTATACCCCCTCTCCTTTACCTCACGCAAATTTCTAGACGTAACTTTCTCTCTATACCCCCTCTCCTTTACATCACACAACTTTCTCTCTATACCCCCTCTCCTTTACATCACACAACTTTCTCTCTATACCCCCTCTCCTTTACTTCACACAACTTTCTCTCTATACCCCCTCTCCTTTACATCACACAACTTTCTCTCTATACCCCCTCTCCTTTACCTCACACAACTCTCTCTCTATACCCCCTCTCCTTTACATCACGCAACTCTCTCTCTATACCCCCTCTCCTTTACCTCACACAACTTTCTCTCTATACCCCCTCTCCTTTACATCACACAACTCTCTCTCTATACCCCCTCTCCTTTACATCACACAACTCTCTCTCTATACCCCCTCTCCTTTACCTCACACAACTTTCTCTCTATACCCCCTCTCCTTTACATCACGCAACTCTCTCTCTATACCCCCTCTCCTTTACATCACACAACTTTCTCTCTATACCCCCTCTCCTTTACATCACACAACTTTCTCTCTATACCCCCTCTCCTTTACCTCACACAACTCTCTCTCTATACCCCCTCTCCTTTACATCACGCAACTCTCTCTCTATACCCCCTCTCCTTTACATCACACAACTTTCTCTCTATACCCCCTCTCCTTTACATCACACAACTTTCTCTCTATACCCCCTCTCCTTTACATCACGCAACTTTCTCTCTATACCTCCTCTCCTTTACCTCACACAACTCTCTCTATACCCCCTCTCCTTTACATCACGTAACTTTCTCTCTATACCCCCTCTCCTTTACATCACACAACTTTCTCTCTATACCCCCTCTCCTTTACCTCACGCAACTTTCTCTCTATACCCTCTCTCCTTTACCTCACGCAACTTTCTCTCTATACCCTCTCTCCTTTACCTCACACAACTTTCTCTCTATACCCCCTCTCCTTTACCTCACGCAACTTTCTCTCTATACCCTCTCTCCTTTACCACACGCAACTTTCTCTCTATACCCCCTCTCCTTTACCTCACGCAACTTTCTCTCTATACCCCCTCTCCTTTACCTCACGCAACTTTCTCTCTATACCCCCTCTCCTTTACCTCACGCAACTTTCTCTCTATACCCCCTCTCCTTTACCACACGCAACTTTCTCTCTATACCCCCTCTCCTTTACTTCACACAACTCTCTCTCTATACCCCCTCTCCTTTACCTCACGCAACTTTCTCTCTATACCCCCTCTCCTTTACCACACGCAACTTTCTCTCTATACCCCCTCTCCTTTACTTCACGCAACTTTCTCTCTATACCCCCTCTCCTTTACTTCACACAACTTTCTCTCTATACCCCCTCTCCTTTACCTCACTCAACTTTCTCTCTAGACGCAACTTTCTCTCTATACCCCCTCTCCTTTACCTCATGCAACTTTCTCTCTATAGCCCCTCTCCTTTACCTCATGCAACTTTCTCTCTATAGCCCCTCTCCTTTACCTCATGCGACTTTCTCTCTATACCCCCTACCTGACGCAACTCTCTCTCTATACCCCCTCTCCTTTACCTCACGCAACTTTCTAGATGCAACTTTCTCTCTATACCCCCTCTCCTTTACCTCACGCAACTTTCTAGACGCAACTTTCTCTCTATACCCCCTCTCCTTTACCTCA
>NC_139623.1:14413177-14620677 GCF_964638095.1 Poromitra crassiceps
GGAAGATGAGGGGAGAGGGGGATGAGACAGGAAGGACTGGGAAGATGAGGGGAGAGGGTGAGGGGCCAGACCGAGAGAGAGAGAGAGGAAGTGAAGGAGATACAGAGACAGAGTGAGTCAAAGAGGTCAAAGTGAGAAGACGTTCCCATGCTCTCACCTTATTTTACGCTTGTGTTTCTTGCCCTTTCTCTCTGTTTTTCTGAAACCCCCAAAAATGTCAATAAAAGTGCAGGCTGGTTTTGATCACGCTGCTCTGCCCCTCCACCCTTCTTCTCACTCGCCACTCATTCTTTTATTCTTCTCCGAGCCTTTCCTCTTTGCCCTCTGTCAACGATTGTTGTTAGCTTTTGCTTTTTCCTTGTGTGTGTCAATGTGTGCGGTTATGCATTTGTACGTGTGTGTGTGTGTGTGTGTGTGTGTGTGTGTGTGTGTGTGTGTGTGTGTGTGTGTGTGTGTGTGTGTGTGTGTGTGTGTGCGTGCGTGCGTGCGTGTGTGTGCGTGTGTGTGTGTGTGTGTGTGTGGCCCTATGATGTCATGTATCTGGAATGACCATATAGTTCAGCCTGCTTTAAGATCTCACTGTGACCAATCTGTGTGTGTGTGTGTGTGTGTGTGTGTGTGTGTGTGTGTGTGTGTGTGTGTGTGTGTGTGTGTGTGTGTGTGTGTGCGTGCGTGCGTGCGTGTGTGTGTGTGTGTGTGTGTGTGTGTGTGTGTGTGTGCGTGTGTGTGTCTGTGTGTGTGTGTGTCTGTGTGTGTGTGTGTGTGTGTGTGTGTGTGTGTGTGTGTGTGTGTGTGTGTGTGTGTGTGTGTGTGTGTGTGTGTGTGTGTGTGTGTGTGTATGCGCGCGTGTTACATAATGTGCAAAGTTATTTCTTTTGCAATATATTCATGTATTAGATTAGTACATATTGCATTAGTGCACAACATCTCCTTCAGGCACAGAACAGAACAAAACAGGACATGAACTTTCAGTGGGTCCTGTGATCGCTTCATGACCGGCTAACCTCACAGAGGGCCTGTGAGAAAAGCATGGAAACAAAGAGCAAGAGAAAATGGGAGGGCATGCAAAATAATGAAATGAAGCTCTGTTTGAGAATGGAAAGTTGTCTTTTTCCTCTTGTTCGTTCAGTTGAATCTTTGAGCTTCACTGTGCAGAATGATGTCTGTGCAGAGTTTCACACTGGAAGGCTGTTTTCACATTCCTCTGCTGAAAGTGGAACGTTTCTCTGTGCTCACTGAAAAGGCCATTTCCTACAAGCATGATTTGTGACATCACAAATACTTGGAGTCAATCCCTGTCCGGTATTCAGCAGTTCAACTTTAGAAATCAACAATATTTGCACATTTACAGATTCTGTAAAGGGGAAATCATTTTAAGGATTTTAACTAAGGAACTAAGGATAATAATTCAACCTTTTTTGTGGAAAAATGGAAAAACCATATCAGACAACAAATTATTAGTCAAAGTAGAGTATTTTACACATATTATAAGTACTGTAATTACCCTGTAAGTACAGGTGTGGTACCCCGCCGTACTTACCCTATAAAAAACTTGTTGTTTTTTGGGGAGGTACGGTGGTGCAGTGGTAAGCACTATCGCCTCACAGCTCGAAGGTCGTGGGTTCGATTCCCACCTGGGGACGAGGTGAACGCTGAAGGAATGCGTGCCCGTCCGCATGTCCTCGAGTGCCCACCGCCTGGGTGGGGTCGGCAAAAGGGCCTTTCTGTGTGGAGTTTGCATGTTCTCCCCGTGCCTCCCGGGGGTTTCCTTCATATAGGAACCCCCTTCACAAAAACATGCAATATCCTGGTTGCTAATGTGGTTCCTCCTCTGGTCGTTAAGGGCGCCTGTTCAGAGGGAGGGGAACTGGTTGGAATAGCGTGAACCTCCCACGTGCTATGTCCTACCGGTGAAGCTTCCTCTGTCAGGTGAAAAGAAGCGGCTGACTGACTGCCCATGTCTCGGAGGAAGCATGGAATCAGTCTCGGCTCTCCCCAGATCGGCAGAGGATGGAGTAGCAACCAGGATTGAGAAATCAAATGAGCACTAACGGGGGATAAAATGGGATAAAAAAATCGGGGGGAAAAAAAAAAAAAAAAAAAAAAAGTAGAGTATTTTACACATATTATAAGTACTGTAATTACCCTGTAAGTACAGGTGTGGTACCCCGCCGTACTTACCCTATAAGTACAGATCTTGTTACCCTGTAGTTACAGGCTAAATTCACATCTTGTACCCCATAGTTACCCTGTAAGTACAGGGGTGGTACCCCATACTTACCCTATAAGTACATATCTTGTTACCCTATAGTTACAGGCTAAATTAACACATTGTATACCGTAGTTACCCTGTAAGTACAGATTTGGTCCCCTGTAGTTACATGGTAAATTCACATCTTGTACCCTGTAAGTACAGGTGCTGTACCCCATAGGTGTTGTACCCCGTACTTACAGGGTGGGTAAATTAATTCACTCCTTGTACCCGTACCCCATACTTACCCTGTAAGTACAGGTGTTGTACCCTGTACTTACAGGTGTTGTACCCCGTACTTACCCTATAAGTACATATCTTGTTACCGTTTGGTTACAGGGTAAATTCACATCTTGTACCCTGTAATTACCCTGTAAGTACAGGTGTGGTACCCCGTACTTACCCTGTAAGTACAGATTTGGTCCCCTGTAGTTACAGGATAAATTCACATCTTGTACCCTGTAAGTACAGGTGTTGTACCCCGTACTTACAGGTGTTGTACCCTGTACTTACAGGTGTTGTACCGCGTACTTAGAGGTGTTGTACCCCATACTTACAGGGTAATTTGCAGGCTGTAATCTAAAGCGTTACCGAAATGCCTGCCAAGTGCTCTTCACTTTGACATACGGTGAACAGCACTTTCTTTGCGCTGATGACAGTAACAGATAAGAGTTATCAGTTTTAGCTGCCTACAGCAAAAGTTATACCTGTGGCCAATTGGTAGACTTATATTGATATGATCATTGAATATACAAATAGATTCGAAACAATCAAATCAAACCTGTTTCAGGCTTCTGGTATGTTCTTATTTCCTCCGCTTGATGTAATAGGCTAACAGCTGAAAAATAACCTAGAATTCCAAAAAAAAAGAAGTTTACTTGCCAACCAAAGATGCATCAGATGGTAACTTGGCCCAGGAGAACAATTGGGAAGCCGCAAGATTGTGAGAATGCTGCATCATGAGCTGTTTGAACACCATCATCACACAAAGTCAAGCACACAGCCCTCCTCAAACTATAAAGATGCAGTGTGTGTTCTTACATTCTTACTAAGTTTGTTCTCTCCATGACAACTTGGGGGAACAATTCTCCACAAAGACACAAATATTGACTTGCTATTCTTGGACTGCAAATACTGTGTCACTTCAAATTGTAAAACTTCCAACCAGCTCAGAGTGAAAACAGGCCACAGGCCGCAGACTGCCATGTGCAGCAGGCATGGCCTTTTAGACCAAAAGGAGAAGGGCTGAGGTGTTTTGGCTCTCATCAGCCTCCGTAGACCTGGACAGTGCACAGAGCCTTGGGAAATATTTGTCTTCATTTCCTCTGAAGACACCATGCCATGTTGTCGACTTCAGAGCTGCCCAGTTCACAGGGTCTTTGGATGTTGTGGACTCCACAACCAATTGAATACAGCAGATGATTATTTCATAGCCAGTTAAGGGCTCTAAGCAGGTTCTTACCTCCTACTGCTGAACTGCAACACATGCTGCCATCTAGAGGCCTCTGTGGGACTTACTTATTTTACCGAGCGTTTGAATTTATTTATTTATTTATTTATTATTTTTGACATTGTCTCTGACGCGTATAGCATCAGGGACAGTCTTACCATTAGACAAAGGAATAGGCGACTGCCTGGACCCTGTCAGCCAGAGAGCCCCACTAAAGACAAGAATGTATATAAACTTATTCTTAATTAAGAAATGTACTCCACCTTTTGTTACAGTAAATTATTTCTATCTTGAGGCATGACACACACACACACACACACACACACACACACACACACACACACACACACACACACAGACACACACACAGGTTAGTGGGCTATATAACTTTTAGTGAGATTTTGCCAGTTGACACTTATTTTCCTTGCCACTGTATCAGTAGCTGAGAAATAAGTTAAAAATAAGCAAAGCTACACAAGTTTATATCGCCTATAGTTATTGTTTATTTATAGTTTATAAAATGAGAGTTGGGATTCAGGAGGCCCCATCACTATTTTAGCATTTAGTGAAATAAGATGAAAATGAGATTTTAATGAAAACATTGAATACAAATGACTGCTGCTGGCAAGAAACTGTCAGAAGAGGGACAAAACACTATAAAGGTATGATATCTATGCGGTATCTCAAAGTAGAGTCCGCTCAGTTTGCCATCTAAGCAAAAAGGCTTGTTAAGGTAACGAGGAGCTCTCCTGCCATCTAGTGGGGAAAGAAGTGACAATGTTGTGTCTCCTGAAACCATTTTCTTGATATCTGAGGACTGGCTGGGGAGATGTATGGGCACAGACTCTCTGTTCTTGTAGCTGGCTCAAACAATTGTTAGCTACACAAACATTGTGTGACTGCACACACAGACCCACACAAATCCCCTTATAGGGGCACGCACAGGCAGAAGAAGAGGTGGTGGTTTGATCAGAAAGGTGTTGGGAAACTGGGATGTGTGTGTGTGTGTGTGTGTGTGTGTGTGTGTGTGTGTGTGTGTGTGTGTGTGTGTGTGTGTGTGTGTGTGTGTGTGTGTGTGTGTGTGTGTGTGTGTGTGTGTGTGTGTGTGTGTGTGTGTGTGTGTGTGTGTGTGTGTGTGTGTGTGTGTGTGTGTGTGTGTGGTTGAGAGAAATGACAGACATTCTTCAGACATCTCTTGAAGAAGAGCAGTAGCTTGAAATGTCACGTTGGGATGTTCAATAAGGCAGCTACAGTGTGCTGACCTTTTCCCCCCTTTCTTTCCATGTGCTATTCCTACGGTGGCTCAGGGGTTTTATAGCACTGTCACCTCACAGCAAGAAGGTTGTGGGTTTGAACACCCGATCCGTCCCAGGTCCTTTCTGTGGAGTTTACATGTTAACCGCATGGGTTTCATCTGGGTATTCTGGCACCATCAAAGACATGTATGTTAGGGTTAATGGGGGGCATGGGGCTATCAACGCCACCCCGTAAAAAAAAGAAACCGCAATCATGTGTGGTAGATGAGCAGGTCGTTAGTCAAAGAGAAGTAACAAGAACCCTAATCTCTGGCCTACCCTCGATGGCCTCCCGCAGATAGACTCCCATGTCTACCCAGTATAACACAATAGCAAAAAGCACCAGTCTACTCACCAAACAAACTGCCACTAAAATCGGCCAAAAATTAACAGCCGACAAAAATTAAGAGCACAGTGAAGACAAAAATGTGGACAATCCAGCTGAAATTTCCAAAATTCTACCACTAGGAGGTGTTGGTGTGTACAACTGATTTATGTGTGCTCAGACAACATCATACAAAGGGGGCATGGTGGCTCAGTGGTAGAGCTGTCGCCTCACAGCTAAAGGTCCGTGGGTTCGATTCCCACCTGGGACACTGTGAGCACTGAAGGAGTGCGTGCCCATCCGCATGCTCTCGAGCGCCCACCGCCCGGGTGGGGTCGTCAAATAGAATCAGAATACAGCCCGCGACCCCGTAGTTGCCCTGTAAGTACAGTGTGGTACCCCGTAGTTATACTATAAGTACAGATCTTGTTACCCTCTAGTTAAAGTCTAAAATCACTCCTTGTACCCCGTAGTTATACTATAACTACAGTGTGGTACCCCGTAGTTATACTATAAGTACAGATCTTGTTACCCTCTAGTTAAAGTCTAAATTCACTCCTTATACCCCGTAGTTATACTATAACTACACTCCTTGTAGGGCCGGTTCCAGAACAAAATGACTAGGGATGCATCCTAGATAGGAAGGGGTGCACATGCACGGGTCGCCCGAAAAATTTGACATGTCATTTTACTAAAAATAATGCATTTTACCATCATTTCAAGTAGAATGATACCAGCCAAGCAAGAATATTCCAAGTGTTTCAAGTGCTTTACTGAAATATTTGGACCATATAATGATAATACAATTATCTCAACCTTAAAAGGTTACATATAGGTGCCAAAAAGCCATGAATTCACATCAAAGAACAAATAAAAACAACAATTATAATTCAAGTTTAAACAGTAAGTGTGCAGCTGCAGCATTTATTAAAAAAAATAAAAACATTTTCTCTTTTCTTTTTTTATAAACCACTCTTTTCAACTGAGCATGCAGACAATTAAAATAAGGGTGCAATGCGTGCTTTTGCACCCCTGTAAAACCGGGCCTATCTTGTTACCCTCTAGTTAAAGTCTAAATTCACTCCTTGTACCCCGTAGTTATACTATAAACTACACTCCTTGTACCCCGTAGTTATAGTATAAGTACAGATCTTGTTACCCTCTAGTTAAAGTCTAAATTCACTCCTTGTACCCCATAGTTATACTATAACTACACTCCTTGTACCCCATAGTTATACTATAACTACATGCTTATTTGCGGGCTGTATTCTAAAGCGTTACCGGCGCACCCGCAGCCCAACCAGGCTAACCAGCCCAACTACATTACATTAGATTACATTACATTACGTCATTTGGCAGACGCTTTTATCCAAAGCGACTTACAATAACAACTAGTCTTTGAACCATCTTGCTTTTCTCTGTCCTTTTGTGCAGAAGCACTGGCAGGTGGCAACCCTGGCACGGACACACAAGTGAAAGGATTTCACAAAAAACGTTCGGAAATGAGACGAAAACGCAAGGTTGATGACCTGGATTCACCGGGTGCTGTTGAGGGTGAGCTGAACATGAAAACATATACTGTATCTATATAGGCTACTGTACAAATATCACAGCAAAACTAAAAGTTGTTATAGTTATTATATTGGAATGCTATAGGAATATTATAATATCATAAGACCCAGCGAGCACAAAACGTTTTTTCAACATTGATTTTTAGTTTAAATCTGGATGATATTGAGTTTGAACATCTAAGACCTAATTTCACCCTCTTTTCAATCGGCTAAAATGCGGTTACAACGTCAAGGTGTCAAAAAACACAATTTGGTTAATCATATTGTTAAAACATGTGTTGTAACTTGAAATAGAGACAATATTGATAATGTGTGAAGTGGCATTTGTCCAATTTATTGTGTAACTGAGAGTTGAAATCTGGTCTACACGAACACTACATTTCAACGCATTTTATGTCACATGAAATATCATACATATGGGACTATATAGGCTATGTGGTGCCAGCAAAAAGCTTCCAGGACACAACTATGGTTAATAGCCTACAGACTATAGATGCACACAGACACACTCACACACACACACTCACACACACACACACACACACACACACACACACACACACACACACACACACACACACACACACACACACACACACACACACACACACACACACAACATAATTTTAGTCTGTTAGATAATATAATAGTCTCGTACACATCACATAAAATAACCTGTCCTCCCGATCGTTGAGCCTGTGGTATCGTACAATCGTGTAGTCTACAAGTTGTGTGCGAGATAGAGTATAATATGTGCCCAGCTCTGTAGGCTACACATTATAAGTAAATGTATAGCTCAGTCTGTAGAGCGCTCACGTGGGAGAACGTGGTTCGAATCCCGTGTGTGGTGCTGACCTTTTAATTTAAGATCCTGGTGAAATATGGTCTAAATGTGAACTTTTAATCAACGTCTGCAAATAGTCGGTGAAAAAACTTTCACTCTTGAACCTTATTTGTGCGTTTTTTCAACGTTGACCCTAAACGTTTTCTAAACGTCTTTTCAACCTAAAAATGCTCGCTGGGGAGAAGAAATACCATAAAATACGAGAAGGTCAGCTCGCTATATATTCAATGACATTCATTATAGTCTATCCTTATAGAGGGTGAGCTGAACACGAAAACATCTATCTATGATACTGTACAAATATCACAGCAAAACTAAAAGTTGTTATAGTAATATTATATAGCAGTGATTCCCAACCTGTGGGCCGCGGCCCCCTGGTGGGCCGCGAAGGTATTGCAAGTGGGCCGCCAAATCATTTCCAAAAAAGTATGATTTTTGGAAAAAAAAAAAAAAAAAAAAAAATCAAAATCAAATTTTTTTTTTCCGAAAGATTTTGAAAAATCATACTTGAAAAAGTATGATTTTTGTTTCTTTGATGTTATTGCTTTTGCTTGAATTGAAGTTTCATCTTTACATCATCTTTATATTGGGTTTGTGTTTATTTGTAACCCTATCGATTTAATGGGCTTTCTTCTGATATTTGGATTTTGTTTGGATCTGATATTGGATGTCAAATTGTTATGAGAATGCATTTTTCCATTGTTGAAGGATACCGTTATTTATTAATCATTTGTTAATTAGCCTGTTACAGACAGCCCCTTGCTTGTCATTTCTGACATCTGTGTGGTGCTGATGGACAGCTCCTTGAATGATTGGTGTGTGTGTGTGTGTGTGTGTGTGTGTGTGTGTGTGTCTGTGTGTGTGTGTGTGCGTGTGTGCGTGTGTGTATGTGTGTGTGTGTGTGTGGACAGCTCCTTGAAAACTGTAATACTGAAGGTGTTGCAACATGTTACAGGTGCTGTGTTAGTGACTGTGGAGCTTCCAACATGTTTCTCCTGTATTCAGTTCAGTCCTTTATGTTCAATTTTCAATAAAAAAGTGCTCTGAGAACGCATTATATGGCCTTTGTATTTATGGGGTCGGAGGTGGGCCGCGAACATTTTTGAGACATAAAAGTGGGCCCTGAGTTGGAAAAGGTTGGGAACCACTGTTATATAGGAATGCTATAGGAATATTATAATATCATATGTGTACAGCACGTTTTCATCTTCACAAAATGGATCAAACCGTCATCATTGACCTAAGCAACCACAAAGCTATTAATCTTTTAACCTACAGATGGTGCTGTGGTACTGGATTTAGGCCTATCAACCTTTTTGAATTTGGATTTTGTTGCTCGGAGTTGCAGGCTTAAAAATTTGCATTTAATCCAGAAAAGCATAAACGTGTTATATAACATTAATGATGGTCCCATTCCATATAGGTGTTCCAGTGCCAGGGCCCTCATCAATTGATAACATCTGTGTTTACCCTGCTTTGACACTCAAAATAGCTTCTGTAAAAAGGGTATATTCAATTGCGTATGATGGATTTAGCCAGTGACAGCTTCAGTAACATTTTAAAAACACTTACAGTTGTTGGCAATTTGATATTTTATCCCACAGAGGATCTATAGGCTATTGCTTGTGTTTGGTATCATCAAATGGATTCTGTGCTCCTTAGTTTGAACCAACCCAAAATGTAAAACAAAACAATAACTTCCCTGTATATTATCTTTATAGAAAGTATATCCTAAATTACCTCACATTAAGCAGGGCCTACCAACCTCCCATTTTCCATTCAAAATTGTGAAAAATCCAGCATCGTATCGGCAGATGTTATCTGTAAACTGATTTGTGTGGGGGGTGTTTGTGTGTGGGGCGGTGCACAGCGAATTGTCAACTAATAGCCTATAGTCTGTTTTTATTTTTATTTGACGAGGTCAGTAGTTCTCAAGAATGGGGTCCGGGGACCCCCTGAGGGTTCCAGGGAGTTCCCAGCAAAAGTGTGCTAACCCTCCCACTGGCCCTGTCTTGCAGGAGCCTGGTTGCGGTCATTAGGCTGATTGGGTGCACCTGGGCCCAGTGCGCTCATTGGGCTTAAGAAGACCTTCAGAATCAGACCATTCAGTCTCTCTCCATTCTGTTCATTTGTTTAATGTAATTTGTGCTGTCAAGTAATTTTCCCATAGTTTTAGTTAATCAATTATTGTACTGTAACTTTGGTGTATGACTCCCCTCATATGTCAAGGAAGTAACAAAGGATGATAGAGTGAGCACACTGGGCTTGCCAGCTTAACACCAGGCTCCTGCAAGACAGGGCCAGGAGAGTGGAGGGTCGTCACAAAAGCTAAAATCGTATCAGATGGGGGACCCTCTGGATAGTACTCGCATAGTGGCAGTACACTTTTAATTAAAAGAACATTTTTCAATTCAATTCATTTATTGAAGAAAGAGTTTCGCAGAGACAGGTCTGAAATGCACTCTTCTTAACAACAAAGATAAAAAATGGACAAAGTGTACATACTGTAGGCTGAAAACTAAACAAGGATAAACAATTTAACTAAGTGATTCACATATCAAGCCTCAACATGGAGATGGTGACGGTCAGACAGTTTTCACTTCTTGATCATTATAGAGTGTGACTGCAGTGTGCAGGAAGGACTGCTGGAGGCGCTGTGTCCTGGCAGGCGGCATGGAGAGGGCGGTGCTGTTTCTCATCTGCCTACCAGAACATTGCAGTCTGGTTGGAGGGAGAAGATCATGTAGTGGATGGGATGGACTCATCATCTCTTTTACTAAAGTGATTGCAGCTTCCTCCCTACGATTCTTTAGAGATGGGAGGTGGGGGAGCAGCCGCGTGCCACGTCTGGAGATGATCTTAAGTGCCCTACGTTGTACTCGCTCTAACTCCTCCTCCTGTCCTTTGCTGCATCCAACCAGGAGGACATGTCCATACTCCAGCACTGATCTGATAAGGGCAAAGTAGATCAGTAGGAGGTCATCGACTGACATGCTTGTTCTGGCCAGCACTCTCAGCAGATAGAGACGCTTTGATGCCTTGAGCACCATGTCCTGGACTTGGTGAGAGTGAGAAAGAGAGGAATCTACCTGCCAGCCTAGGTAGCGAGCAGATGGAACCACAGGCACTGCCTCTCCAGCCAGATGTAATGGTGTTATCACCGGGGCTTTTCTCACACAGGTGATCCGCACCTCATAGCTCTTCTTCCCATTCAGGATCATGTTATTTTGCAGGGCCCATTCATCCAGATGCTGGGCTTCCAGTTGCATAGTCAGATCTGATGGCAGAGACCTGGTAGCAAGGCATCTTGAGAGACTGATGTCATCTGCATAACCCACCGATACTGAGTCATCAAAGAGAGTGTTCCTAGAACTCATGTAGAGCAGGAATAGGAATGGAGACCACACACCTCCTTGAGGGACTCCAGATGTTATGTGAGTCCACTGGCTGGATGTATTGTTGACAACTACTCGTTGTGTCCTGCCGTGGAGATAGTTGAGGGTCCATGCAATGTCCCGGGGGTCTGAGATGACCTCACAAAAACGCTGCATCAGTGTTGCATGATTGACTCTATCAAAGGCCTTGCTCATATCAGCCAATAACACCCGGATCACTGTGCCATCACGAGAGTCTAGCGCAGTAAGCCAGGACTGGTAGGCTTTGACCAGGGCAATTGTCGTGGAAGACTTCTTTTGGTAGGCAAATTGGTCCTTCACCACTGAGAGGATGTGATCGCTGGTTCGTTTGAGCATGCACTTTTCCATAATTTTAGCTATGACACTTATTAGGGATATTGGTCTGAACTGGTTTAGCTGATTAGCGCCAGCCTCTTTAGGAATGGGCACCACATTTGCACTTTTCCAGATGGTTGGGAGTTTGCCCTCTGAGAACGAGTGTTTGAAAAGATGCGTGATGATTGGTGCTAATTCTTCAGCATGTTCTTTTAAAAGCCACGAGGGAATGTTATCGGGCCCGGCTGCTTTTCTGCCATTTATGTTTTTGAGTAATGACTTCACCTCTCCAACAGAGCACAGCTCATTGTTGTTTGTTGGTCCTGGGAGGGGGAGAATACTCAGTGAGTTGCTTTCACACCAAGCACCTGCAAAGAAAGTGTTAAGCTCCATGGCTACATCCCCATCTGAAACGCCATCTATTCTTACATGAGCTGAGCCCTTCTGCTTCCTTCCCAGCTCCATGTTGACAAAGTTCCACCATTTTCTAGGATTTTCATTTTTCAACTGCTGAATGTGTCTTGTATAGTATGAATCCTTTGCTTGCTTAACAAGCTTCTGTGCCTGGTTCCTGAGTGTCTTCCACTTCTTGGTCCTGCCATGTTTGTGGAAGTGCTCCTGTCTTAACATTATGGAGCAGTGCTTAGAAAATTGGGCTTGTGAGTTGTGACCAAAAAGTTTGTGAGTTTGAATGCCTGGAGCAGCTGGGAGGGGAGAAATAACACTCTCCGATCAACTACTGCTGAGGTGCCCGAGCAAGGCATTCAACCCCAACTGATCCAATGTGAATGTGTGTAGTGTAGCCTACCCAGGATACAAAATGTCTCATTTTCAGGGGGAAATATTAAACAATCAGTCTCATTCATGCATTCTGGTTGTGATTAGCGTTATGGAGAATCTACAGCCATTTTCTCAGTTTTGCATTTCCTTTGGCTCTGAGGTAGAAACCTGCCTGGCAGAAGACTCAGCTACAGTATCCTTACTCATCTGCGGTAGAAACCTGCCTGGCAGAAGACTCAGCTACAGGTAAGGAACATGTATCATCTGAAGTAGAAACCTGCCTGGCAGAAGACTCAGCTACAGGTAAGGAACATGTACCATCTGAGGTAGAAACCTGCCTGGCAGAAGACTCAGCTACAGGTAAGGAACATGTATCATCTGAGGTAGAAACCTACCTGGTAGAAGATTCAGCTACAGGTAAGGAACATGTATCATCTGAAGTAGAAACCTGCCTGGCAGACGACTCAGCTACAGGTAAGGAACATGTACCATCTGAGGTAGAAACCTGCCTGGCAGAAGATTCAGCTACAGGTAAGGAACATGTATCATCTGAGGTAGAAACCTACCTGGTAGAAGATTCAGCTACAGGTAAGGAACATGTATCATCTGAAGTAGAAACCTGCCTGGCAGAAGACTCAGCTACAGGTAAGGAACATAATCTGTGGTAGAAACCTGCCTGGCAGAAGACTCAGCTACAGATAAGGAGCATGTATCATCTGAGGTAGAAACCTACCTGGCAGAAGACTCAGCTACAGGTAAGGAACATGTATCATCTGTGGTAGAAACCTGCCTGGCAGAAGACTCAGCTACAGATAAGGAGCATGTATCATCTGAGGTAGAAACCTACCTGGTAGAAGACTCAGCTACAGGTTAGGAACATGTATCATCTGAAGTAGAAACCTGCCTGGCAGAAGACTCAGCTACAGGTTAGGAACATGTATCATCTGAAGTAGAAACCTACCTGGCAGAAGACTCAGCTACAGGTAAGGAACATGTATCATCTGAAGTAGAAACCTACCTGGTAGAAGACTCAGCTACAGGTAAGGAACATGTATCATCTGAGGTAGAAACCTACCTGGCAGAAGACTCAGCTACAGATAAGGAGCATGTATCATCTGAAGTAGAAACCTACCTGGCAGAAAACTCAGCTACAGGTAAGGAACATGTATCATCTGAAGTAGAAACCTACCTGGCAGAAGACTCAGCTACAGGTAAGGAACATGTATCATCTGAAGTAGAAACCTACCTGGTAGAAGACTCAGCTACAGGTAAGGAACATGTATCATCTGAGGTAGAAACCTACCTGGCAGAAGACTCAGCTACAGGTAAGGAACATGTATCATCTGAGGTAGAAACCTGCCTGGCAGAAGACTCAGCTAAGGAACATGTATCATATGAGGTAGAAACCTACCTGGTAGAAGACTCAGCTACAAGTAAGGAACATGTACCATCTGAAGTAGAAACCTGTCTGGCAGAAGACTCAGCTACAGGTAAGGAACATGTATCATCTGAAGTAGAAACCTACCTGGTAGAAGACTCAGTTACAGGTAAGGAACATGTATCATCTGAAGTAGAAACCTACCTGGTAGAAGACTCAGCTACAGGTAAGGAACATGTATCATCTGAGGTAGAAACCTGCCTGGCAGAAGACTCAGCTACAGGTAAGGAACATGTACCATCTGAGGTAGAAACCTGCCTGGCAGAAGACTCAGCTACAGGTAAGGAACATGTATCATCTGAAGTAGAAACCTGCCTGGCAGAAGGGACTCGGCTACAGGTAAGGAACATGTACCATCTGAGGTAGAAACCTGCCTGGCAGAAGGGACTCGGCTACAGGTAAGGAACATGTACCATCTAAGGTAGAAACCTACCTGGTAGAAGACTCAGCTACAGGTAAGGAACATGTACCATCTGAGGTAGAAACCTAGCTGGTAGAAGACTCAGCTACAGGTAAGGAACATGTATCTGTGGTAGAAACCTACCTGGTAGAAGACTCAGCTACAGGTAAGGAACAACTACAGTATCATCTGTGGTGACAAGATGCCAATGTCAACTGTTTCTCTCTCCTCTGTACTGATTATTGATCATGCACCCCCTGCTGTTGATTTCACATCATTTGTGGTTATGATCTGTAAAGAGAGCACATTCTACCTGCTGTGGTCTAAACCAGGACCCATCTGTATAAAACTTGTCTACCAACCAGTAATAAATACCCTTACATTTACAATAATTTGCCCCTTAATTCATGCTAAATCCACTTAAACTTAAGTTTAGGGAGTTATCAGGAGATCTCATCAAAACCTCCTTAAACCTGACTTTAGCAACTTTTTTTCGGACTCTGCATGTCGTGATAGTTTGTTGAATGTCAATGTGATTCACTTAAGGCTATGCTCAGCCAGTGAAGTACAGCTGTGTGGTCAGTTTTCACAACTCCCCATTGTGTGGTCATGCCCAAATTCTCCCCACCCCCGCCCCCTCTCTACTTTACACCCGGAGGTGCTCCTCCCCCCACCCCCGCCCCCTCTCTACTTTACACCTGGAGGTGCTCCACATGTATGAAAGCAACATGCCTCATGTATGAAAGGGTACACTTCACGTATCCCCCGGGTCAGGCTCAGGGGAAGCAACCCTGACCTGACCCAGAGTTCATGTCTGAAAGTGGCTATACAGAGGAAGACTGCCTCATTGTCATGTGGTCTGCATTGTGATGGGCAGGGCCCACTTTGACCATTTTGCATTGGGCCCCGGTGTTGACTCGTTACACCACCGCTTATTGGAACCAATGCTGCAGATTGCTGTGATTGTGATCGTTTGATCAAGAGCCAGGGGGATGGACCCTATGCTGTAAGCAATATATAACCACGATTGTATACATAATATATATTGTAAAATATCACTTATGAGGAATTGGGAGGATTGGTTGAGGACTGAGGCCTAGTTCCAGGTGTGGACCAACACAATGGTTTGCCGGTAAGGGCAAAATGAGCAGATTGCAGGAGGTAAAGTGCAATATTGGTTTATTAGGAAGAAATCAAAGGTTTGTGTGAACAAGGCTGTGTCCATTGTGTGGTTCTGCAACACAAGGAAACCATATCAATATGAACAATACAAATAATCACCCTAATCAAGCACAGCAAACAACTCCTTAACATAATGTGCATATAAACAGATAACATAAGTAAGGCAAACATACAACCTAGGTACTTGCATACTTCATTTACGCACACATATGAGGACATACAAGGATAGCCAGGAATAGGCCAGCCACTGCTCTGCTCTCATGATCCAAACAGAGGGTTTATACACAGGCAGAGTGAGTGGGGATAATTAGTCCAGACTCCAGAGTGCTGTCCATTATTTATGTCGATGGTGCTGTCAGGTGTGCATGGGTGATTACATTACTGGCAGGTGTGTGCTGTGCATGGGTGAATCAGGGGAAACATCAGATCGGCAATTAGGCCTCGCCCCCTTTTAGGGGGAAACACAAGCCTCTCCCCGTTGACTTCAATGTAAAATAACACTACCCAAAAAAATTATAGAAAAATAACTTAATGACCCCAAAACACCATGACATGATACATCTCGTCTAATATAGTACAACTCCCATAGAATGGGCAAGATACACTGGAAATATTACTTTGACCCATCTAAAATCATGTAACTCATGTCATGTGGCCCCGTGACTCGTAGTCTAGTAGTATCCGCCAAGTAGCCGGGTCCAACGACACGGTGTATCTTGCCCATTATTGCATCAGTAGTCTCGCTGGCCAGCCTCCTCTCCCTTCCGGGAGAGTCGTCTGGCTGCACGAAAACAGGCTACTGGGATAAGCCCTCCCTTGCTCTACAGCTGCTTCCCATTGGAGCGACTGCTTCAGTCGCGGCCGGATGTCCGCTCCCCGCTTATTACAAGCTCTGTCATTGGCTCCGACCATGTCAATCAGAGCGGCTTCCACTCCCTCCTCCCTGTGTGTCACTGTAAACAGTGCCCTGTCGCATCAGTGAAAACAACAACGCTAACTAGCTAGCAAGCTAACGGCAGAAACCTAAAAGCTAGCTCGTTGCTACACGCTGAAAATGGCAAGTTGGTTTGTTGGAAACTATTTTCCAAGGGCACTGCCGCCAAGCGCCGCCCATCGCAATCCCACAATGGAGACCTGCGGCGCCAGACTCTTCTCACGGTAGGGAGGGGAGGCTGGACATCACTGATGCAGGCGAGACTGCATCAGTGATGTCACAATGCCTCTGTGTGTGTGTGTGTGTGTGTGTGTGTGTGTGTGTGTGTGTGTGTGACCCATTATGTCACTGATGACATCATCAGTGTGTGTGTGTGTGTGTGTGTGTGTGTGTGTGGGTGTGTGTGTGTGTGTGTGTGACATCACTGATCAGTCTTGTCACAATGCCTCCTTGTGTGTGTATGTGTGCACGCCCTTATGACATCATCACTGATGACATTAGATCATTTAGCTAATTAAAAATCCGCCTCCGTCAGGTCACCCGCACGGTTGCCCTTTACACACCCTGAAGGTTTCAGCCCAATCGCACCTAAAACGGCATAGCTGTGTTGTACTTTCTTAGCCCAAGTGCAATCGTTCTCATGTATTTAAAAAAAAAAAAAATCATTAGAGGAACTAGATGAGAGATTAGAGTTTTTTGTGTGGTGTAGTAGTCTACACCACGAGTCTACACTACACTAGTCTCACTGGCCAGCCTCCTCTCCCTTCCGTCCGAGGAGTCTGGCGCCGCAGGTTTCCATAGTGGGATTGCGATGGGCGGCGCTTAGCGGCGGTGCCCTTGGAAAGTAGTTTCAAACAATCCAACTTGCCGTTTTCAGCGTGTAGCAACGAGCTAGCGTGTAGGTTTCTGCCATTAGCTTGCTAGCTAGTTAGCGTTGTTGTTTTCACTGCAGCGGCAGGGCACTATTTACAGCAACACACAGGGAGGAGGTTTTTCAATTCAATTCAATTCAATTCAAAAAACTTTATTAGTCCCGCAAGGGGCAATTTAAGGCATGAATACTGCAAACAAGCTGTACTTTGTACACATCCAAAAACAATACAAAAAACAAGACAATAAATACAATAAATGACACTGATAAAGCAAGATCCCTGATTACAATGTATCCAACACCACAAAGGAATATAGGCGTCAGATCAATACAAATTAAATTCAGTCAATACAATCCAAGTGCATATTAGACTTGTTCAAGGGTTCAAATCAAAAGGTCAAGGTGCAGACTTAGTCTAGATAAACTGGCCATTTCTTGTACTGTGGCTGTTCACCAGTCGAATGGCCTCTGGAACAAAACCAAACTTCCTTCTGTTTGTTTTGCAGGCAGGCTGTCTAAAGCACTTTCCTGATGGCATTAAGTCAAAACAGACATGAAGGACATGTGTGGAGTCATTGATTATCTTGTGCGCTTTCTTGAGCACTTGTGCACTATTAAACTGTACTAGGGATCTTTGTGTTTTGCCTATAATTTTAGAGCTAAGGTTGACAACACCTTGCAGTCTGTTCTTGTCATTTTGACAGAGGGATGAGAACCAGCAGATAAATGAAAATGTTAAAATACTTTCAATAAAGGAAGAATAAAACGTGGCCAGAATTCTCTGGTCGACTCCAAAGGAGTTTAGTTTATGAAGACAGTACAGACGCTGATGAGCCTTTTTTACAACAATATCTGTATTGTCACTGAATCTCAGTTTGTCATCAAACACAGTTCCCAGATATTTATAGTTCTGGACAATTTCCACATCAGCTTCGTGGATGGTTGTTGGAGCGATGTCTATGTGTTTTGGTGAAATTACCATTTCTTTGGTTTTGGACACATTTAGATCTAAAAGAGAGCGATCACACCAGTCTACAAAGTCTTGTATTATGGGTCCATGTGATTGGTCTGACTGACTGAGAAGAGATAAGATAACACTGTCATCAGCAAATTTTATAATATGGTGATTTTTATATTTGCTAAGACAGTCATTTGTGTATAAAATAAAAAGAAAGGAAGAAAGAACACAGCCCTGCGGTGACCCAGTGGAAATTAAAATCGATTTGGAGCTTTTTCCATTTACTGTATACGTCTGAGTTCTACTAGTAAGAAAACTAATAATCCATCTGATGAGTTGATAATCCAAGTGAAAATAATTTATAAGTTTTTCTACTAATATGTGAGGTTGCATTGTATTAAAGGCTGATGAAAAATCAACAAAAAGTAATCTTGCATATGTGTTTTTTTGTTCCAGGTGTTCGTGTACAGAATTCAAAATAAATAACTTCATCAGCATCATCAACACCTCTCTCAGGCTTATATGCAAATTGCATGGGGTCAAGAGCTGATCTGGTTACATTAACAATTTCACTTTTGACAATCTTCTCCAGACTTTTCATTACCAATGATGTTAAGGCTATAGGCCGCAGGTCATTAAGAATTTTAGGTCTGCTGATCTTTGGAATTGGAATAATGTTAGAGTTCTTCCAGAGATCAGGAACCACAGCTAGGTCCAAGGAGAGTGACATCACTGGTCCACACTAACTCAAATTAATAACTCATTAACTGAAATCAACTCTCAATAACTGTCAAACTAGATGAATGATGAATAGTTTGACAGTTATTGAGAGTTGATTTGAGTTAATGAGTTATTAATTTGAGTTAGTGTGGACCAGTGATGTCACTGGTCCACACTTTAACACTCAATAACTGTCAAATTAAATGACAGACTTCAAAACCGTTTACAGTTTTCTGATATACTACTGATGTTCTAATGATACAAAGCTGGTTGAAAATGGGCGGAATGTTCCTTTAAGCATTTCGAGTAACACTGTTTCCATACGGATCACCAGCGTTAGTTTGTTGTTCATAACGTGGCTATATTCATAACGTTTTCTATTATATCTATCTCGGATACACTGAGAATACTGGGAGGCGGGTCATAGCGTCTCTGTCAATGATTTGATTTGACAGTTCTGGGCACTGGCGTTGGCGTTGGCCAATCCTGGCGTGTTCCACCCTTAAATCGATTGTGTTCTGGCGCAAAGCGAGTGGGTTTCAGGATGAAACAGTCTCGAGCCATTATCGTTATCTTTAGAGCAATATTCCTGGAATGCAAGTTTAACTAAATAGTTACATGTCCTCTGCATTCTACATCAAATGAAGACATTACGGGTTGTTTTATTTTGTATGTTACATACTTATTGGCCAAGATATGTTAGTTTATGGGGGAGGAATTCTGCCAGCTAAAGAAGGCAGTATAGGCGGCCATCTTGCCTGCAGAGTTTTCAAATCAAGTAGAATACCGTTTTGCAAGAAATCTGGGGGGGTCAGTCCCCCTTTAAATTAAAGAAATAAAGTGATCAGATGCGTTGTCTCCGTCTTTCTGCTCATGGCATGCTGTGTGCTTGGGTGCAGCTGATTTCTCTCTCTCTGTGTGTGTGTGTGTGTGTGTGTGTGTGTGTGTGTGTGTGTGTGTGTGTGTGTGTGTGCGCGCGCGCGCGCGCGCGCGTGTGTGTGTGTGTGTGTGTGTGTGTGTGTGTGTGTTAATCACGTCATGATCACTACAACATGCAGTGAGGTTCAAATTTAATAAATAGCTACATCTCTGACACCTAGTGACAACCAAAGCACAGCAAATAGCGCTTCCCTGCCAAATCTGAAACAACAGAGCTATGTTTATGGGGGTAGCCTACATTAACCTAAACTGATCAAATTTGATGAAGCTGCAGAAACAGAAGCCGAAACATGTCAGGTACAAACATTGCCTAACTGGCCTTTATAGATTATTAACTACCGTATTCTAAAAAAAATAAAAAAAATAAAATTAAAGTGAGAGGGCAGAAAATTGAACTGAGGGTGCAAAGCCCCCTGGTGCCCCCTCGTGGCGCCGGGCCCGGTACAAGGACAGTTAGTGGCCATAAATAATACTAACAAGAGCGGACAACAACCAGAGCCAGGTCATTTGAAAGCTGGGGGCTTGACCACTGTCTGGGTCCTGGCAGCCCCTGGCATTGTTGTCGGGCTTAACATCCTGAGGGTTCCCCTCAAAATGGACGGGCAGGCACTGGTTGTCCAGCGTCTCACAGGCCAGGATCAGGTACTTGTTTTCTTCATGAACGCTCTTGATCCCACAGGTCCCCTGATCACTCCTCACCGTTACAAAAGTGAAGCGCTGCTGGCTGACACACAGGTTCTCCTTGTAGGTCTTCCCCCCTTGGCTGGAGCAGACAGCCTTCACCTTCTCCAGGTCGCTGGGGGGGAGGAAGGACTGAGTGGGTCTGTTACAGGCCCCGTTGTTGAGGCTCAGGATGTAACTCTTCCACTCAGTCTTGTTCAGAGTATGGGGGGTTCCGGAGCGAATGTGACGCTTGACAAATGTGCTGAAGCCATTGTTCCACTTGGAGCGCTGGCAGGGAGCGTCATTCTTAGCCAGCGTCTGCTGGGCCAGCAAGAGACAGAGGGAGAGACACAGAAGAGCCCCGAGGCTGGACATCACTCTGGATTCCTGGAGCAGAGGAGAGACCACAAGGTCATCAGTATGATCACATTTGCCTTATTTCTCATCTACTAACTGTACTATGACAGTCTTTCACCTCTGTCACTGCATAGTACTTCTGCCTGAATCTCTATTACATACCTCTCTGCTTCACTGTCTTCAATGTGATTTAAAACATATAATCCAATAAACAGGTGTTGTTTTCTTTGAGAGTTTAACAACTCTCACTGTCCCTAGAGACGTTTCCTCGCTTTCAGTGAGTGATTAACTTACAGTAGCACACACAGCAAGACTTTGACATTCCACAGCAGCCCTTTATACATGTGTTGTAACATGCAAACTATGAAAGCAGTGCACCACAGCTGACAGCCGAGAACTTCCCTACCTTGTTTTGAGAGCAGCAGCAGGTTTCTGTGTGGTCTGAGGGCTCCAGCTGTAAGATATTTCTTGTCTCCTGAAGGCACACTTCTACTTTTTCACTTCCTGTGAGAGTCTGAGAGGGTGTGGCCTAAACAGTGTCAGCTAAAGCTGACCAGCTAAAGCACACCCATGTGGACAGAGCAAGGGAGTCACGGAGCGTAGGGATCCAGTTACAGTGTGGGATTATTTTGAGATGTGCAGCTTGTGAATGTGTGTGTGTGTGTGTGTGTAATGTAATAACTATGATAGTTATTACATTAGTTATCAAAAGGAGATCACAAGAATAGCCTAAATGTGTGATTTGGTTAAAGAGAAAGTTCAGAGATACTGTTTTTCCCAGTTTCCCAGAGGCATTAACAACGTGCGTGTGGTTGTGTGGACCAACATTTTGGGGGAAGACTGACTGACCGACTTCGGTCGCCTTCGGTGTGTGAATGGGTGAATGTAGGCACATTGTAAAGCGCTTTGGATAAAAGCGCTATATAAATGCAGTCCATTTACCTTTTACCATTTTACCGACCGACCGAGTGACCGACCGAGTGACTTTAATTACTCTTTAAGCACAGGCATGAGAATCACACATATTTACACAGAATTGTTCTCTTGAAAAGAGCAAAGTGTGATTCTCTTAAGTAAATAAAGACATACGTAGCCTGGGAACCTGACCAATCATGCTTTATTTGCTCTGGCAGAGGCCAATCAACACGATAAATAAAGAAGCAGGCATGGTCAAGTTTGGTATTACTTGAGTGCATGGCCAAGGCTTTCATTAACTAAAGGAGTAGAAGAAGATAGGAGAAGAAGATGAATGAGGACAGCAGTAAAACATCAAAACATACATGGTCTAGCTCACAGTAATACACAATAAGGCAAGCTGCATATGTAAATGAAATCTCAAGGAAACATCACCTGCCTGGTGGCAGTCTGTGTAAGCACTGAAGGGAGTAGTGGCAGTCTGTGTAAGGACTGGAGGGAGTAGTGGCAGTCTGTGTAAGGACTGGAGGGAGTAGTGGCAGTCTGTGTAAGGACTGGAGGGAGTAGTGGCAGTCTGTGTAAGGACTGGAGGGAGTAGTGGCAGTCTGTGTAAGGACTGGAGGGAGTAGTGGCAGTCTGTGTGAGGACTGGAGGGAGTAGTGGCAGTCTGTGTGAGGACTGGAGGGAGTAGTGGCAGTCTGTGTGAGGACTGGAGGGAGTAGTGGCAGTCTGTGTGAGGACTGGAGGGAGTAGTGGCATGGCAGTCTGTGTAAGGACTGGAGGGAGTAGTGGCAGTCTGTGTAAGGACTAGAGGGAGTAGTGGCAGTCTGTGTGAGGACTGGAGGGAGTAGTGGCAGTCTGTGTAAGGACTGGAGGGAGTAGTGGCAGTCTGTGTAAGGACTGGAGGGAGTAGTGGCAGTCTGTGTGGCGTTTGAGATAAGCCTCCCAGGCCTGTAGTTTAGGCTGCACGGGGTATCAGAGGACAGGTGGCGCTTCAGGAAAACATTGTACCCATAGGTGACCTCAGCCAGCAGGAGAGGAGAGCAGCTTCATGTTGCAGCACAGAGGGGCGCTGCCAGTGGGGAAGAAGGAGGTATGAGAGCTGTACCACCATGGACCGCAGGGCGCTAAGAAGAGTGAGGCGCGTGGCCCAGCACGTAACAGGATGTGAGCTGCCAGAACTGCAGGAACTGTACAACCAGCGGTTCCTCAGGAGGTCCATGAAGATCATCAAAGACAAAACCACCCCCACAACAGCCTGTTCTCCCTGTTACCCTCAGGGAGGAGATACAGGGTCCCAAAAGCACGCACAAATCGCTTGAGGGACAGTTTCTTCTCGCAGGCCACGAGACTCCTTAACATACACAGTGTAGTAGCTGTACTGTAGCCTACTGTACTGTAGCTGCTACCATTACGTATGTCTAATGTTTAATTGTATGTTTAATTAGGTATATGCTATTTGCACCTGTGCAAACAGAATGTTAATTATGTTTAAGTATGTTTAAAGTATGTCCATGCCATTTGCACCTATGTGCAGTGAATATGTCACTGTCTTTGACTTGTTTTATCACTTTACTGCCTTATTGCTTGTAGTTTCTCTTGTTTTCCTGCACCTATATGCCCTGTATTTTGCACTATGTTAGAGTCTACAGCACAAGAATTTCACACGTGATACTTGTACTACGGAGTGACAATAAAAATCTTGAATCTTGGATCTTGAGTCATGTCCATCCATCCATCCATCCATCCATCCATCCATCTATCTAGCTATTTGTCTCTCTGTCGCTGCAAGTGGAATTGCAGATGATAGTTTCGATGACACAACAAACTTTAGACAAAACTCCCTTGGGGTCTCTCTTTCTATCTCTCGCTCTCTCTCTCAAAGTGGACAGAAAAGCAGGATGGCTTGCCATTCAAGTTTTTTTTATGTGGTGCAGATGTTGAGCTATTTACAGCAGAGTTCAAACAAGTATACATACAAGGCTGCTGACTCAAAGACATGCTGCCAAAACCTCTTATTAACAGAATGAACACACCTACACAAATATATATCTCCAATTTGATCTGTTGATTTGTGTCCAGGACCATAACATCTGGACTGTATATACAAACAACACTTGGCATGTAGGCTATATCAAATCCCCTTTAGACCTCGCTGGTTATTCCTAGAGCAATAGAAAACTATTACATTTCATACAGTGCAGTTGAGTTTTTCAAGGCAGGATGAACAAGATCAAATAGTAGCAGAAACAAAATATTCCACAAAGTATTTACAAGACAAATCGTGCATCCAAGGCATTGCCCAGGCAAACATACTCAGAGTCAGCAAACACATCAAGCGCTCCTAGTGCAAACTCAGGCAATGTCTGGCTGATTCTGCAGGGGAGCAGGTGAGCAGGCCGTTTTCCACCTCACTTCCTGCTGCCTGCTCTAAATGAATGTGTTGCCTTGCTTTCTGTCCTCTAATATGAGACATGGATTGGTGATAACGCCAACGACAGGAGGGAGGAAGCATGAGTGTCTGGACGAGGCCTGTATGCCTGTATGGCTCTGAGGTGGACAGTGCTCTCATGCTGATCTGGGATCAGCTAGGGCTCAGTCTGGAGAGACGATGATGGCTCCTCTTTCTGTTCTGCTTCAGAGGTCGAATTGAGAACCATGTCCTGTTTCTGCTCTTTCTCTGGCTCCTTTGTCCTGAAACATCAGAGAGAACAACAGTCACAACAGTGAATACAATAGGCAGCCCAAACACTGCCAAACAGTCCCAACAGCTGATTTCTTGGTGTCAGTGTAGTTTGTTATATTATCCAGCAGAGGTCCCTATTTGCCAAAGAATAGTAGAAGGTGTGTGGCGTTGTAGTGAGTGTCATGTTTTTTTTCCTTTTTCTTTTAAATTCATAAAACTTGCATGGTTCTTGAATGAAAGGCCTACAGGAATTGTAATGTAAAATCACTTTGTGCATGAGAAAAACTAAACCAAATTTGTGTAATAAAACTACCAAAACTATTATGCATTACTTATGCATATATTATACTCAAAAACAAATAGGTTATTAGGAATGATCCGTGATGACATGATTGAATGAATATAGATTATACGGAAGCAAGTGAATAGATGAGCAGGAAAGTAGGAGACTAGGAGATTAGGAGAAATGTGTGTACTGGATCACTCGAAAAACTACTGCCTTGTGGTTGTATGCCTCCGCCAACAAGTCAAGTTGCGGTCTACATCCATATCTGTCCAGACTCATACAAGCACAAATACCTTGAAGCCCACGGCACAGTGGTGTGGCCATTCAGCCTTATGGCACTTTAAGCACTGTTTGGGGGAAACTCAACAACATGGCTTATCGTTTTCAACATGGAAAATGGTCCTACCCTAACCCCACCCTACCCCTAACCCTACATCACCCACATCCCCCTAGCCACTCCCCCTAGCCACCCCTCAAACCACGACTCTCTATAACCTTCTTATCCCTAGCTACGGCCCCATTCCCTAAACCCACCCCCTTCCCTCATCATGCCCCTCCCACCACCCACATCCTCCTAGCCACTCCCCCTACCCACCCCCCAGACACAGACTCTCTACAAGCGTCATATCTCTAACTAGTCTGGATGTAAAAACCTCACTCCGATTCTTCCGGCTATGGGCGGAACGTAGGAACCAAAGTGCAGCTGTTCTCCAGGAAATATTTCGCTCAATTCTTGCGTTCCGTTCAGACGTAATGTTATGGAACCGGCAAGTTTCTTCAAGTACTTCTTTGAACACTTTGTTTGGTATGTCCATGCTTCTTCTTTTTCCTCTAACTCGTAGTGACTTGCGAGGTTAGGCTGCCTACTGCTGGATTTCTATGGGGGAACGAAAACACTGTGGACCACCGGCAGATGGACCGGAATGAGCGGCGGGTCTTCTACTGTCTTCCTGCCTGTAGTAACGTGTGCCAGGCTCTCTCTCCTCTGAGAGCAAGCCTGGTGACGCAAGGTTAATCTCTAACTATGGCCCATTTTCCGTAGCCCTGCCCACTTACTGTTCACGCCCCCCTCCCACCACCCACATCCCCCTAGCCACTCCCCCTAGCCACCCCTTGAATCAAGAGTCTCTACGACTTTCCTATCCCTAGCCCCGCCCCCTTCCTTGATGGAACGGACGGACGGACGTGAGGTCACAGTGACCTTGAACTTTGACCACCAAAATCTAATCAGTTCATCACTGAGTCCAACTGGATGTTTGAGGCAAATTTGAAGAAATTCCCTCAAGGTGTTCCTGAGACATCATGTTAACGAGCATGGCAGTCGTGAGGTCACAGTGACCTTGATCTTTGATCTAAATCAAATCAGTCCATCCTTGAGTCCAAGGGCCCTATCTTCGCAAAAGCGGTAATTTAGCGTTTGCGCTCGTTTAACGCCGCGTGCAATGCAAAATAGGGGCGTGCACAAGCGCATGCCTGTTATAATTGTACTGGACACAGGCGTGCCACATGCCAAACCAGGCGTTTCAGCACAAAAATGTGGGGATAGATAGCATTATCCTATCGTCAGCAGCGTGCAATTACTTTGCGCTAAGAGCTTTTAAAAGCACCTCTTATGCACTAAATACCTCGCTGCGCTTGAGCGCTTTTGGATATGTCATGTCTCTATCAGAGCGATGAACGCTGCCGGGGTACAAATGTAATGTTTCCCCATCTGCCGTAGCTGTTATTTTATTTATTTTATCCTTTTATTTTATCCTTATTTATTCGTAGGGGGTACGGTACAGTACATCTGTACATCTGTATATTTATATACTTTCTCTGCCCTTTGGTCTGGACCGCAGTTTTGCTTTGTGCTTTGATACAATGATACATTGTAGCTCTTTCTTGTAATATAAATGTGCCGAGAGTGTAGGCAGTCACTCGCCACACTGCACTTTGCTACTATGCACCTTATATCACTACTGTGCACTTTATATCATTGCTACTGTTGTCATTTGCACTTTAACTGTTGTGCTGCACTTTAAACTGCTGCTCTAGACTGTTCTTATCATGTTTTTATTGTCTTATTTGTTTTTATGTATGTACTTTGTACTACGCTTTTTGCAACCCAAATTGCCCTTTTGGGACACTTAATAAATCTTGAATCTTGAATCTTGAATCTTGAAGTCATTACGCACAGCCTTGCCACGCCAGGACATCAAATTCTGCTGCTAAAATTGGGTATTAGCAGATAATTCGGTGAGGCAATCAACTATAACTCACTGAGAAACTTTTATCACATCGCAAAGAGGGAAATTAATTGAGAAAACTTGTTGGACAATGGACATAGGCTATTTACCTTCACCTATCCCATAACCTGGAGGGTCATTGGCACCACAGACGATCTGTCAATAAGCTCTCTCCATCTCTCTCTGTCCTCGGCACGAGTGAGTCCACTCTATTATGCATGGAGAGAATTACAGCATATTGCATGCCTCGTGCAAACAGCGATCGCGAGATGGGAATCTGATTGGTTTGGATTGATGTAACGCCCAGGCATTGCCTGGTCACACCTGTGAATAATTCTGGTACTTAAGTCCGCCCAAATCCCGTTTGCGCTGGCATTTTGGGGGCACAGATGATTTGGCACAGCTCTAATTTGCGCCTGCGGCAGGTGAAGTGAACGTTTCCGCATCCCCGCAGAGAATTGCATCCCCACCATATTTCGGGGCTGTTTTAACTTAGAAAACAGGGAGGTCACGTCTACCCAGACAATTATATCACTTTTAAACAGTTACATTTCTGTATAAATCATTACAATATGCTCTGTGAGGGTGGGATGCGTTTAGCTGCTATCTTCCCTGCCTTAAGGCACGCGCAAACAGGTGCGTAAGCGCAAATAGGGGATATCGCCTCTACCAAGATAGGGCCCCAAGTGGACGTTTGAGCCAAATTTGAAGCAATTCTGTGAAGGCGTTCCTGAGATATCGCGTTAACGCATACATGGGCAACATACGGCCCCTGTGTGGCCCGCGATGGAATTGCAAAAAAAAAAAAAAAAAAAAAAAAAATTACAGTGCACTTGAACGCAACATGCAATATGCCCGCTGAATAAGTGTCCAAATGTTCATGTCATTCTGGGCAATACTCTTCTGTTATAGCATTTCAGTCTGAAATATGGAATATCTTTCAATAATATTGATGACTAAAAGGCTAAAAGTAATCTCATGTGTAAGAAATGACTGTTCTACATTGAAGTAGAAATTTAAATAATTATCTTGTTGGTTTTGGATTTATTTAGCTTCAAGAGTGCATTTTTGTTCTTGTGTGACCCTCAACACAGGCTTTGAGAATCCCGGGCCACTTACTGATACTTATGCTTAAATTAACCCACTCATATTCTGGTTTATTTCAAGAAAAACATTTCGGCTAGTGGAAATTCTAATTGGCTGGTAACTTTAAAATCTAGCAGCCATATTGGCAGGTGGTGAAAAAAGTTAATTTCAAGCCCTGCAGGGAGAGCAGGTGGTGACATAGGAGTGAGTGAGGAAAAGGATCAAATATTGGTGGTTAAGACTGAATAATGACATCACAATTGTTAATTTAAAATGAGTTATTCCTCTAAACCTGGCTTCAAATGCCCCAAATTTTTCGTGCTGGCGTCGTTCAGCCCTCAGCAAAATCTGGTAGCGAGGACATTTTTTTGTGGCCCTCTCTATCATCAAAGTTGCCCATCCATGGGTTACGGCATGACAATATTTGTTTGGCCCCCGGCAAAAATCTGGGTTTCTCATGTGGCCCCCCATGAAAAATAGTTGCCCACCCCTGCGTTAACGAGTATCGGACGGACGGACGGACGGACGGATGGACGTATGTACATATACAGGCCGTACATGGACGGACAACCCGAAAACATAATGCCTCCGGCCACGGCTATCACCGGCGGAGGCATAACAACAAATCAGTTGGGGAAACACCTAAAACTTTAGGATCAAAGAATGGATTAGGATTCCATAGGAAAGTGTTATGCCAGAATTAGATTAGAGGGGGGGGGGTCAAACGAAACAACCAGCCACTACATTCTCAGTTGACCGACCACATCGCTCACAGTCTCTGGAATTCCTGAACACACACTAATAGAGGTGTTAGGGGCTACTGTAGGGGGTATGTCACTTTGAATGGATGCTTAAGAGCACAGGAGTGCAGTCAGGAATGTTATGCAAGACTGGGTTAAGGGTTTGAGGACAAGGGTCATAATTTTGAAGGGTGACCTTGGCATGGGAGCAGGCCGGTTACTGGGTAGGACGTCCCAGCTAGAGGTAGAGCTGTCATGAGATCAAAAGACAGAATCACATGACGAAGAAACAGGAAGAATCAAATCACAGAATGAAAATGGCAAAGAGGCTGTGCAATTTTTTTTATCGATCCTCTCACAGGACAGCTGGATTGAAGATGACATTTAGCCATTATAAAGGATTCACATTAGGAAAGCCAGTGGTTCCCAAAGTGTGGTCCAGGGACCCAATGAGGTCATTGCCAAGGTTCATTGGGGACTGCCAGCAAAATGAGGAATATTGTCACTGTTATTGCATTTGAAGAGGGGACAGTGAGAGAAGATTATAGGAAAGGCAAATAGTATAGACAGTTGTCCCGTTATATATATGACAACTTAAAAATCCTCTTGTCCCTATGATGAAATCAGATGGAGGTCCATGTCCTAATGTGTATGTATTTTGGCAGTGACATTTGGGAACCCCTGATCAAAGCTGAGGAAAGGTAGAATCACAGCCTGAGCAGTTTGATTATACCTTCCACAGATTGGTTGGACATAGATGGGTGCAGAGGAAACCCACATGGCCCTTTCACAAATTATTTGGTAATTATGAAAGAAAATAATTGATTTGGATAAAGCCATAATCACATTATTGCATCAGAGGCCAGAGGATCAAGTTGCCCCCAGCGCTGATCTATGGTCAGTTTATTTTCTTTCTTTTTTTCTTGTTGAAATCTTACATAGCAAAGAGACACTTGCAAAGATTATGAATTTATTGACATTTCTGTTTGTCAGATTTTCAACATAAAACTCAAATGGTAGATTGGATAAGAAATGTCTCTACAGCCATTTCAAACAGAAAAGCCTCAACAGAATTTTGCTCTGTATATCTTTTGTTTATCATGGCACTAATTGATCCAAGATCAGCACTTAATGACATCATCTGCCAAGCAAAAGTAGTACTTTTTAAAGACGGCACAGGCAACACAGTCAGTGCGGGTTGTGATTTGTTGTTGTCAGTAATGTAATGGGGTCAGGTACTGTATGTCACCTGTTGACCACGACCGTTTCATTGCGGAGGAGTGTAAAAAATCTGCCAAGAGATAGAATAGAGAATGAGACGAGATTGGGTGCCATGTTGGATCTTGAAAGAAATGAGAGTTTCCAGTGTCTGCAGGTAGCCCAGTTAGAGCAGTGCAACAGCAGGCTGGTGGGCGGCGTCGACTGTCACCACTGTTAGAGCAGAAACAGAATGACAAACAGGCCTTACCGTATGGTCTTCACAATGAAGCGGATGATGACTGCTAGACCGACACAGCCACACATAACTCCTATCACTATAGCAGTGACTTCACCTGTAGACAGAGGATGGAGGATGACAAAGGGAGAACAGCAGATGCGTAACATATGCAGGTAATGCAGGTGCAGTGTGGCCCACAGAAGTTTAGGGCCCGCACACACGGCCCTTCTTTATCTCACCACTATCGTCGCATAAAACTCTCCAGATCTACTGACTACATACACGCAGCGACTAAGCTTTCACAGTACTGAATGAGCCAATGCATCATCTCCATGGTGTCACATACATCATTCATTCACCAAATAAATAACAATACATAACACGATTTCAGACGGAAGCCCGTCTTTATTGTCACACGAACACACTACAACACATGCATGCGGCCACAACACACACTCATGATATGTCCTCTGCATTTGACCCATCCAGGCTTGTCCTTTGCCCCGGGGGGCAGGCCAGGAGCAGTGGTCGCTTTTTCTTTCCAGCCCCCGATGACCATCATTGGACCATCATTGGACCAACTTCAGATGTTGTCGTCACTGGTCGGATGACGATCTTCTGCATGTTTTTAGTGGGGGGTTAAGTACGGAGGAACCCCCTGGGGGGTACGGGGAGAACATGCAAACTCCACACAGAAAGGCCCTTTCGACGAGATAGCCCACCTGGCCTAGCCCAGCCCACATAATACACAATACATACAACATGAAACCGTTTTACAGAGTATATAGGGGAGAGTGGGGTGAGTTGTGCCAGTGGGGAAGTTGTGCCACCCCTTGTATCTAGAAAACCATAGAAGAAATTGGTCATGTGACCACACATTTTTGAAGAGGCATCCATTTTACTCACTCTGCAAAGAAGGGAGGCAGATGGCACAAGAGCTAAGCACATTTAAGTTCAAAAAACTGTTTTTTGCCTCTCAAAGTAATTTTTTTATGGTCAAGGTTTATTGATTGTTGTGTCTAGACAATTATAGACAAGCTTGAAAACATTTCACACATGTGTTAGTGTTTTAGTAAGCTACAATATGAGGCTATACTGTTAGCATGATGTTAGCTCCAAACCAGCTATATGATACAAGTTTGTTAAAATGGTGGGGATGGGGTGATTTGTGCCAAAAGGCCTGGGTTAAGTTGTGCCAGTGCAGTTGCAGTTGATTTAGTGAAATTTTATTTAATTTTGTTCTTAAATGTTTAAATAGACCTTGTTGAAGAATACTGCAGTATTGGCAAGTGTAGCCTGCCTCTGTGATAGTTGATTTTGTTCATTTTGAACATAATTTTTATTTCTGAAAATGTTAAATATGTAGGTCAACTGCTGCTACCGTTTAGCCTTGTTTAACCCTGTTATAGTACACTGGACTTTAGTGTTATCTTTATTTTGTCTTGCTTTGATATAGCATTACAGTATATGAGATGAAAATGTTCTGTTTTACTTCAGTAATCAATGGCACAATTTACCCCAACGTATTCTCTCCAAAGGCACAACTTACCCCGCACCGGGGGCAAGTTGTGCCAAGAGACCACTTTTTTAAGAATAGCCATATTTTTTTAACAGTTTATTTAAGATCCAAAGGGAGTGTTCCCAGTGGTGCACAACATCCTGAAATATATTTACATATTGTAGTTGGAGGCATTACTGTCATGCCCTCACTTTAAAGACACCTCAAGTAAAAAGTGGCACAACTCACCCCACTCTCCCCTAGACCTTATTCCCTAACCCTGGACGGCGCCATATTGTTGACATACCGCCCTGCGTGCACACAGCGCTGCAGCTGACAACTAGTAACAGCCTTATTGTCGTTTCTGTTCCATTACAAAATAGCAATGCTAATGACACCAATAAAAACCCCACAGTTGTTATTTGTATGCTGTAGACGGCAGCCGTTAATGCCTGTAATAAATAAACAAAAGAACGAGGTGAACAGACTTTGCTGTGAGGAGCTGTCAGAAAGTTTCACCTGTCTCAACTAACTATCCACACACCTCTCCTGAGCTGCTAATGTATCAGTGTCGCTCCCTTCACGTCTGTGGACGGTAGAGATAGAAACAAACCACGGGGACTTTATTGCTGTCATTACTACAGCCGTGTGTAACGCAGGTCACCATCCGAACACAATTGGAACGATACAGGTAACGCTAACAGCAGCTAGCTTCCTATAAACGCTGCTCCACATAGGCGGTCACTTGAGAGCTGCTGCGTTATGTCAACAATATGGCGGCGGTGGGCGTGCCAGTACGTGAGTGACGTCAATCGAATAAGGTCTATAGTGTCAAGGTGCTGTCGTGGAATTTCCAGGTTGCTGGGGAAGATGGTAAATTAGGAGTCCACAAACTTTAATTCAGAAATAATGTTATAAGTTAACTGTCAATGGTTATAAGACTAAGAAGAATGATCTCAGTTGAATATCAGTTTATTCGCCTCCATGGTTATCTTCTGAGATTTTGTGCCAGCAGCATTTCTCGGGCTGTGGTGCGAGAAGTGACCTTGACTGTTTCAACCATAGGCTTTCTGCGCTCTCCTATCTCGCTGCTTCCTAACAGTATCATTTTAAGGAGGCATTTCTGGACTTCTCCAAACAGTGATCCCAGCTTGTCCTGAGTACATTGACCATTATTAACCCTATCCTGTCTGTCTTAGTGAAAACTATTCTATCTGAGGATATACAATTTACAGAAAGTGCGCCGTCACCGAATATGTTTTCATCTGTTGTGCTGCTCAGACACCAGATTTTGTCAAGTATAGCACGGAGGTCTATTTGCATTGTGATGGGCAGGGCCCACTTTGACCATCTTGCATTGGGGCCCGGTGTTGACTCATTACAACACTCCAGAACAGTGTGAAATATATCTAGGCCTATTATTAAATTATTAGACACACGCATTTCCAAAAAATATAGAGCTAATGTTAATTATAATCCCAAAACAGTTCTCATTACCAAAATAGTATTGCAATAGGGTCAGTCAGACAATAACCTTACCAGAAGTGAGGTCCTTCCAGGATTCTACAACAGATACAAGATTGAATAAAACATTAGAGGAGAATCACAGGGGATTTCACCAGTCTGCCACAGTTCAAAAGACAGATTTGAGTTTGTTGGTTTATCTCAACAGAATTGGATGTTCAGCTGATTGAAATGTGTTTGAAATGGCCAGTCAGTCTTGCTGCTTTTGAAAACAATGTTGATATCACAGCCCTTCCGGTTCAATCACTCACTACAATGAGCACTTCACACAAATTCTTTCTCCTTTGTCTTTGTCTGTCTCCCTCTTTCACTTCTCTCTCTCTCTCTTTCCTCTCCCCTTTTCCCTGTTAGACTCGCGTGATAACAATGGAGTCACTATTTTGTTTTTGCAAATCCTTTTTCTAATCAGCTCGCAAACAAACACAGCTCTCTTCACATAACCTTTCCTGTCTCTCTCTCTGCACTCCCCGTGCCACTCTCTCTCCCACAGTCACCAGTAGACCTAATCCTTCATATTCCCACATTTCTCCCCACATTCCGCTTTTTGCTCTCTGCATGGCTCACGCTAATACCGCTCCCCGTGGCCTACATGCTCACCCACTGGGCTGTTACTGGGCTGAGGTTTGTGCTCAACATGTTGGCTTTGTAACGCCGCCATAGGGGCACAACACGTTGCCATAAGAGTAGAACACACTGCCATAGGGGTACAACACGTTGCCATAAGAGTAGAACACACTGGCATAGGGGTACAACACGTTGCCATAGGGGTACAACACGTTGCCATAAGAGTAGAACACACTGGCATAGGGGTACAACACGTTGCCATAGGGGTACAACACGTTGCCATAAGAGTAGAACACACTGGCATAGGGGTACAACACGTTGCCATAAGAGTAGAACACACTGGCATAGGGGTACAACACGTTGCCATAAGAGTAGAACACACTGGCATAGGGGTACAACACGTTGCCATAAGAGTAGAACACACTGCCATAGGGGTACAACACGTTGCCATAAGAGTAGAACACACTGGCATAGGGGTACAACACGTTGCCATAGGGGTACAACACGTTGCCATAAGAGTAGAACACACTGGCATAGGGGTACAACACGTTGCCATAGGGGTACAACACGTTGCCATAAGAGTAGAACACACTGGCATAGGGGTACAACACGCTGCCATAAGAGTAGAACACACTGCCATAGGGGTACAACACGTTGCCATAAGAGTAGAACACACTGGCATAGGGGTACAACACGTTGCCATAGGGGTACAACACGTTGCCATTAGAGTAGAACACACTGCCATAGGGGTACAACATGTTGCCATTAGAGTAGAACACACTGCCATAGGGGTACAACACGTTGCCATAAGAGTAGAACACACTGCCATAGGGGTACAACACATTGCCATAAGAGTAGAACACACTGCCATAGGGGTACAACATGTTGCCATAGGGGTACAACACGTTGCCATAAGAGTAGAACACACTGCCATAGGGGTACAACATGTTGCCATAGGGGTACAACACGTTGCCATAAGAGTAGAACACACTGCCATAGGGGTACAACACGTTGCCATAGGGGTACAACACGTTGCCATAGGGGTACAACACGTTGCCATAGGGGTACAACACGTTGCCATAAGAGTAGAACACACTGCCATAGGGGTACAACACATTGCCATAAGAGTAGAACACACTGCCATAGGGGTACAACACGTTGCCATAGAGACAGTCCGCATGTCTGGGAACGCCCACAAAATGTTAAACGGCTGGCGCGCCAGTGGGGTAAAACCGCCCATATATCTCATGGGCTGACTCACCAAAAGACGGTGCTGCGGCTCTAAACTACATGTTTGGGGGTTATAGAGCAGAACACAAGACGTCTGCTCAGATGTGCGTTTACTGTGGTGGTTAAATCCCTGATCGTGTCTGCCTGGGCTGGGCTATCAGCTAAATTCTAACTTTGCTGAATGGATAGAACGGGGATTTTTACCCCACCCTGACCACGCCCCCAGCCAGGCTGAGCCAGCTAAACCAGCGTCTATGACGAGATGTGGCCTCAACCTATAGGGGTACAACACGTTGCCATAAGAGTAGAACACACTGCCATAGGGGTACAACACGTTGCCATAGGGGTACAGAATGCTGCCATAGGGGCACAACACAACACGCTGTCATATGGGTATAACATGCTGCCATAGGTGTACAACATAGCCATAGTGGAAGTGGTCCCCAGGAAATTCTGTTTGGTACATAGTGGTAACTGGTCTGAAAAGTTTGGGAACCCCTGTCTTAAGATGACTCCTAACTTCAATACTAACCCACAATGTGCGTAACCTTCATGTTTGTCAGTATGGGATGGGAGAGTGGATTTTTTTTCTCTCTCTCTCTCTAACCTGCAGTGAAGGAGCAGAAGACGGCCCTGTGGTTGAGCGGCTGTGTTGCACGGTAGTTGTCCTGCAGCAGCATTCGGTCGGCATCCTTGGCCTTACTGGAGTAAAGCACCGTCTCCAGCTTCAGCAGCTACAGCAGCGAGGGGGAAGGACAGTTACACTCCAAAAATGTTGAACATTATTCCACTTAACCACTTACGTCTCCTTGCTGCCTGTCAATTGGAAGTGGACTGAAATAGTACAGAATAGTTAAGTTCATCACTTGTCCTGATGTAGTAACGGTGAACCTAAGTGAACCTAAGACAATAAGGTGAATCAGCTTAATGTCTAGTCTTGTTGACAAGTTTTTATTAGTTTAATCCACTAGATGGATGAACTGCATTCCAGTAGTGTTACTACTGCTGCCTTCAAATGGAAGTCGTGAACTCGTGTTTACGAGACCGGAAGTCGTGTACACGACATGCTTGGCATTCAAGTGGTCATGTCGTGAACATAGACTAGAAGCCATGGAGGCTAAGAACTTAGCTACCACTAGCTAGCGAGTGGCTAACTACGTTAATGCAGGAAATGCAAAGGCATAATGACAGAGGAAACTAGATGAGACTGTTGAGAATATCAACATGTTCCTCAGACATATTATAAAATGACTATGAAGAGCTCTATACAATTCAAATGCCAATATATTTACTTTCAATCAACGTCCATGGCGTCAGCCATTTTGTGAAAACGTCACAAGACACATCACAAGTCGTGAGCTTCAAAGCTTTCAGAAAGATTCCACATACCAAGTCATGAATATATGGTCGTGAATATGGTGAATATACCACATGAGGGCGCCGTTCAAGTGGATTTATGTCGTATTCACGGTAAACACGAGTCCACTTGAACGCAGCATTATTCTGTCAGTAGTAAGTCAACTACCGTACTAATGTCAGTTGTTCATGAGTTACAGAATTGTTTTGTCGTATGTGTAAGTATTAATTCTGCACTAATGTTAGCAAAAGAGAACTGCTGCTCCAAGAGAGTATTGAATACTAATTTGCATCATGGTTGTCATAATTTTTATTTTTCTGATGTGAGGTAACGTGAGCGCAGCATTAATCCATTTAGCAAATTCATAGATTAATCTGTTTTAACCGCATGACTTATGAAGCTGATAACTAGCAATTCTAAGTTGAAACTCAAACACATCTAAGCACATTGAGTTAATGATTCAAGTTGAGATGGTTTAACTGAGCTGCAGTATGAGTTTTTATAGTGTAAAAGTAGGACAAACTAGAGGACACTCAGTAGAGTGCAGGGCTGGACTGCAATGTAATTCTACCGGTGCAATGGCCGGTGGGCCGCTGGCTAGTGGGCCGGTCAGGTTGGTGAAAAAGTATGTATTATGTATTTGATTGGGCCGGTAGCATTGATTGGTTAGCGGCCCATTCAGGCGTCAATAATGAATGATTCTGGAGTGAGACCGGCCCTCTAACCAATCAATGTTGTTCCACCGTAGTGTATACGCACACTGTCATGCCCACTTTTAGCCAATGGGTGTGAAAGTTAAATCAGTTCATCCTTGGACCATGACCAACCTGTCAACCAACTTTCGTGGTGTTACATGAATCTGTTTGAAAGTTAGGCGCCTTTTGGCGATTGGTCACGCCTCCATTTGGGGAGTGGGTGGGAAAGAGAGCTCTCCAGCATCACCCCCTCCCCAGCCTCACCTGTGCCTGTGAGATCTGAACCCTCTCATGGAGGAGTGTCCAGACAACGCTCTGGTAGCAGGGTGGCGTGGTGAGGGAGCCATTGTAGCGATAATACCGTCCCAGATCTGTAGGGAGCAGGGCCTGGATGTCAAAGGCTGGGATGGACACTTTTTGGTCTGCCAGTAGGGAATAAGGAGCAAAAAACAGAGTATGTGATGAGGAAAACGTTCTGGAGTCAGAGATTTGTCTTACTTGAATATCTTACACAGCTTACACATAAATGAGCAAAGCTACATAATAGTATCTCTGTATGTATGCATGTGTCTGTTTGATTTTCCTCAGACACTGTCGGCCTGGCAACATTCATATTTGGTGACTGGGTAATAAGGGATGACTAAATGGCCAAAAATGGCTAATTAGTGGCCAAAATGAGTGAATACAGGTTCAGCACCATGGAGACTTCCATTTGTTAGATACTGATGGCTACCTGAGCGGAGTTGGAATCAGCCAGGGAAGTGGATGATGAAAGCCCTCTGGGGAGAAAGAGGAGAGTCTGCATGCCAACTCTGTGAGCGAGGCCTGACTAAATGGCCAATTAGTGATTGTGTGCTCCAACGGGTATCAGCACTAGTTTGTATAACGGTCTTGAAGAAGTGCATCAGCTCTAATAATATAATACAGTTTTTTGAAGAGAAGGAGATTGTATTGTTTTATGTGTTGCAATGACACAGAGAGAGCTGACATCAGAACTGATAAGTTAGTGCTGATACAGCGGCATGGTACAGGAAGTATTGGAACAGAGATGACTGATGAACATTCAGAGCATTCATTAGAAGCAGCACATTGTTAGATTGAACCGGAGTACAGCTGTTGATGTACTAAGGTTGCATTTTCCACAACAGTAAGGAAAGTTTAAAACATGAAGCTACTCCGGCCAAATATCACCAATCGATCAATTCAGTCAATCTGAAATGGAAACAGAAACTATAAATTAAGTGATGAAAAGTGTGGTGTTATTGTTCCGACAAAAAGGCCCATGTTGTTCATTACGGACTTCAACATTTGACTGACTTTTTTCTTTTTAGAAAATATTAATAAACACAAAATTGTTAACTAAGAAACGAAGACTTAAAGTGTAAATTAACAGATTTAACAGAATTAACAGTTAGGACAGATTTGAGTCTGGTTTATATCATTTTAGTAGAATCACCTGCATGTCTGATGCGGCTCAGGTAGTTGAGGATGTTGCCAAATGCCTGGTTGGTATCCTCACCTGTCTGGAAAACCAAAATACAACCTTGAATTGCTCATTACATTTATCAAAATGAAGGAATCAGTGAGCTAATTAGCTAAAAGTATTAGCAATAGCGTGTGTGTGTGTGTGTGTGTGTGTGTGTGCGTGTGTGTGTGTGTGTGTGTGTGTGTGTGTGTGTGTGTGTGTGTGTGTGTGTGTGTGTGTGTGTGTGTGTGTGTGCGTGTGCGTGCGTATGTGTGTGTCTGAGGCAGTTGTCACTGTGTTGAAAAATGTTGTAAAAGCTCAATCATTTCCCCTGCCCTGGACTTAGTCCCAAAAATCCCTAAAAGTAAAGGATGGATTTTTTTAAATTAAATTACTTTATATATGTAACCACTCAAACAAAGCTTTAGCAAGTCACGTTTTTTTATAAGCTTTAGCAGTGTCTTCATTACTTTATGTAACCACTCAAACAAAGCTTTAACAGTGTCTTCATTACTTTATATATGTAACCACTCAAACAAAGCTTTAACAGTGTCTTCATTATTTTATATATGTAACCACTCAAACAAAGCTTTAACAATGTGTTCATTACTTTGTAACCACTCAAACAAAGCTTTAACAGTGTCTTCATTACTTTATATATGTAACCACTCAAACAAAGCTTTAACAGTGTCTTCATTGCTTTATATATGTAACCAGTCAAACAAAGCTTTAACAGTGTCTTCATTACTTTATATATGTAACCAGTCAAACAAAGCTTTAACAGTGTCTTCATTACTTTATATATGTAACCAGTCAAACAAAGCTTTAACAGTGTCTTCATTACTTTATATATGTAACCACTCAAACAAAGCTTTAACAGTGTCTTCATTACTTTATATGTAAACCACTCAAACAAAGCTTTAACAGTGTCTTCATTACTTTATAACAGTCAAACAAAGCTTTAACAGTGTCTGCATTACTTTATTATGTAACCACTCAAACCAAGCTTCATTACTTTATATGTAAACCCTTCAAACAAAGCTTTACAGAGTCTTCATTACTTTATATGTAACCACTCAAACAAATCTTAAACAGAAACTCCAAACCACACAGAACAAAACCATAAGATATATGAAAAGATAAGAAAGATGTGTGAAAAACGAGATGTTGACTAGAGAGTAATTGCAACACCTTCGCTGAGATCCCATTTGTATATACCAGATGTATATTTTATGTGTCATTGATAGACAGTTCTTTTTTCTGTTTTTCTTTTATAAAGTACATTGTGTAATACTAAGGTTTTGATATTTGAGGGACCCCAGTGGAAATAAGCAGGCTTCTAGTTTGTAACTTTAAGCTGCTTTACTGGGATATTACTGGATCATTTTATTCTTCGATTTACATAATGTGTACTTGTATTAATGTAAATGTATAATGCTTTTATGTATTTTTGATCCGAAATAAACCAAACCAAACCAAAGCTTTAACAGTGTCTTCATTACTTTATATACAGTATGTAACCACTCAAACAAAGATTTAACAGTGTCTTCATTACTTTATATAACCACTCAAACAAAGCTTTAACAGTGTCTTCATTACTTTATATATGTAACCACTCAAACAAAGATTTAACAGTGTCTTCATTACTTTATATAACCACTCAAACAAAGCTTTAACAGTGTCTTCATTAAACATTGTTGAGTATAATATAGATTAGCCTGATTAAAACCATCCTGATCACAGGAGCTTTTGCTCCTCAGATCAGTCTGGACTTAATTCAGCTTAGTAGAGTAAACACACAGCCATAATAAGTACAGTTATTGCAGAAATAGACAAGAGTAGGCTTAAAGAAAAAAAACGGCCTGTTTGTCGACGGGCAACAGAATGACGCAAGCTGAAAGGTATGCTTGGCGTCCAAACTGCAGTATAAAGATAAAGAAATACATACCTAGACCTGAGTTTTGCGAAAGGCCTGTTGCCTAATGCACTTTTTATACTCTCTTTTTTTAAGTTTTGTTGTGATGCTTTTAAATGTCCATTTTATTCTCTTCTTTTATTATTTTATTTCCTGTCATCCATTTTATGTGAAGCACTTTGAATTGCCTCTGTGTATGAAAAGTGCTATACAAATAAACTTCACTTGACTTGACTAGGCACCAGAGGAGTTTCTCAACAGAAAAAAGTGCAAAGTGACTGCCTACTTCCTGCTTCAGCACTGTACCAGAGATTGTCATCCACCATTTATTTTTCCATAGACATTTCCTAAAATGCGTATAAAAAATAGTTTTACTTGTTCAAACCAAATGGTTCAGATATATTTAGAAACAGGAGAGACCACATAACATTTCACTCGGACCAAAACGTAACAAAATTGCGGATTTAAAGAAAATATTTTTTCTATGTAGTTTCTTTAAGTTTTGGTCCAATTGAAATGTTCTATGCTCTCTCCCAATTCTAAATATAGCTGGACCGTTTGGTTTGACGAGGTAAAACTATTTTTAAACATGTTACGAAATGTCTATGGGAAAATAAAGGGCGGATAAAAATCTCATGGTACAGTGCACCGCTGAAGCAGGAAGTAGGCAGTCACTTTGCCTCTCTATAATAATAATTCACTGTTCCCCCAACAGGATTTGGATTTGATTGAATCCAACCCTGATTGGCTGAAGGAGTTGTCTGTCAAGGCAAGTATTCCCGCAAAACATGCAGAAGATCAGATCGTCATCGTCATCCGACCAGTGACGACAACATCCGAAGTTGGTCCCCGGGCGCTGTACGAGAAAAGCGACCACTGCTCCTGGCCTGCCCCCCGGAGGAAAGGACAAGCCAGGATGGGTTAAATGCAGAGGACAAATTTCACCGGCCACCGTCAGCATGTGTGTGTTTGTGGCCATCCGTGCATGTGTTGATGTGTAATCGTGTGACAATAAAGACGGGCTTGTCCGTCTGAAATCGTGTTAAACTCAAATCAATGTGGGCGGCTGATCTGCGGAGCGAAACACTATAGGTCCTGTGATCAGTCTGCTTTTAACCAGGCTATAAAATATAGATAGTTCCTCTCTGGGGTATAATGAGGACCCACTCTCTTGACTATAGATCAGCTCTTCTCCTGCGGCCTGCCTGTACGTTGTCAGGCCCTGAGTGAATAATATTCCCTGCAGAATATCAAATCTCTTCCAGAAATGGTCATCTGGCATTAAGTATGGCAGTGATAGTCAACTTGCTGCCGAATGGCCCCCTGACCATTTTCTAATTTACAATGAAAACTAACGTTAAATCAACTTTGACTGATTGGGAAATTGATTATTGGAGGTGAGGCTGAGCTAAATCCGTTACAAGCCAAATAGACAATCTAAGCGATAAAATACATAGCCTAAAAATTAATAACTTTGTTCACTCACATTGCACAACCTGCTCATAATCTACCTAGTGACTAGAGGTGACAACAATGTGACAGAGTAGAACTTCTGTCCTGCGAAATCACTACTCACTACACACACACACACAGAGGGAGAGAGACTTTATAAAGTCTCACTAATTGTCACACACCTGAGTGTGCGAAATTTGTTCTCCGCATTTGACCCATCCCCTGGGGGAGCGGTGAGCGGCAGCAGTGCCGTGCTCGGGAATCATATGGTGATCTAACCCCCCAATTCCAACCCTTTGATGCTGAGTGCCAAGCAGGGAGGCAAATGGGTCCCATTTTCATAGTCTTTGGTATGACTCGGCCGGGGATCAAACTCACAACCTCCCAGTCTCAGGGCGGACACTCAAACCACAAGGCCACTGAGCTGGTTATGTTAACCAAGAACCCCGTAACGTTCCCCAAAACTGGCAAGTTGACAATGTTAAAGACCCTGGAAACCGAAATCCACAAAAACCTTCTAACTATGTAATTTAGGGTCTTATGTGAGTAATTATAAGCCTCAAAAAGTTTGAGACATTAGTTTCAACCCAAATCCTAAATATCGCCATTTCAATATTTACAATTTTTCGTGAAGCAGCTTTGAATTGGGCAGTGCTGAACTGCTTCAAATTCCCCTCCTTGTGACATCACGAGGACGAGCCAATCAGTGACGTAGCTTGCAGTTGTCCATTCAACAAAACCTTCGTGCCCCCGCAGCCTGCTGGGACTCTGTCTGAATGGGGCCCATTCGTATGAGTATTCCCAGTAAATAGCCAAAGCCAGCAAGGACAATCGAACTCCAATCCACCCCACCTCTCCCCCTCCCCACCTCTCCCTCCCCCGATTTTGGAGCTGGTTCAATGCGACATGCCCAGACATTCCTCCAGGGAGCATGAAGGGATAATTCTGCCTTGTTTCTCCATGACTTTCAAACCTAAATTGATATACTTTGCAACGTTCATCATCGTTCAAATTTGGCTATGTTCCTGTGGTGTGAAGAACTCAAAATGCATATTTATTTGGGGGTTCCATGGTCTTTAATGCTCGGTGTTGGGCAAGTTACTTTCAAAATGTAATATACTACATATTACTAGTTACTTTCATTTGAAAGTAATAAGTTACTTTACAATATTACTGTCTGTGTAGAGTAACTGGTTACTTATTACACTACTTTTGCATTACTTTTACCAAAACAACAGCAACAGCAGAATGACATCGCTGCCCCGGAACCATCCCGAAAAAATATTTCAACCGACTAAAGTCATAGTGTAAACAATCTAAAATTCTAAATGTTATTCTTTTCCTTTGTTATTGTCATCTATAGTGGTTATTTGCATAAAAACACAGTTTGATTAGGAAATTATTGTATCTTTTTTAAATATGTGCTTTGATTTAATCAAATGTAACTCAATTTGTAACTTGAGTTACTTGACAAAGTAACTGGTATAATATTACTGAAATCCTATAAGTAATAAGTTATATTACTGAGTTACTGCTAAAAGTAATATATTACATGTAATATGTTACTTTTGTAACGAGTTACCCCCAACACTTATGCTAGCTTTTGGACTCCTGTTAACGTAAGCCCACTTGTTGAATCAAGGCTATCTCTAGCCCAGGCGTCAGCTCTGGCACGCGAAGAGTTAACCAGTGGCATGGCAGCACACAGTGGCTTTAGCTCAGGAGGTAGAGCGGGTCGGCCAATGACGCAAGGGTTGGCGGTTCGATCCCCGCTCCCTCCCAGCTGCTGTCGTTGTGTCCTTGGGCAAGACACTTAACCCTCCTTGCTCCCGATGGTGTGTAGGCACCCTGTGTGGCAGCCTGCTGCCATTGGTGTATGAATGGGTGAATGTAGACTACCTACTCATTGTAAAGCGCTTTGGATAAAAGCGCTATATAAATGCAGGCCATTTACCAATAAGTGCACAATTAAGATGTTTTTGTAGAATTTGTGTGTGTGTGTGTGTGTGTGTGTGTGTGTGTGTGTGTGTGTGTGTGTGTGTGTGTGCGTGTGGCTGTAATAATAGGGTGACTTCAGGTATTATGGGACACTTTTTGACTTCAGGTATTATGGAACACTTTAAATATAGAGCGTCTATTTTCATGCCTGATGAGTGAAAATAAAAAGTTTTTCTTTTTCTTTAGTTTTTATTTTCACTCATCAGGCATGAAAATATACCCTTAAAGTGTCCCATAATACCTGAAGTCAAAAAGTGGCCCATAATACCTGAAGTCACCCTATGTGTTTTCACCTCAATGAGAATTCCTAGAACAGCCAGGCCGTCCCGCTGTGTCATAGCCATGGATATGTTGGGGTAGAGCTCCGAGTTATAGTGCACCACATGGAGCTGTGGAGAGGAAGAGCAGTTAGTCAGTCTGTCCATTCACACTGATGAGAGAGAGAGAGAGAGAGAGAGAGAGGAAGAAAGAGAAAGCAACACTTTTCTCAATTCTCACTTTTTTCCACTTTTCTTCTGAGAATCGTTCTCATTGCTGATCGATAGAATGAGAGAAAAACAGGAGGGAGGGAGAGATAGAGAGAGTAGAGAGAGGGTGGGCTGAGTGCTGACATTGAGAGAAAGGAGAAATAACGAGTGAGCAGACTGATGTGGATGAGAAAGAAATGAATTGCCTCATTACGTAATAAGACCACTTGTGCATTTCAGGCTCTCTCACTCTTTTTTAAACTATTGTTTCTCTTCTTCTCTTCTTTCATATATTTTCATTGTTTTCTTTTCAGTGTCTCTTTAATCTGCTTAAATTCCCTCTCCGTTTTTCCGCTCCAACCACTCACCCTGAGGACACTGGCATGTTGGATATACCTGACTGTTGGATACCGGACACTGGCATACGTGGACAGTGGCAGATGGGCAGGAACTGAGGCGCTGAGCCTTCTCCTTCTCCTCCTTCTCCATTCTGCCCCCATGCTTCACTCCAAAGTTCATGGCATCACCGTCTGGCTGTGTCTCTGATCTCTTGGACTTCCTGTCCCTTCATCTGTTTCCATGTGTGTGTGTGTGTGTGTGTGTGTGTGTGTGTGTGTGTGTGTGTGTGTGTGTGTGTGTGTGTGTGTGTGTGTGTGTGTGTATGTGCGTGCGTGCGTGTGTGCGTGCATGTGCATACAAACGAGGTAATTGAGCTACTTAATGTCTCGCCATAATAAGTTATAACCTGATATATTAAACAATCAGTTATGCCATTTTGCTCAGTAATTATGCTAATTAATACATTAATTAGCAAATATTTGTGTTGGCATTTGAACTAAGTATGTAAATGCATTAAGAATATGTATTCGGTGCCGTTTGTTTGTGTGTCTGTTTGTCAGTAGGCCTGATTTCCATGAAACTTCGTGGAAGGCTGTAGCATGGCCCAACTGCCCTTCTAGTTCACAATAAATCTGTTTTTCCTCACTAAGCTTTCATGTGAATACCTAAGCATAATTCCCAAAAATGAGAGTTTTTGTCCACGTGGTCAGGCATGTCCAGTTAAAATATGCTTCTAATCCATCCGATTGTTGTTCTGATTTAATCTGCTGTTAATCCCTCTGTTTAATGAGTATAAATCTGATTACAATTAAAGCTCACTTGCAGCATTTACATCCAAATGTTAGGAATGTTGTTGTGGAAACCAATTTTAGTAATCTAGACAACCTGCACCAATATCTCAAAGTCAAAGTTATTGGCAAATAAAGTGATTCTGATCATTGTATTACTGTATTACTTACACATTATTAATTTCAGCAACAAAATATCATTCTACCTTTCAGCAACATTGCATCCTTAGAAGCTTCACCTGCACACACCTCACCAAAATTACTACTTATATGCTGAATACATTTTCCTCTTCTTCTCTGGTCTGTAGATTTGAGTTTGGTCTCATTCTGCAGTTAGAAAATTTCAATCTTGTCTCACTTTGTTTGCATCTCGACCCACACTTTGCATTAGATGTCATCATATATTTTCTGCCTCAAGTCAATGCAAATAATGTCCAAGAATTAAGTCACAATTATGCTAACTTCAATTGCTCTTTTAGTGTAAAATGTTACATCCTGCAGAAAAGCACAGTGGACTGTCATCACACCCGTTTTCCACCACCTCCCTTTAATCTTGGTCTTCAGTCCGGGTCTTGATTTGTCTTGTACTGCTTACTGCTAACACACCTGTGTTTAAACGTACCTCTGCATCTGCACTCCGTCCGTTTATGGCGTGTTCACTACCTCCATGGCTCGGGCCACCACTGCCCCAGTGGAGGTGCATCTGTGCAGCTGTGAAGAGCCAGGGCAGCCCCCCCAGCCCCATCCAGTCTGGAAGATCAATCACCACTGATGGAGGGAAGGAAATAAGAACAGAGTTCACTTGAGTCAGACTGAGGGGAAAGAGAAGAAAACTGGACAAGAAATAATAGGTAGGCCGTTAACAGAAATGTACACAATTGTGAATATCAAGATTTTTTAACATTCTTTACTCATCACTTGAATTTGGCCCAGAAAATCGCCATGACTTTGCTGCCAAGCTACCTGTGAGGATGCTGAGTATCAAGAGACTGACAATCAGGTTGCTAGGATAGCGGAGAGCATGTCAGTGGGAGATGAGGTGGTTGCTAAAGTTACCTGTGTGTCCATTATTGTAGAGGGTGAAGGGCTGGTTACCATGCTGGCTGTAGCCCAGCGGGGTCACAGGCTTCAGAGTGGGGTCATACTTGGTCTGGGTGGTTACCACGTCAACAGGAGACTGGGAAGATCCACCGCAGTCTGGGAAATACTCCGACCACTCAGACTGACCCACCAAGCCTTTGGGGAGACCAAAGACAGAAACACTGATGTCAACAAATCACACAGCTGGTTCATCCATTAATAAGCTTCCATTGATCAATCTCTAATTATGCAGGGAAAGTGTACCTTGGTGTGCTACACAGGTCCATGGCCCCACGGGTAGAGCGTAAATAAAAAGCACAATGTTTACCTGTACAGCGAAGGTAATCCACAATGTACAATCTTGGGGTCAAACAATATTAGAATAGGAAATTAAGTCTGTGTCATTATATGAGACATGCATTTATGACTGAGCTATTCACAGGCTTACAGTAATAGGGTGAAAGGTGCTCTCTTTGAAAAATGTGGCAAATTGTAGGACTATTAAAGAGTTGATGGCACAGGGAAATTGGAAATTCTTAAATTACTAAATCAATAAATATATGGATATCGTAGGGAACCAGCATTGTGCACGCTTGTGCCCGCCCCCAATTTGCATTGCGCAGACGTTAAACGAGCGCAAACGCTAAATTACCGCTTTTGGGTCCATAGGGCCCATGGAGTCATAGGCCAAAATTAATTTGTTGTATGATTAAAGCTTGTTAAACGTTCTACTAGTCTCTCATTATTGAAATTAGTATTCATATTATTTTCCATTACTTCTTTTCTGTTAGTTATTTCCAACAAAAAGGTTTCGTCGAAAGAGTGATTACAGACAGAAAACAAATCGGCAAAATCCTTCTTCCACTTTAATGATGTCTTGGACTATTTTCAATAATGTAGACTACTTAACAGCCAATGCCCAGTTCGTCATATCACAGTGCACGCCCCCTTTCTTTGAGGATGTATAACCCATTCATTGTTAGGCTCGCCCCCTTTCTCTGATGCTGTCTCCTCACCCATTCACAGTTTACCACACATGTGGCAATAACCAATCAGCCCAAGGTATTCCTCTCCAGCTGATCCCAATCACCTAATCAGCGTAGTATATCAGGGTCCATGTTTTACTCTGTTTGCTATGTGCTGTGTATGTGCCATGTCATTCTCAGTTGCTGATCATCATCGCTGAAGCAGTTGTTTTCGCCCCACCTCCTCCCCTGACCACCACCATCGGTCATGACTCCTGATTGAAGAATTCCCTATGGGGGATTTCCTATCCTATTCTTCACTGACGACGCCCTCTCATCATCTCAGGAGAGCGTCATCATATCATGGAGTCATACGCCAAAATTAATTTGTTGTATCATTAAAGCTTGTTATACTTTCTATTAGTCTCTCATTATTGAAATAGTAGCACCCCTAGCAGAGCTACAGCCACCGTTTTCTAATGTTACCTCCATTGGTATCCTACTAGATTTTCTGGGGCCTAGTCTATTAATTTCCTTCCAAAACTGTTGAGGACTATGAGTTTGCAGGTGGTCAATATGTAATGAAAGGCCTCTATCAAACGTGCACTTTACGGTGCGCAACCTCTTGTCAAACTTGGCTTGCTTTTCTTTAAGATTTACTCTCAGCTCCTCCCTCCGTTTTTTGTCAATACATCTTAAAAACCGTTTCTCAGCTGTTCTTACATTAACCCACAGGTTTTGTAGTTGGGGGTTCCAGTAAGGTTTGTAAGCTTTTCTAAAACCTTTATGGTTATTACATTTCTTTCTGATGCAGTTGTTCAATGCTGATAGTGAATATGAGACTCAATGACTTGTTAAGCTGCACTTGTTAAAAATGGCTTAATTTCATTTTAGTTATAGCCAGAAGACAAACTTACAGTTTTATCAGCTCTTAAACAGCTTGAGAATCATCTGAATAATATATGGAGAAAAAAGGGAAATTAAGATTTTGGCTCCTGAATGAAATATCCACTACAAAACCTGACACCCACAACATTGATATAAATACAAATTAAACAATCATACTTTTTAAAACATAGAGGGAAACTTAGGCTGACAAAAATATAATACTTAAGTATATAATACTAAGTTTTACGCTACAATTTTAGAGATTGATTAATGAAGCGTTAGTATTTATTTCATTTTATTTCATTTTATTTCATTTTATTTGATCAAAAATAGATATTTGGATGGATTTTGCAATGAACATTGCATTCATTCATTTACAAACACAGGCACATTAAACATACAGAATTAAATGAAAAGACAGATAAAGAAAAGAGATGCGGCTCTAGTGAAATAGAAAGAGGGGCGCCTGAGTGAGGCACTGGCATGCTGAGTAAAGGGAGAGTGGTCTGCGCAATTGAATAATAAAAGAAAGTTAGAATAAAGAGTGTGAAAGAGAGTGACAAGTGAATCTGAATTTGAATTGCGAGGAGAGGGCGGCTGGAGAAGAGGCTCCCCAGCGCCACATTTTTTTTTAGAAGAAAAAGCAAATCCAAATGTATGTCTGACTGCACTTCTTTTTTACAAGACACTTATGTTTATGTGGAAGGACAAGAAACAACAAAAACAAATACAGGTAGGTAAGATAAACAAGAAACAACAAAAACAAATACAGGTAGGTAAGACAGTACAGTGGTTCTCAACATGGAGTTCAGGACCACCAGGGGTCCTTGAGGGGGTTCTAGGTGGTCCCCAGCAAATTGTTAAACTTCACCATTATTTCATTTACAAGAAGTTAACACAATTAGAGAATTCAGAATGATGATTTGTTTGATTGTAGTTGTGTCTCTACCTACATTAGATAGTCATGGAATTCTGGATGACTAAATCATATCTAACAATAATAGTCTCAGATTTGTGTCCAAGAGACAAAATCAGATCATATGGGGCTCCGTGGCCCTACTGTGGACTAAATTAGGGGTCCTTGATATGAATACAGACATGGCTCTAATTCATGTCTCCCCCCGTCTCTCTCTCTCTCTCTCTCTCTCTCTCTCTCTCTCTCTCTCTCTCTCTCTCTCTCTCACACACACACATACACACACACACACACACACACACACACACACACACACACACACACACGCATACACACACACATGCGCACATACACAGATTTTACATTACATTAGTGATGCATATATACACACTCCACATCATCAACCCCTCTCCCCATGCCTGCACCCCCACCTCGCACTGCTAATCTGTTCCCTACCCCTGACCCCCAGCTCCACCCCCCTGCACAGCCCCGCACCGCAAACCCAACTTCAAAAGTGTGTCCGGCGCCCCTGCCATTGGTCGCCATGGAGGTCCCCATGGCAACCAGAGGCCGAAAATTCTGACCCTCTGTGCTGTTCTACCTCTCCTAGCACGCTGTCTCTGTCCTGAATACAGCCAGGAACAAAGCAATAGCTTACACACTCACTCACTCACTCACTCACTCACAAGCATGCACACACTCACAATGTAAGACAGGCTTTCACATGTCACATGTCACATCTCACATGGAAAGTAACATCTCTCAAAACATCTCATTCTAGTGTTTCCGTGTGACAAGATGTGCATTTCAAAATCATCTTTCCGCTTCGGCTAGCTGCACAAACAGCCACACGCCATGCTGTGTCACACAAACATGCCTCACACACACTATAGTGCAGGGCCTCACTCATTCATGCATTGTATATGAATCACTCACATGATGACGACTTGACGTTTTCCAACAAGAAAAAAAAAAACTACAAAATTCAAGAAACATCTCGCTGAACGCATCACGACCGTTTGGCAGCTGCTGCTTTGAGATTTCCCCACATGTTACAATGTAATAAAGCGTATGGGCAAAGACTGTGTAGCGCCAGTTTGCTCCTGGCACTGCCACTACAGTTTGGTGTGTGTATTCTGCATGTACTGTGCTGTTGCTTTTGACTGAATACATACAGAAAGTGGCAGTGTGTGTGTGTGTGCGCCCATTCATTCCCACAGTTTCATTGTCCACGGGATAGGCCACCAGTGTGTGTCCACAATACAATAAACACATAGGTTATTGTGTGCTGCAACAATACAGCCGGTCGGATCACAGGGCACTGCTTTACTATCCGTTTGCTTTGCCCCGTCCCATCTCCCATCCCTCTCTCTGTCCAACACCCTCTCTCCTCCCTGCTCCATCACCTCTGTCTTTCCTGCTCTCTCTCTCTCTCTCTCTCTCTCTCTCTCTCTCTCCCGATCTAAACTTCATCGTCTCTGTGAGAAGGTTCGTTCATGCCAGCTTGGTGAACTGTAACTAATATAGACAGAGAGGGAGAGGGAGAGGAAAACAGAGTTGAGAAGGGGGTGGGAGATCCAGGGAATTATGCACATTGTACTGAAGTTAGCTTTTATCGTAGTCCTAATGATTTAGAGACACACTGTTAACATAAGCAGTGAAGAAAAGAAAGCGTACACACAGATTGTTCTTAGGTTAGTTTCGTATCTCAGTTGCATTCAGTTGCACTTACCAGTGTAGGTCCAGTAAGTTTCCTCTGAAAAAGAATAAAAGAGAAAATCTTAAAGCGCTGCTTTCACCCAGTTCTTGTTCTTTTAGGACCACGTTTGACTTTCACCCAGACATTAAAAAAGGTGTCATATCTGAGAATATGAGCCTTACAAATCACATTTTCCTTCAACACTACAATATGTCATGTCTGCATCACTTCTAATATTACATATGCAACCAATGTTGTTCCTAATACTATCATGTTATAACTAATTAACATGCACTTGTCAACGTACATCTATTCCTCAAATAGCCTACTACTTATGGATTTTACTATGGCTTGCTTGGAGGCTAACACTGAAACACGCAAACTCTCTACAACAACAACACCGCCACCAGGACAAAACAAATCACATGATGCTGATTATTATGTTAAACAAGATCTTACCGGGAGCTGGGACAGCAGTCCATTGGCAACACAGAAGCATGAGAGAGAGAAAAATACCCAAAGAGTCCATGTTAGTCCTCCTCGCCCACACAGAAATGAATGAAAGTAGACAGAGGATGAGGAGTGAGGGGGAGCAACAGAGAGAGAGGGAGGGAGAGAGCGATGGAGAGAGACCGGGTCCACTGATCCCACCTGCTACAGCTCACTTTAACAGGCAGAGTGTGTACGTTACATGCTGGCTCCACATGGCACACAGGACACCAGTGAAGGTCGCAGCAAGGGACAGATGGAGAGAGAGAAAGTATGAGAGAGAAGAGAAGGAGATGAGAGAGAGGGAGAGAGAGAGAGAAAGAGAGAGAGAGACAGAGAGAGAAAAAGAGAGAGAGAGGGGGGCAAGAAAGCAAAGAGAGGGACTAGTGCAGGGGTGGGCTTTTTTTTTGCCGAGGGTCATACTGACCTACATCAAGTAAGCGAAGGGCCACACATTGGCCATCGTACCTTCGTGGGAGTCTCCCTCGTTTTGTTTTTCTTTGAGGACCTTGGGGGGATTGAGATGGTCCAGGGGCCAGGTCCGGCCCTGGGGCCGCATTTTGCCCATGTGTGGACTAGGGCTTAGGAATGAGTCCAGTGTTGGTTACTGAAAGGGGAAGGTGACACAACAGAGGTGAGAAAGAGAAAGAGAGACAAAATGTGAGTGTGAGAAAGCCTTGGGGTGGGGGATGAGAGGGGGGGATACTACTCGGGAAATTATGTAGAACGGTGGTTCTCAATGTGGGGTCCGGGGAGCACCAGGGGCCTTTGAGGTGGCTCCGGGGGCTTCCCAGCAAATTGATGAATCGTTAAACAGCATTAAAGTGAACTCAATTAGAGAATGTAGAAGAATGTCTGTTCTGATCATAGTTTCTCTGTTACAGTCATGGAATATGGACAAAATCATATCTGACAATAACAAATATTCTCAGATTTGAGTCTGAGAGACACAATCTCATCAAATGCAGCTCTGTGGCTCTATGTCAGTGCTGACCAATTTGGGGCAAAGTTTGGCGCTCTGTTTGTTTTGGCCTGCCACGGATTTGGGAGGAAAGCAATATATATATATATATATATATATATATATATATATATATATATATATATATATATATATATACCCCCCCCCCCCCCCCCCCGATTTTTTTATCCCATTTTTTATCCCCCATTAGTGCTAACTTAATTTATTTATCCTGGTTGCTACTCCACCCTCTGCAGATCTGGGGAGAGCCGAAACTGGCTCCATGCTTCATCCGAGACATGGGCAGTTAGCCAGCCGCTTCTTTTCACCTGACAGAGGAAGCTTCACCGGTAGGACATAGCACGTGGGAGGTTCACGCTATTCCAACCAGTTCCCCTCCCTCTGAACAGGCGCCCTTAACGACCAGAGGAGGAACCACATTAGCAACCAGGATATTGCATGTTTTTGGCAAGTTGTCATGGCAAATTGTTTACAAAAGATGGACAATAAAGCTGATTTTCAAAGTACCTTGAGGATTTTTCAAGTTGTGAATTAAGTCAAATTTCTCTCTTGATTACAAAGGTGGAAAATACAACTGTTTTTAACAGAGTGTTTACTGATTAAATGTTTAAGCTCCCCACAAATGCAGATGTTTTTTTAAATATATATAACCAATTGCAAATTATTACAATTACCAAACAGATAAAAAGTAGATTATTATATTGAAATGTTATTTTAGATTTAGAATGTTAATTTTCTATAAAACACAATACATTTTAATGTAATTCCACAACGTTTATTGGCCCTCGGCCCTCCACCCAGATTGAGTTTTGGCCCTTCATGGGAAAGAATTTGGGCAATATAACGAAACTGTTATCAAAAAAGCAGAGGACATTTATTCTAGGAAAACACAAAAAGATTGTCTCAAACCATCGACCAAAAGAGCAACAACAAAAACCACACAATGTGTTCTACGCTACTCTGCACAAGCAAGTGAATTTCATAATGTCATTAAAAAACACTGGCATATTCTAAATGCAGATTCATCTCTGAGGAACACATTCAGATCCCCTCCACAGATGATGTACAAACGAGCCTCCAACATAGGCGATATGGTAGTCCACTCAGACTTAGTCCCCAAAAAACCTCACACTTTCCTGGATGACCTACAAGGCAACTTTAGATGCAACTCATGTACTCAATGTAACTTCACAACAAGAAGCACCCACTTCAACCACCCACAGAACGGTAAAGCTATCAAAATTAAAGGCAAAATCACATGTTCCACTACCAGTGTGATTTACCTGCTTAAGTGCCCCTGTGGATTGGGCTATGTGGGAAAGACTAACAGAGCTTTGAAGGCCCGCATAGCAGAACACCGTAGCACCATACGCACAGGTGATATAAAGAGTCCTGTTGCGAGACATTTTAATGAACTAAACCATCCTGTGGCTTCTCTCCGCTATACAGATGTTGAACATGTTCTCCCACAAAGAAGAAAAGGAGACACAGAAAGATGTCTTCTTCAACAAGAACTTTACTGGATATACTACCTACAGACAAGGGCCCCCCGTGGTCTTAATGAAGACTTTTCCATCAAACCCTTCCTGTAAATTCATTGGTGAATGCTATGGGCTTAGAAAACCACATTTTCACCTCTGAGAAAGTTTTCCATTTTGACGCCTCGCTTTCTTTGATTAATATTTTTTTATAAAATCGACGAGTTAATATCTTCTTCCACTATCATGTATTGTTTGTTGCTTATTCTATGTTGTTTCATTCCTATGGGGGGTAGAGTGTTAATATATCTCATGAGATCATAGTAGCCTACCCTCAAGTAATTTTAAAATTTATAGGCCACATGAATAAAACTTAATAGGCCCTTATTGTGTATTTTCGAACTTGTTTATATGTATTGCTACTTTTCACTTAACTATATATTCTTAGCAATGTCAGACTTTTTCTGGGTTAAACGTGTCTTTTGACACCTGATGCCCACCACACTGATCACCAAACATGATCATGGCCACACCCACAGGTGGGACCCAGATCCTTCATGAGGAACACCTGAACCTCTCTTGATTATTGCTGCCTGACCTGACGAAGAGCCTGCAACGGCTCGAAACGTTGTCTTTTAAAATGCAAAATTAAACAAAACATTGGGAGCTGCTAATCAGTGTCGCGAGTCTCTTTTAATCCTCATGAATTAACCACTTTGGACTCAGCACCTACAAGAAGAGATGTGCGTGTGTTTACTCTAATTCTTTTTAAAGAATTTGGGCACCCCTGCTCTATGTGGACTAAATTAGGGGTCCTGATATGAAAAAGGTTGTGAATCACTGGAGTGGAGAATGCAGAGGTGGCAAGAGAAAAGGGGAATGAGCATAGGCGGATTATGACATGACGGGCCCCTGGGCCTGGATGCATAAAGGGCCCCCCTCACAGCGCACCTATGCACAATTAAGGCCAGAATAATAAGTAAGACATACACTCACCTGCATCTCAACATGATTTACAACACAGCCACATGAACACTCAAAGCCAACAACACAATAACAAGAAATAAACTCACTTGTATATAACATGGGATTTACAGTGCAGATACACTCAATTAAAGCCAAAAGCACAATAGCCCCCTAATTGTCCATACACCTATTTAACATTTTGTCAAAAATATATGTTTGGGGCCCTAAATACTTTAACATCCCCACACATCCCCCCATCAGTTGAAAAAACTGGTGCTGGACTAAAAGATACTCAAAGTAAAGAAAGGAATGTCCGCATCAGTATATTGAATAGTAGCGTTTCGTAGCGTACAGTTATTATAAAGTGTTCCCGAAAAATATTGTTTCTCAGTCGTAAGGCACTAGTGAGAAATACACCAATGAGTGAAAAATATGACCACATGCCCTGCTCTCCCCTACATAAAGCAATCTTATTTAAAGTCGAAGTGAACCGGAACGGAATGCAAGAGTGCGAGCGTCAGAGACTGAAAACCAGAGCTGAAAACAAATCTTGTCTGAGATGACAGGGTTGAGAGGCAGACCATATAGGGTGTCGATGATTTGATTTGACAATTCTGGGGATTGGCTTTGGCATTGGCCAATCCTGGTGTGTTCCACCCCCAAATCGAGTGGGATTCAGCGTGTTGTCGTGCTACACAAGTGGGATCCGCCGAGTACCAGCTGATTCTGTGCGGAACGAGCGGACAATCATGGGTGCTGCCCGCCCGCCTGGAATCTCCGAGGGGAGACCCCTGACAAGCACCAGGCTCTCAGGCGCATGCCATTATCGCTATTGCGGTATATACAATATTCCTGAAATGCAAGTTTTAACGAGCCAGTTACATTTCTTTGCATTCTTAGACATTACCGTTTTTGTTTTTTGTTCATGTTTCATACAATTGGCCAAGTTAGTAGTTAGTTTATGGGATAGGAATTCTGCCAGATGACAGGCACTAGGCGCCATTTTCTCTTTCTTTTGGAAGAGAAAATTATGCTGAAATGAAGATTTGATTGACAGCTGCCATGTGATATGATTGGTTGAAATGTAGTCTAGTTGAAATGGGGTAGAAATTTGATAGTACTAGGTGACGTCAGCAAACTGTAGATTACTGTTATGAATGAAATCTTGAAAAATGAACTTTTGATGTGAAAAAGTGTGAAAAACTAAAGAAATTTGATTTTTGTGATTTTATTTGCATACATTATTAAATAGGTGCACTGCATACCCAGGTATTTGAACAAAAATAAAATAAGTCATTTTTGGGTTCAGCTCAACTTCCCGTGTAATGCCTTGTCACTATTGTATACAAGGTGACCATTAAGACACAGTCAGACACAGTTTCTGGGTTGATTTGTCTTACTGCCTGGTTGTGTGACACTTTTTGGTTTTTTTGGTTTTTCTGTTTTTTTTGGTTTTTCACACTTTTTGGGGCGGCTTTAGCTCAGGAGGTAGAGCGGGTTGGCCAATGACGCAAGGGTTGGCGGTTCGATCCCCGCTCCCTCCCAGCTGCTGTTGTTGTGTCCTTGGGCAAGACACTTAACCCTCCTTGCTCCCGATGGTGTGTAGGCACCCTGCGCCATTGGTGTATGAATGGGTGAATGTAGAATATCTACTGATTGTAAAGCGCTTTGGAAAAAAGCGCTATATAAATGCAGGCCATTTACCATTTACCATTTGTGTGCCAGGGTGAGACCTAGTCAACTGAAACTACGATATGGAGACTCTTGAGACTGTGTGTGTGTGTGTGTGTGTGTGTGTGTCCATGTGCTATCTGTGCGTGCAGGCAGGCAGTGTCTGTCTGAATATCCTGAGGATGATGAGAAGCAGATAGAGGAAGGAGAAGAGGCCCCAAAGGGTCACAACTCATTTATCTAACAATCTCCTTTCTTTGTTACTTCTTCTCATCCACCCTTCCTCTTTTTAAATTCAACTCTTCTGCTTGAAACTCTCCCCCGTCCGTTCATACTTGCCTTTGCTACCACCCTCCCGTCCTACCTCCTCTCACCTTTTCTTTTGCACCACAGGTTTCAAAAATTTATTAAACGTGGGTAAGTTACAGCAGGGCGATGTGGGAATTTAGGACTTTAATCATGAGAGCAATAACGAGGAAAAGAGTGGAAGAGAGATACAAAGTATGGAGACAAGATAGGTGCCACATGCTGCCCGCGATGGAATTGCAAAAAAAATTTTTTTTGCAATTCCATTTTCCATTTTTTTACAGTGCACCTGAACGCAAAGTGCAAGATACCCACTGAATAAGTGTCCAAATGTTCATGTCATTCTGGTCAATACTCCACTTCTGTTATAGCATTTCAGTCTGGAATATGGAATATCTTTCAATAATCTATGATTTAGCTGCTAAATTGTCAAATACCGCCGTCTGCTTGCTACCCAGGCACTTATGTATGTACTAACTTAACCTAACTAACTGGTGTGCACAACATTGTCAGACTAAACTCTGGCTGACACCCCAAAAACCTACAATCCGCTACAGAAAAATGTATATTGTTTGTTTATTAACTGGCCCCTGGCCTTCTATCATTTCACGAAAGTGGCCCCCGGGCAAAGCAAGTTGAGTATCCCTGGTGTAAAGGATCAGTTCCCAGGCCTGGGCAAGAGACGCAGTGTCCCTGTGAAGAGGCTCTGGGTTATGGGCCCCCTGATCTCTTGGGCCCCTGGACCTGGTAGGCCCGCTCGCTAATACATCCCTGGGAATGAGAAGAGTCTTGCTTGGTCTGAGCTGCTAACAAATAAAGTAGTAGACTGTTTCATTAGTAGCTAATGGGTGAGGGGACATTGCTTCAGTTTGACAATAAACGTAGCCCTCATTATAGTCTTTCAGTAAATAGTTATAGCTATTTACTGAAAGACTATGAGTGAGGGCCATAATACACTGAATTATGGACCAGAAGTGAGACAAACAGAGCAACAGGGAAGGGAAGAGGACACATTTCACATGGGTAAGCAAAAGCCAATTTAAAATGAATGAATGATTGAATGAATGAATTATTTTCTCTCCATTTATATATCTTTGTCTTTATTGTCATAGTCAGATTGTTTTCTTTACTGGTTACCATAGCTGCAACAATAGCAATATCCTCTAAAAAAAATCCTTTCCACAGGACTTTCCCCCTGCTTCTTCGAAGAATATTTTAGGATTATTAAGGATTATATATCATTTTATGGAGAACGATGTTTCTGTTTTGTTTATCTGTACAAAGACTGGCTTTGAATAACAAAACATGGATTAGTTGATGATTGTGCTTACAGCTGATGTCTCAATCAAAAAGGTTACATCAACTGAATTTTAGTATTCATACTGTGAAGGACTTTGTAGGGTTTGAACACTAGAGGGAGCTCTCTCCATATGACATTTCGTGGGCTGTTTTTTTCTGACTCAATCCAGCCAAGTGTCTGATCTAGATAATCTAGATCAGACACTTGGCTGGACTAGATTACATCAGAGACATTATTAGTGTATTATCTCTGATTACATCACACATTGCAGTCAAGGATCGATTTTAAACATTAAAACAAAACGACGAAAGTTGCAACACGGTCTAGAATCATATAGCCTACTCTATGTGCTTAGCAAAATAAATATCTACCTACTGTATTTAGAGGATGGATGCGTGGATGGATGGGTGAATGTGTTGGTTTTACACTTAATTATCGAGGATGATTATTAATAGATGACAGATCCTTATGAATAATTATGTGTAGGCCTATTCAAATTACTGTACTAATCCATCGATAGGCTACTCAAAATTAGAAAATTATTGTGACGATTTCTGTTAGGCTACTTTATTACTTTTCTCTCAAAGTCCAGAATATTGAAATTACACAAATAGTTAATTCCAATTCATTTGAATGGTAGTCTGCAAGGATGTAGACTCAGCCCTCAGTCTTAATCCGTTTCACTCCTGTCCGTTTGGTGGCGCAGCTCACCAAACGTCTGGGAGCCAAGACTAGCAAGGATGAGGCTACTTATTTCTTATTATCTAGATTACTTTTCTCAGCGGCCTATCTACAACCAAATGGATTAGCTACCATTTTTGTAGTTTGTAGTTTTCTTCCACTGATCACAAGGTTCTCCATCTCTTCTCTCTCTCCCCCATCTTTCTACATCGTGTACCGGCCCGTGAAGCGGTGAGCCATATTATGCAACAGACAAAACCTTTACCGGCCTCCCATTGGTCGCTCTGCCTGCTTGGAGGGCGTTGTTAGAATTCTATTTCAAATACTATTCGTCGTAGATTTGCAAGGGGCGTGTCCGTGTGGTTTCATTCACAAATCTCCACCGGAGCATCACTTGGCATGTGAACAGCCCACAGTCTGTTTCAGGCTGAGCAAATGCCTCCGCTCTGCAAATGTAAAGCGGAGGAAAAGACGCTTCAGCTCGGTGCTGATGCAAATGGCAGGTTTTTATCCACCTTACTTTTTAAACTTGTATTGAAATTGTCCTGTTTCACCAACTAATGTTTTAGCTTTATGAGGTGGAGGCTGCAGAGGCTGCAGGTCCAGGCTGACGAGGAGCAGTTTTGAAAGTGCAGAATAGTCCATCTCATCACCACCATTTCAATAATAAGACACCTGTAATAGAGAGAGCATAGGTAGGCTAATTGTTTGCTAATACAACAACAAATGCACTAATTTGATGACCAGTTGTATAATGTTCATTGTACTGTCATGATATTAGGCTACTGCTTGATTGTAATTGATTAGTGTCATTTGAATTTCAATTTCAATGTAATTAGACTTGGTAAGTTTTGTATTTCATGTCAATAAAGCACCTTGAATTAAACTGAATTGATATGGATAACATTTAGGAATGGTTATATGTTAGTATATTGATGATTATGTACTGGACTATTGTATAGTTTTTAAACCAAATAATAATCACATCAGTATGAAAATAATGTATAAACTGTGGTTTTGTAGTTTATTTAAAATTTCCATTTTACAATAGGCCTGCTGTTTCTGATACAATCAATAAAGTATTTAAATTATTGCTGAGAGAGAGATTCCTATAAAAGCATAATTTTTAATTTAATTGAACAGAGGTCTTCTATACTGTGCAGTCACTGAGGCACATGCATACAAATACACAGGCAAGGGAGTTTGATGTAACATTGTTGATGTTTTACCTTTCTGCTTTGTCAAAACTGTTCAATGTCCATGTCAGTCCTTTATTGTCTTTACACGTTTGATTATCTTTTCTATGTGTGAAAAATCCCAATAAAAAAACTCATGTCAGTAATAGAAACTGGAATGAATAGAGTTGAGAGAGGAGGGTGATGAAACAGAAGGGAGAGAGACGCTGAGACAGGCAGGCAGGCAGGCAGACAGGCAGACAGACAGGCAGGCAGACAGACAGGCAGGCAGACAGACAGGCAGGCAGTCAGGCAGACAGACAGGCAGGCAGGCAGACAGGCAGGCAGACAGGCAGGCAGGCAGACAGACAGGCAGGCAGGCAGACAGGCAGGCAGACAGGCAGACAGGCAGGCAGGCAGGCAGGCAGACAGGCAGGCAGGCAGACAGGCAGACAGGTGCGGTGCACGTGAGAGGCAGTGTGTAATTATCTCCCAGCTGTCCTGGTTTCCAGGTGAAATCTGATACGAGGCTAGGCCTCTGCAGACGCACCGACAGAGCGAGCGAGTGAGACAGTTTACATGAGTTTGTCTTTAGCCCTCTGTGGTCCCTCAGGTGATCACATTTCTGTTGTGGCGATACCTTTCACCACACCTGTGTTTGTTCGACTATACCTGAACTCCTGCATGCTTTCACTGTGAGGAATTAGGCTTTACTGCATAGAGATCAGAGGAGTATTACAGATAGAATATTCTACACAAGTGAAAGAACTAAAGCTCTCTCTGACATCAACCTGCACTGCAGGCTCATACAGCTGCGTTGACCTGGTATACCCTCCATGTCACTTGAGGACTCATGTTTCAGCGGTATCCTATAGCCTATCTATGAAGCCTTTTAGTGTCATTTCAAACACATTACTAACCTTGATTATTTGGGAGGTGCATCATAGCCCAGGATGAGCATGCCTCAATTCTCCAAATTGTGAACTTGTTGAAGGACCAGTTTGGTGCATCTGCATCTGCACTTTGACCCAGTTCATCCACAAAAGCTCCATCCACTGGCTTGGGCTTAAAACAGAACGTGTTATTGAATTCTCAAGGCTGTCAATACAAGGGAGGGGGACGGAAAGAGGATGGAGAGAAAAGAGAAAAACATACCAGGTGGGGGATGGGAGTGAGGGGGATGAGAGATGGAAATGAGGGGGGTGGTCGTCAGCACCATGAACTCAGAGGAGGTTCATCGAGTTCGTGTGCTGCAGTGGAATGTGGTGGGGGTAGGTAAGCCTTTTCCATCAACTTGGTTGACGTACACACAAACCCACTGCCCTTGGTTTACTATTACCAAAGGTTAACCACATTGTGTTTTGACAAAAGGAGGGGCTACTTTGCTCACCTGGTGATGAGATTACTGTGTGTGTGACTATAGATAGGAGGAATGCTCAGGGACAGGTATGGCCACGCACACAAGGACAAACAGCGTGTTGTGTATGTTGAGGAGAGGGGTCGTTGGGTTCGTGTGTATATATGTGGGGGAAGGGCCCCTCCGTCCCTAACATGCAAGGCGCTTAGAGGCACCGAGGTCTCTTCATCCTATAGCCCAGTATTTCACATCTAAAAATACAAAGCCCACCATAATGACTGACTTACAATTAAGGTCTCATGACTAGAGTAGGTGCTGCTGCTTGTGACAGATGATGGGTATATGTGTGTGTGTGTGTGTGTGTGTGTGTGTGTGTGTGTGTGTGTGTGTGTGTGTGTGTGTGTGTGTGTGTGTGTGTGTGCGTGTGTGTGTGTGTGCGTGCGTGCGTGTGTGTGTGTGTGTATGCGTGTGTGTGTGTGTGTGTGTGTGTGTGTGTGTGTGTGTGTGTGTGTGTGTGTGTGTGTGGCTGTGTGCGTGTGTGTGTGTGGCCTATATGCTGGTAGTATGTTGTGAATGCAGGTCAGTGGGTTCGCTGCTGTAGTAACCTAAAGGAGGAGGGGGAAGCACGTACACATCATGCCTCACATGGTCATACATGCCTCACATGCATGCTATACATCATGGCTTTAGAGACTCATGCTATCCTCCACTATATGGTCAAATCCACATCACTTAGGTTTTGATGTATTAGTGATCTTAAGTAAACAATGGAGAAAAGCATCCATGCCAATGCCATTAGTGATTAATACAAAAATATTATTATTGTGATTAAAAAAAATACTTCTATGTTTAACCATATTGATCTTGTTTTGTCTTCTAAAAGAAAACATGAAACAAGCATATTTGAAGGGCCCGGAATGTTACTGACTGAGTATTTTGTCCGCCAAGCCTGTTTGCCTGTTGTTGAGGACATGACAACCAACGGAAATACAGAAAATACAAGTCTTATATTATATCTTAGCTTATTTGAAATGTATGTAAAATAATAGCTTAATGCAATGTGATAGTATAGGCCAGGGTCTGGGTACCTTTGGATAATTCGTAATTCCTTATTAATGACTTATTAGAATATAGGGAAATTAAAGGGTAAATGTAAATTCTAGGCAATGTTGTTATAAAAGTCAAATATTTTATTTTATTTTTCATGTGTAGCCTATGTGCTGCATGATCCTAGGTGCAATAGGCTACATACACCGAGTCACCGACACATCGACTTTACCCTCGAAAGGTGTTATTAGAGGCTGGAGAGAGGGAGAGGTGAAGTGGCCCTGATCGCAGTGGCAGGGAGGAGACGATTATAGGCTATTGCCTTGAGACTGTAATTTCTGACACTAGATTTGAAGTTCACACTCAGGGGCGTAAATATAGACAGTGCATGCAGTGCGGTTGCACTGGGGCCCCCTGAGAGAAATACACCTGTGTTCAAATAAGAACACAGATTAGATCTGAAGTGATGCCATTTGCTATATGCCCTCGAAAGGCCAAACCATCTCTGCCATGTCATTTTTGTAAGATAGTCAGTAGCAATCTATAACAAAATTATGCTTATTCATCAACATTAAATATGTCAGCGGTCATTTCAGAACTACAGTGAAAGAGACAGGTCATCTGCTACTTTGACTGTCTGTTACCAGGTGTCAGAGCGCTGTCCATGGTTCTTGCTCTATGCCCTCTTGATTTTCCCCACACTATAGCCTAAGTAACTCATTCAACTGTAAAATCCAACACATGTCGGTAAAATATAGCGTATGCCTATGGTGTGTGTGTGTGTGTGTGTGTGTGCGCACACACACACACACGCACGCGTACTTCATAACTAGCGTGTAGCCTATAGGGGGCCCTGTCAAAATTGGTTGCACTGGGGCCCAGCATTACTAACCTATACCTATACGCCACTGTTCACACTACAGTTGAAAAGTCCGCTCATGTAGAGGCGAGCATTGTATACCACAGTAATATGGATGTCACATGTTGATTCTGAAATGTTTGGAGGGTGAGTCTGGAGGGTAGCCTACATGCAGACAGCAATCAACTTCATTTCTGACTTTGAAGGAAAATGTGTGTAGGCTATGTCTGTCTAAGCATACTGGGTCTCGCTATTACTGGTAGCCGAACGTCCCAATTATACTCAACGTTAAAGACGGAGACGGAGACGGACAGAGCCTTCTGTCCGTACTCTGCGTTCATTTCGTCCGTTTTCTGTCCGTCATCTGAAAGCTTACGGATACGCATGAAACGGAGGAAAATCACACACACACTCATGCATTTGACTCTCTACTGCCCACTGGTGGATGTATTACTTAACATGATACCAACGTGAAAGACGCATGGAAGTATGTGGACAGTGACGATTACACCGTTTGAAACGGACGCCCTTATTTACGGATGAAAATGGAGTATAATTGGGCCTTAAGTGGGCACAATCCAGACAACTAGCATAGGCCTGCCAGCCATGCTGTTTTCTAAGCTAGAGCGGCTCGGGACTTTTCGAAGTTTGAGTTTTATTGTGAGAAATGCTGTCAGAATTCTGAATCAAGTCAGGAGAGTTCTGAATCTGCCCAGATGTTTCCGTCCACACTCCAATTTGTTTAAATCACTCTTTTTTGGGTCCTTGGTCAGACAGAAAGTACCAGGCCTGGAGTGAGAAGGGTCTGTCCTCCATCAACCACCTATACATAGATGGTCATTTTGCATCCTTTGATCTACTGAAGAGGAAGTTTGAGTTGCCCGGCACACAGTGGTTTAGATACCTGCAAGTCAGAAATTCTGTTCGATCCAAGATTCATGACTTTGTAGCACTTCCAGATGAGCATGCTTTTTTTGATGTTTTGCTGAGCCCTCCTCACTTCAAGCATCTCATTTCCAGATTTGTATGTCTGTTTGATACCTGCACTATGGCCTCTACTGAGAGGATTGGAGAAGCGTGGCAGGGGGAACTTGGTATTGACTTATCTGACGTTATATGGCATAGGAGTGTGTCTGTGATACAACTCTGCTCAGTTAATAGTAGACACCAGCTGATCCATTTAAAGTCACTCATCGTCTTCACTATTCTAAGCATAAGTTGCATAAGATCTACCCTTCTGTTTCACCACTGTGCGATAGGTGTCAGGTGTCAGAGGGCACGTTATCTCATGCTTTTTGGTTCTGTACTTCACTAGCGGGAGTCTGGGCCAGGATATTTGACTGGTACTCTAAGGCCTACAAAATAACCCTTCAGCCGGAGGCAGGCAGAACTCGCCATCTTTGGCTGCTCGGAGACCTCTCTGAACTTCCCTGCAGCTGTGCAAAGGTCTCTGACACAGGGGACAACTGTCGCCAAAAGACTACAGCTTAATTTATACTTATTAGAACGTGTCGCTCAGCACATGGTCGCAGATTAAAAAGAAAGTGTCGCTCATGGTGTTGCATTTATACTTCAGTGGACGTTCGCCTTGGTTCAACGGTCACGTGACACTCGAACACTATAAGTGCAGACAGCCAAGAGAAGAGAGGGAATGCACAGTGAAACCACGTCGGAGGCAACATGTAACGTACATGGTTGCAGCCGCAAAAAACAACACACAACCACACAACTCACCTCCTCTCTCTCTGGGAAGTTGGTCATGATGTTCTTTGTGATTTTCACGAAGTCATACATCAAGGACGTGCTGATAAAAATAGCGGGGACACGTTCATTCATTTAATTTCAACGAAAACCAAAACAAGGAAGTCAAGCATGTGCCATCTATATATAAATTTCACTAGGTAGCAGACACTTCTCGCAGACACTTGAAAGTGTCGACTCAAGTCCTCATTTCTGTCGGCGATGGTTTCAAAAGTGTCACCAGACCAAGCATAAATTGGGCTTAATTCTGAAGGAAGTCTCCCTCGTCACCTTCATTTCAGTTGTGGTTAACGGACATGATCTCTGTATACAGATGGAGAGACTCAGGTTCCTGAGGACCAACTCACTAAAAAAAAATAGTCATCTGTGGGGCCCCACGCAAAGGGGGCCGTATGTGGCTGGTAGGTAGCACTATGTTGTAACACTGAATATCCTTAGTATATCCACCTTATTTCTAGCGGCCATGATGATACCTATGGGTTTTTCTTCCGGTGTGATCCTCCCAGCCTTGTTGCTGACAGCTTGACACCCGTCTGGGCGAACGTAGCAAATCACTAATCAGGTCCAGCTTGGCAAAAATCTTGTAGATAAATATCCCTTTAAGAGCACAGTGCATCATGTGTAATCGCCTACTGTGGCTAATGTTAGGGCCTAGCTAGCTATGTTACATGGCAGTAAAACGCCACTGAATGACCAAATTGATATAACTTTTAACCATTTCGAGTAACACTGTTTCCATACGGACCACCAGCGTTAGTTTGTTGTTTATAACCATAACGTGGCTATATTTGTCACATTCTCTATCTAACTCTGATACACTGAAAATAGTTGGAGGCGGGCCATAGCATCTCTGTCGATGATTTGATTTGACAGTTCTGGGCACTGGCGTTGGCGTTGGCCAATCCTGGCGTGTTCCACCCCCAAATCGATTGTGTTCTGGCGCAACGCGAGTGGCTTCCAGGACGAACAGGCTCTCTGAGTCGCACGCCACTAACGTTATTTTAGAGCAGTGCAGTAAATACAATATTCCTGGAACGCGAGTTTAACGAAACAGTTACATGTCCTCTACATCAAATAAAGACATTATTGTTTGTTTTATTTGGTATGTTACATACTTATTGGCCAAGCAAGCTGCAACAATAAGTCACGTTAAACCGGACCTTGTACCCATAATTATTTGTACAGCGGGGCATTCAAAAACAAGGTGGATATATGTTTTTTTCCTTTTCCTTTTTCTCTCTCTCTGTGTCTGAGCCTGTTTTTGTTTTCTGTCTTCGTGTGTTGTTCTGTAAAATGTTTAAATGTAAAAAATATATATATATAATAAAAAAATAGCGTAGGCCTACCAGATAGCCTAATTGTTGTCTTTGCCATAGTAGCTCTCTCCTGTTATGTAGCCTAAACAAAGACGGGCAGCAAGCGTGATAGGCTACTGATAATTCTGTTATTTTCCTCTGATGAAGTCCACTCATTCTCACTGCCCAGTTATTTCTAACCTTGCCATCATGATCGGTGAGCTGTATTGCAAGTCTCTGTGGCGCGTTCACAGTGTGCGCGTGCGTGTGTTTACACCGTTCGCCGTAGTAGCGCTGCCCTGCCCAAACACACACGAGCCACACATGAGTGGGCAGGGCCGCGAATGCCCGAGTCGGCGTCCAATCAGCGGCGAGTAGAGCAATCACTGGCTGGAAGGATCCGCCAATGGCGTGCGCCGCTGTCAGTGCGGCAGCCAATGGAATGCGCACAGAATGCGGGCACGTGGACCCGTGCACATGTTGACGCTCGTAAACTGGCGAGAGAAAGAGCTAGATAGACACAAGCCAGCGAGTCAACGGCCCAACGCTGTGTGAGCTGAGCTGAGCCAGCCGAGCGATGCTGCTCCAGCTCCGGACTCTGTAACGGGTCTGTCGTCTCAAAGTACGGGAGAGAGAGAGCCGCGCATATTTTATGCCAACCGTGGCCGCTGCAGCTGCAGTTGTATATATTGCAAAACTGAAGGTGAGTTTGTCCCATATGTTGTTACATTGTAGCTATTAACGATTTAAGTTGGTCGGCTCGCCTAGAGGAATTTCCTGCCCCGGTATATCTTGTATGGGCTCCCAGCCGGCCGGCCGGCAACGTTGCTACTTATTGTTACAATCTTTTGTCTTTGACTGTTCTTTCTCATTTTGTTTTGTGTTATTATTATGGTTGTTATTTAAATAAGGTGTGATTGCCAATGGCTTTTTTAATATTATAATAGCTTATACATTGATCAGGATTTTGCTTATAATTCTAATTTGCCTTTTTGTTATAAACATCCTGGCCGTAATCTGCTACCTCAAGCAAGGTTGGTTCAGTATGCCGATGCCGCTATAGTGTGTGTTGTGGGCATCATGCATGGTTCACGGACCCAGACAGGCAGCCAACACCTGAGACGCAGCCTCATTCCTACACACACACACACACACACACACACACACACACACACACACACACACACACACACACACACACACACACACACACACACACACACACACACACACACACAGGCTATAATGAAAGGGGCATGGGAAAAGGAGTAGGCTAATAAAACCTGCTTGTGTTTTTCCACAATGTCTCATTTAACTCAGATAGCCTACATGATAAATAGTTTTAAGAAAAAACAACTAGCTTATTTTATAGGCTATAGAAGCCATCTGATACAAATAAAATAAAATGTGTCTGAGTGGGACTAGACATTTTGTCTGTGATAATAGCTGATTGGTTCCCAATAGTGATGCTGTTGAACAGGCAGGAAATCAATGATTTCTATGTCTTTGAAACTAATATATTGTGTGGACTGTAAATTCTTGCTGTGTTGCCTCTGTGGAAGCACACTGTACATTTTTAGCGCTTTGTATTTTCGCCTTTTCTTGTCTGTGTGTGTTTAGACTTTATTCGTAATATTGATAACCACTGCTGCTTACACATGTGTGCCTGTGTGTAGTAGTAGTTGAGTGTGTGTTCTTGTGATTGGATTACAGGGAGAGAGAGAGAGTAAGAAAGGAGAGAGAGAGAGAGAGAGAGAGAGAGAGAGAGAGAGAGAGAGAGAGAGGGGCACATGGCCAGAGATATGTGAATGTAAAATGTGAGCAGAAGAGGAGGGCTGGAAGCAGGAAGGGAAGAGGAGCAGAATGAGCAGGATGAGCTAAAGAGAGAGAGAGAGAGAGAGAGAGAGAGAGAGAGAGAGAGAGAGATGAGAGGCATACAGAAGCACTGCCGGAGAGCAAAGAGGGAGGTTAGTGTTTGTGAATCCAAGGGGGGATGGAGAGCAAGCCCGAGACAGAGGGGAGGGGCTAGAGAGAGTGCTGGAGGCAGAGAGAGAGAGAGAGAGAGAGAGAGAGAGACTGCCTTTTTCTGATTCCACTACTGCTTACTCTACAAGCACCCTTCCCCCTCACATTTTACTCTCCTCTCCGGTCTCCACTCTCCTCAATGGGTGCCAGACATGCACTACCATTGTGTGCCTACTGCCTACCCCCAGTCCCAGTCTTACACCATGTTAAACTAGGCCACTGGTGTACCCACCATTTTGAATAATTGGGGTTATAGTTTTTGGGAGGAAGGTTGGGGGGGGGGGGGGGGTGGAGTATGAGTAGTGCCAAATGGAAGACACAATGATGTGGTTTCTCTCTCACTCTCTGTCTTTCTCTTCCTGTCTATCTGCCTCCCCTGTCTCCATTTGTCTTGCCTATCACTTGAGTCACAACTTAGATCACGCTGGTTCCAGGCACACAGCCAGGCTGAGCTGACTGTAATAATGACCTTTCTGTTCTAACGCTGAATCTTTGCTTCTTCCCTCTGGGCAGAGATGCAGTCCCAGGGCAGCACGTCATCCCAGCCCTCCTCCTTCGACTCGCTGAGCTCCAGTGACAGCTTCTTGTTCAGCGACTCGGAGCAAGCGGAGGACGACGCCGACATCTTCCTGACCGACGGCTCGCCCTCCGTGGTCGTTGGCGGAGTGGGCGCGGCAGCGCCCGGCGTCGGCGGGGGGTCGGACAGCCCCGGGTCCCAGTGTGCGTGCGACGGCTTCACCGACAAAGCGGAAGGGGAGGAGTCGGACCGGTCGCAGAGTAGCGGCGACCGGGCGAATGAGACAGGCGCTGCCAGCCGCAGCCCCAAGTCCCAGGGAGACGTGCTGTTCGCTCAGAAGGTGAGGAAGTGCAGATGCAGAGGAGCAGGTTAGATGGGGGTGGAAAAAAGGGGGGGGGGGGGGTGACAGTGTAGGACATTAAAAAAATATTTTGGGGGCAACTTTTGCCCCCACTGTCTATGTTTCTTATTTGGGGGGTGGTGGGACCTGAGTAATGAGTAATTGGTGCATAAAGTTGCTAAAGTGTAGTGTGAACAACATCGCTGTTTGCGTGGGTGTCTTCTTCATCGCCTTCTCCTGGCAACCAGCTCTGAGATTTCTTGGGGGCATTTTTGCCCTTTCCCCTGGCTCATTTCCTACACTGGGGCTGGTGGGATGGTGAAAAGCGAGATGACAGAGCAAGAGTTGAGTTGCATATGAGTGGCCGAACCCAGTGGTAATCCATCTTGCCTCCCTCCCTCTCTCTCTCTCTGTCTGTCAGTGTGCTGAGCTGCAAGGTTTTGTCAGGCCCCTTCTGGAGTTGCTGAATGGACTGAAGAGGGGACGGTTTGACCGTGGTAAGCATCCTTACATCATTACCTGCACCTCCCTGTGTTAAGCATCCTTACATCATTACCTGCACCTCCCTGTGTTAAGCATCCTTACATCATTACCTGCACCTCCCTGTGTTAAGCATCCTTACATCATTACCTGCACCTCCCTGTGTTAAGCATCCTTACATCATTACCTGCACCTCCCTGTGTTAAGCATCCTTACATCATTACCTGCACCTCCCTGTGTTAAGCATCCTTACATCATTACCTGCACCTCCCTGTGTTAAGCATCCTTACATCATTACCTGCACCTCCCTGTGTTAAGCATCCTTACATCATTACCTGCACCTCCCTGTGTTAAGCATCCTTACATCATTACCTGCACCTCCCTGTGTTTTCAGCATCCTTACATCATTACCTGCACCTCCCTGTGTTAAGCATCCTTACATCATTACCTGCACCTCCCTGTGTTAAGCATCCTTACATCATTACCTGCACCTCCCTGTGTTAAGCATCCTTACATCATTACCTGCACCTCCCTGTGTTTTCAGCATCCTTACATCATTACCTGCACCTCCCTGTGTTTTCAGCATCCTTACATCATTACCTGCACCTCCCTGTGTTTTCAGCATCCTTACATCATTACCTGCACCTCCCTGTGTTTTCAGCATCCTTACATCATTACCTGCACCTCCCTGTGTTAAGCATCCTTACATCATTACCTGCACCTCCCTGTGTTAAGCATCCTTACATCATTACCTGCACCTCCCTGTGTTAAGCATCCTTACATCATTACCTGCACCTCCCTGTGTTAAGCATCCTTACATCATTACCTGCACCTCCCTGTGTTTTCGTTGGGAATGTGCACACGCTGTAGTCGCTAGTTGTATGTAAGTTGTATGCGCTGAACACGGGCACATCATGTATGACCTGAGCAGCCTCGATCCAGTGCAAAAGCAAGCGTTCCTTTCTGCACTACTCAGTCTGTATTGAGCCAGCCTATCCATGTGGTCTACAGTGCAGTGTGTGTTTGAGTTTGCATAGCACCACCTTTGTGTTAAGTGGCTCTGTCTGTGTGTGTGTGTGTGTGTGTGTGTGTGTGTGTGTGTGTGTGTGTGTGTGTGTGTGTGTGTGTGTGTGTGTGTGTGTGTGTGTGTGTGTGTGTGTGTGTGTGTGTGTGTGTGTGTGTGTGTGTGTGTGTGTGTGTGTGTGTGTGAGTGTGACTGACACACACACACACACACACACACACACACACACACACAGAGTGAGTCTGTCTGCATGCATCTTCTGTATCAAGTCTCTGAATGCAAATGCTGACTTGAAATTTATGTTTATGATTGACAGGTCTGAGTAGCTTCCAGCAGAGTGTTGCCATGGACCGAATCCAGAGGATTGTGGGGGTTTTACAGAAACCCAACAGCGGGTAAGATGTCATCCCCACTGTTCCACCCACACTGCTCCCCTCATGTCCTCCACTGATTCTTCTCTTCTTGTCCCGCCCTCCCTCACTAAGTATACCTTGTGCCAAAACACCTGGACCTAGACAGGCGGATTTGCGAAGTGTACATGATTATTAAATTGTAGTTATGATATGACAGGACCAGTGAGGCAATCTTCCATTTCAAGGCTGTCTCCCCTGTTTCATATTCTACTGAACAGTCCTTATGGTAGGTAGAATGACAGCATTCACCGGCCACGCAGAGGTGACAATAAAGCCCAAAGCTTTGTGATACACAATAATGCAATTTCATTCCTATCTGTGCATCACTGTTTATTTCTCTCTTTCTGCTTCCTCTGTGTTTCTGTAGGGAAAAGTACCTGACCACTCTGCTGCAGGTGGAGATGATGTTGAAGCTTTGGTTTCCTCAGATCTCCGCCCTCTCTGTCCCCGCAGCCTCCAGCTCCACCACACCAGCTAACCTCTCCCCGCAGGATGCATCCAGCACCACCGCTCCACACAAGCACAGGGATCAGCGGCATATCCCTGTAAAGGTGAGAGCACATGCACGCATGCCTGTGCATGTGAGCACACGCACGCGCACGCACACACACACACACACACACACACACACACACACACACACACACACACACACACACACACACACACACACACACACACACACACACACACACACAATCATACACTATATATCATATCATATCATATATAATCATACAAATCACTACATTCTTTGGAAACGTATTCTCTTGCTCGTTTTACAGAAGCGCAGACTAAGCTGGACCGGTACAGACTCCCCCACACCTTCCCCGGTGCTCCTCAAGCGCCCTCACACCAGCATAGAAGAGATGAAGAAGGAGCGAGATGTTGATGGAGTGGAGAGTGATCCTCTATCATTGGCATCAGATGCACTCCAAAAGCCACAGGCTGCAGCCAGCGACAGCCAGCTAGATGAGGACAGAGAGGGGAAAGACAATGACAGCAAGGCAAGTGGCGAGCCATCCAGCTACAAGGCAGGCCAGTGCTCTGAACCCAGCCTGACATGGGTCCATGTTGCCCCCATCCTGTCCCCACCAAAGGACTGTCCCTCACACAAGGCCGCCGCAGTGGTAGGTAACGATGAAAAGCAGCTTGACACTGCTGTCCCCCCTCCGGGCAGCAGGCGCAGTCCAGCCACACAAGACAGCTCCATCTCCACCACCACGCCCGACAAGCACCCCAACAATGAAGAGACGCCAATCCGGTGCCAAAGTCAGAGCGAGACTTTAGAGACCTGTCAGGGTCAAAGCCAGTCTCCACCGGTCACACTGAAGCCTTTGCTCAGGGTTTGCCCCGCCCCCATCGAGACCTGATGCACTGAGCATGCTCAGAAACAGCAGTCTGGCTTTGCTACACTGCCGGGCTACATCTGCTGTGACAGGAAGAGGGGAAGAGGCTGGAGGGGCTGCGATTATAGACGCATGGAAGAGAGGAAGGGAGGAAGAATAGGCGCTTAGATGTTGAGGACAATGTTTTAAATGATGGCTCACAAGCAACCCCCTGTCAAGACAAGACCACAATTACAACAGTTGCTTTAAACCGCAACAGGGCAAAATGGGGTTATATGTATCAAATCTGTGTTGATAATCACATAATAATCTAAATATTTGCACAATAGTGGTTGTGGTTGGGGGGGTTGGGAAGGAAGACCTAAAGCCTAAAGGCTGTTTACAGATTATTGAGTAATGACCAAGTCTTTAAATGATCTGCCACAGAGGAGAGGGTTTTTGAAGAATTTGGAGGAGCAGCTATAATGATTTTGTCTTCATCACAGCAATCATAATATTGAGAGATAACTGCTTCAGCAGACATGGAACTTGAGGGCCTCACGCTCCACTTACAAATAGGTGAATTCATGTCAATATTCAGTGTGAGAGTTCCTGAGATTTATCGTGATCGGGAGAAAACTCGAGTCATAACTCCAGTTAGGATTCAAACCAGAGTGAGTAACACCCGGCCAACCTGACTGAACTGTATTTTTGATTGTTGTGGCAGCAGACAAGTGTGACTTATTAGCTTGTAGATAGAAATGAGACGTCCGGCTTGAAGAGGAATAGTGAGGAAACAAAGTCATTCAAAACCCTTTGAGCGCGTGATATGAGAAATACAGTGTACAGAACAGAGCGCCCACGTGTTAGTCATTGGGCACCGTTGGGGGAAAAATGATGTCATCAACTCACGAATGTAATCCAAGAAGTGTTTGGGCACTTGGCTGGCCAAAAGCATCAAGAGAAGTGACATCACAGCGGTCAGAGGTCACGGGACTTGTCATGCTGCGGGTCAGATGTTTCTTCCTGGTCCCAAACTGGACGGAGGAGGTTGGAAACGTGAAAATCCAACATAGACTTTGAAGACCAGCCCGAGGAAAAAGAACAACCACTCAAAGACAGATGACACTTGAGTCCCATGGTTTATTTATTCATGTGTTGATCTGACGCTGCATTTATTTATTGTTTGTATTTATTTATTGGGCAGCTGAATTTTGCCTGCTGTGCACTCGCATAGTTTGGCCTACAATTTTGAGAGGCAGTTGGGAAGATGCTGTATCGGTTTGTGGTTTTGATTGCTATCATTGAGCAAAAAGAAGGAAACGAAAACTAATGATTGGACTACTGTGCCTTTACCAAATAGGATGTGTTCCGAAAAGCATTCGGTGCTTTCAATGCATTCATACTGCATTTTGATTGTTTGCTTGTATTTCATACAAACCACATTCAAACAACATCCAAACAACACAGTCAATCACGAATGCCTACATGTAGTCTTCATTCTCATCTTGCTTCTACTTGTCTGTTGGGTGAAGATACAGACAGTTCTGGCACCAACAGCAACATGATCTACTGCTTCCAATATTATTCTGATGTCTATATCAAAACTGCCTACGACTCTAACTTTTACGTACCAACAGCAGTGGCTAATTTATTTCATGTAGTATGAAAGTGTACCCTTCTTCTGGCCTTTAGATTTGGTTATGCTGAGTAGAGGAATAGACTGAACTGCACTTATATCTGGTGCTCTTGAAAACTTGAAAAACATTGCAGGAATACAGAAAGGGAGGAAATCTTTATTTTGCACCAACATCTTCTGCTGCTATTCTAATTCCAATTCTGATCTCTTTATTTGGAAAAATCTTCTCACAATATCCTTCTAAATGTAGCATGGATTCTGGTGATGTGATTGGATTTACCTATATTGGGAAAGTATTGTACATATTATCTTAAAATATTTTTAAAATTGGTATGAGTGGTTAATAAACTATTTACCTAACTAGATAGGGGAGAAATCCTCTGTAAATTATTAGTGAAATATACAATATACTCCTTCAACAAGCACCACATGTGAACACAGAGCCAATGGCAGCCTCCATGTTACTGTCTATGTTTTGGAGTAAGGAGTGTTCAAGCTCTCAGCCACAGACCCAGGGTCATGTCCTACGCCGTCCTATCTCTACCCATGATGTGAAGTGTAAGAGACACTGACTCCAGATCAGTGGCTGGGGGTTGTCTTCCACGCCACTCCCTGTTTTTCAACAGTTGTGGTATGACAGAGAAACCAATTGCACTTATTTTTTTTCGTTGTTTTTGCCGCCTGTTTCATGTATGTTTTCTACTGCGGCGACCACTGCTGATGGGATCAGAATGAATAATATGTCTTGTTTATTTGAACTGCCTTTTCTCTTAATATTGTGAAAGCTGACTGTAGTCCCCCTCCCTCTCACCTCCCCTTCCCCCACTCTGCTGCATTCGTCTGCCCTTGCCATCTCCCCGATTCTCTCCTTCATGTCCCACAATCCCTCTCTCTACTTCTTTCTAATTTGTAACTGTCTCTCTCAGCCCATCTTTACATGATATTACTCTTCTGGCTACTTTTTTCAACAATGATACAAAAGGAAAAATCTTTTAATAAATGACACATTTTTGAAAAAAACAACAAAAAAAACAAGCGTTGTCTGGCTTTTTTCTGTCTTGTACATTTCTGCATAATGGTCACACGTTTTGCATAATGTTATGTTACTGTTTATGTCTTTGCGATAGAGATTTGACTGATATGATATGATATATCATATTATGATATATGAGTAACAGTTTTGAGGAGAGTGGCTCTGCCTAAACAGATGTGACTCAATGGGGTGCAGATTTTCAGACTGTACATTTTGAGGGTTGTGTGTGGGGGAGGTGGGGGAGGGGAGGGTGAAGCCTATAGTGAGAAGGAGGGCTGGCAGGACGTGTGAGACTGAGCCTCAGTAATCTGGCTGGCAGTAGCGGGGGGGGGGGGGGCTGATCCTCCACCCAGCTGCTATGTGTATGTGTATAATGTGTAGAGGGGGGTGAACGTTGTTGATTGTTTACAACGGTAACGTTATGTCAATGAGGAAATACTTGCCCCCTCTGCACATGGTAGGGTTGTGTGTGTGTGTGTGTGTGCGTGCGTGCGTGTGCGTGTGTGTTTGTGTGTGTGTGTGTGTGTGTGTGTGTGTAGTCTAATCTCTGGACCCAGACGTGGTGATTTCAACTCCTCTGAATGAGATCAGAGGGGGAAAGTCGTTGATGCGTAGAGTCCCTCGCCCCTCTTCTCTGAAATGTCGTGAAGCTATCGACATTGTGTGCCAGCTACTTAACACGAATAAATAAATGTGATTTTCACATCAGAAAATACAGATCAATTTGGGAAAACCTAGCAAAGATGTTTTAGAATTGTCCAATTATCAGGTGTAAAATACAGAAATATTCACAATTTTCTCTCTCTCCTGCATCACATCCATGGGTACCATATGTGCATTGGCACAGGAATGATACATTTGGAGAGGGTGTGTTTTTCCCCTCCCTGCTCTGACGGGATGAGAATCTGCCGCCACATACACACCCAAAGTCATGAACACAGATACACACTCACGTGCCACTCCCCTCCACACACTCTGACACACTGACTGGCTGATTTTGTGATGGGCCTGTCTCTGACACACTGACTGTTCTGTGTTACAACAGCAACGCCCGCCCTCCCTCCCTCCTCCCCCGCGCCTCCCTCTCTCCCTCTCAGCCCCCCCTTGTATCCATGCAGTTTTTAGCAGAGGAGCCCCTGCCCCTCCACCCCCCTCCCCACTTCTCCTCTGGAGGAAACCAGGGGCAAGAGGAAAAGGACAGGAAGAGGATGTGTGGAGGGCACAGCCAGCAGACCTGGCCTCACTACAGTTTTGGGGACTGTGGAGGACATGTTTTGTATTTTTGCTCTTCATCTTTTACTTTATTATGCATACATTAAATTGAGATTTTTCTTTCATCATTTCACCTTTTGTTTTGTGTTGTCTCACTTGCCCTTTGACTACAACCTAGTTAGAAATCTGATACCTACACTACAATATAGTCAATTTAAAATGCAATGTTACTTGGCTACTAATACAGTCAGCAGAAGGTTGACTGAAAAACACTGTACTATAATTGTTATTGTATCTTTATTATACTCAGTTGTTTTCATTTCACTGGTTTAAACCGGAGTATCCTACAAGCGTGTTGGATTCATTTAGCATGTGCGTCTGTCCGTGCATCAATAGGATTCCAATTCCATTAGGATTCCATAACGGACTTCACATCATCCCTTGTTATTATGTAGATATTCATTGTGGTTCTACTTTCCTTTATTGGTTCTAAGGGTGTCGGTCCAATCCCACTGCATCAGAGAGAGAGAGTGAGGCAGGGAGCGAGGCAACAATGTGCTTACTCACTTATTCAACCCCCCTCCCCCTAATTCATTCACTGTGCTCTAGTCAAACTCGCGTGAGCTGAGACCACACTAACTTTACAACTACACACACAAACTCACACAGCCTACACAATTGTGCGTACAGACATACACACACATACACACAGACACACACACGCACACACACACAGGAACACACGCACGCCCATGCTCTTACTCAAGTCCTCAGGAGGGCCGACTAGTCCCAAAATGGTCTTGATCCTCATTAGAAATGCACAGTGGCCAGGCCTCAAGCCTGCAATGGAAATCAAATCAGAGCTACTTTTCGGTCACTTCTGCCATGCTGGAGCTCACAGGGATGAGGGGCCTTGGCGTGGAGGCTGTTCTCCCCATTATCTGTGGTCCCCATCATCGTGATGTCATTATCAGTGGACACGGTAAAGACAGGGGGCCAGGACTACATTTTCAAGGACGCACGTGCACCTCATGACATCGTGTGTGATATTTGGGGCATGGCTGAGCTACAGGCAAATATCATCCTCAACAGTTTCTCTGGCCTCAATGTGTTCTCTGAGCCTGATGATGGTGACACCATTCATGCCTTACACCACTACTCAATTATTGAACAACAGTGAGTGAGAGGGAAGCACCCAATAGAATAAACTGAGAACGAGGGATGTGAATGAGAGAGATAGAAACTAACTGTTATAAAAAAAGAAAATGTGTGTCCTGTTGAGAAGGCAGAAGGGCTTCATATGATTGAGCAAAAAAAGTGTGAGTTAAAAGCGGTACGTTCTTAGTGAATAGATTGGGATTCAGTATACACATGCGCACACATACAGTACACACGCACAAGCGTGCGCACACACTCTCTCTCTCTCTCTCTCTCTCTCTCTCTCTCTCTCTCTCTCTCTCTCTCTCTCTCTCTCTCTCTCTCTCTCTCTCTCTCTCTCTCTCTCTCTCTCTCTCTCTCTCTCTCTCTCTCTCTCTCTCTCTCTCTCTCTCTCTCTCTCTCTCTCTCTCTCTAGTAGCCCGTGTGTGAAGTTAAGACAGCAGAGTCCCCCTGGTATTGGATCTTCTCAGATGATTTACAGCCCCTGTCAGATACACAGAACCACAACTGGGTCAGCATGATGAAACTATACCATAACCATACATTTGATGGATCAACATGCTACATGAAGGAACACATGGTATATCTGAACTAAAGCCAGAAAGTATGCACTTATGTCATATTCATAGCTTGCGGCGATAATGTACATTAACATTGAAATTGCCTCATGTTGCATTGTGTCGAGAACGACTTGTGGGGTATTACACATGAAAGGAAACGCTCGTACAAAGCAACACTTCTTCACAGTGCTTTGCCAAAATGGACACAGTCATGTCAGGATTAACTGCCAGCTAAATACTTAGCATTCCACTAATATAATGGATTAATTCACAACAGCCATGTGCCCTCATGATACTGTATTCAGTGTACATGCAAGTCATGGGGTTTTGCTAGTATGCTAGTGTGTGTGTGTGTGTGTGTGTGTGTGTGTGTGTGTGTGTGTGTGTGTGTGTGTGTGTGTGTGTGTGTGTGTGTGTGTGTGTGTTTTGCTGTCTGTGTGTAACTAGCTGTAAACAGAAACAGGACAGTCAAACCCCATAGGAGTACCTGTTGTATTGTCACATTGTGTGCTGGGGTAGGCTACTGTTACATAATGGCCTTGTCTGGCGAGGGGGGCACACAGTACATGTGCCAACCAGGAATTTAGGTTGATCATAGTGTGTGTGTGTGTGTGTGTGGGGGGGCATTTTGCTTAATCTGAGTCAGTGAGTCAGTGAGTGAGAGACAAAGGAGGTATTAGGCACTGTATTGTAGATGAATCAGGCTAGGCCAAATGAATGAATGTATGTGCAAGGGTGGAAGTAACTAACTACATTTACTCCCGCTTCTGAAATTGAGTAGCATTTTTGTATACTTTTTTTAAGTCATTTTACTTTTACTAGTATGTTTTTACTGAAGTGTTGTACTTCACAACTACATTGAAATCACATCCATTAGAGAGCAGGGGTTTTCAAAGTCTGAGGCTGTGGGCCTCCCGATGATCGTCAACAGTCACACAGCAAAGAAGAGAGGAGTGCTTTACTTTGTGGATTTTATTTTGTAATTTCAATTTTTTCAGTCAATGTATTGCTGATAAGTCAGTGCAGGACCATTCTGGATGTGTGGGTCAGTAGGAGTAGGGCCGGTTCTAAACTGCTAGAGGAATTAGAGAGAATTTTCTGCGGAGGGCCCCTTTTGAGACAAATCCTAGGAAGCACTATAAAACAAAAAAATATAGGGCCCTATCTTGGTACCTTGCGCCCGTTTGCGTGCCTTAACGTGTGTTTTATGCTATAGTCCCTGCAGGGACGATAGCAGTCCGCCTCACGTAAGTGTCCAGCTGTTATGCCGAGTTTTGCACAGCCACCGCCAAACGCATCCCCACCTCACGGGACCATATTATAATGATTTATATATAAACATAACTGTTTAAAAATGATATAATTGTTTGGGTAGACGTGACCTCCCTGTTTTTAAGTTAAAACAGCCCCAAAATATGGTGGGGGATGCAATACTCGGCGGGGGTGTGTAACTCAGCACAGCAACGGGTGCAGGTGCAAATTGGAGGCGTGCCAAGTCAGTTATGCATGGCACAAATGGGATTTGGGCGGTGTTAACCGCCAAAATTATTCACAGGTGGTCCCTGGTAATGCCTGGGTGTTACATCAATCAAATCAATCAGATTCCCGTCTTGCAGTCCCTGTAATACGGTTTGCGTGAGGCATATATCCTGTAATTCTCCCCATGCGTAATTTGGATAGGCCTATCTCCATTGAATGTTGAAAAACATCAGTGATTTGATGCAATTCAGGTTATTTTGTTGACTGGACAATAGAAACATGTTTGCAGCGGGGAAATGGCGGAGACGAAAGAAAAGATGGGAGGATTTAGAGTGGACTCAATTCAAACTCTGTGAAACAGTAGTGAGAGCTGCCTGCCGAGGACAAAGAGAGATGGAGAGAACTTGTCAACAGATCCCTGTGGTGCCCCAATGACCCTCCAGGTTATGGGATAGGTGAAGGTGTCCAAGTTTTCTCAATTCATTTGCCATTAACCCCTCTTTGTGATGTGATAAATGTTTCTCAGTGAATTATAGTTGATTGCCTCACTGAATAATCTGCTGGTTACCCAATTTTAGCAGCAGAATTTGATGTCCTGGCGTGGCACGTCCGTGTGTAATGATTATGGTGCGCTCAAGCGCAGCAGGGTATTTTTGCACTTAAGAGGTGCTTTTCAAAGCTCTTAGCGCAAAGTAATTGCGCGCATGCTGACGATAGGAGAATGCCATCTGTGTGTCCGCATTTTGCGCGGAAACACCTGGTTTGGCATGTGGCACACCTACCCCATGCATGTCCAGTACAATTATAACAGGCATAGAGGTAATTGCGCGCCAGGGAGAATACAAATGCGCTTGTGCACGCCCCCAATTTGCATTGCGTGCGGCGTTAAACGAGCGCAAACGTTAAATTACAGTTTTTGTGACGATAGGGCCCATAATGTCTAAACTAGCATTATATTTTTGTTAACGACTATAACATACAGCACATGAATATCAAAATAAAATGTAATAAACACAAAGCTGAATGTGTCTCCCCTCTTGTGTGGTCATGAGCATTAGGGCTTTCAAGGGGCCTTCAGTCAATATCGCTACAGTATCTCTTAAAAAGTTACAAAGTTGCTTCAGAAACAATGACACAAGGCGTGTGTTTGGGGTGGTGGTGGAGAAGTAACGTTAAACACGAGCCACATCAAAGCAGTAATCTGTTGAGTAATCTGTTGATTGAAAACACTAAATAAATAGTTTGACTCATGTAACGTAGCCTGGCTTCGTCTTGTTGTTCCATATGGTCTGGATAACATGATCCTAAACCTACTAGCTATCTAACAATAACAAATATTCACAGATTTGGGTCAAAGAAACAAAATCAAATGGTAGTCCATGTCCCTAATGCGGACTAAATTAGGGGCCATTGATATGAAGTAGGTTGAGAATCACTGCAAGTTACCGGACTTCTGCTTTGTTTAACCTCTAAGATTATGATTAGTGTAGCTGAGAGTCAACAACACAGGTAAACGGCTGTTCACTCGCCAGTGCCTCGACCAGGAAAGGCATAAAAACAGAATATATATTCCATTGTTCAGTTCTCTCCCTGAACGATTGTGTGAAGTACTATGACAGTCCTTGACGAAGCAGCACTGACCTACCATGGCGATCTTTTTCTGAATCACAAAGTACAAAAACAAAGTAGAAACTTAGGCAGCGAGACCTACACACAGCACAGGATTCCTCGCGACGCTCACATCATGGCTGACAACATGGCGTGACGTCAACTCTGCATTCTCTATGGCAGGGGTTCCCAACCTTTTTTGTGCCAAGGACCGGTAGATACATGCAGAAAAAAAAGGTTGGTTGTCAATTTGAATGGTTTTAGTTACATATATATTTACTCACCAGGTGGCGACAAAGGGTAAACAACAGCCTTTTGTGTTGTACTGTATGTAGCGTATACAGTATTTATGTTTTTGTTTTAACTACAAACATAAATAAACGTCAACTTGAAACTATGTTTCAACTACCACACACAGCCTATAATATTATAGCCTATGTTTATAAATAAAAGAAAAAGAAAAAAGAAAAATTGGACTGGCTCGCGGCCCGGTAACAAATGCGTTGCGGCCCGGTACCGGTCCGAGGCCCGGTGGTTAGGGACCACTGCTCTATGGAACGTTCTCTGAGTAGGAGTGAATGAAGCTCTGTGAAGAGTCATTGAGATCATTATAATGCTGCAGAAAGAGGACTTCTGAACTGTAACATCCTGTAACACTGGACAAACAACATTACCAGGGCCAAAGCGCAGGAGTGGATTGCTTCAGAGGGAGGGAGGGGGAGCTCAATCCCACAGACTGGGGTAGCCCCAGGCTCACTGCTGCTCTCAAACATACTACTACAACTGCACTCAGTTGACCCACATCATAAAGAGGGGGAGGGGTGGAAGGGGTGGGTTTACAATTGAGGGACTGTAACCTGATAATCCCATGTTTTCACCTATGGATGGACTGCTTCAAATCCATGGCATATTATGGTGTTTTACTGCAGACTGATACAGCCTGGAGATTATGGAAAGGCTACAGTTTGAACATGTAAACAGGCTCAGATTTGACTGAATGAGAATCAACCTCCCTTTGGAGAAAAAGAAAAGAAAATGGAAGGGCCATGAGACCAATCATGGTCTGCCCTACAAAGGAGAAAGGCAGTAACTCCCCAGAGTGCAAACTGAGAAAAATGACTTTAAGGTTTTCTTGCCATCCAGACAAAATAGTTGCAGGCAGATTATTGAATATGTTAGTCAAATTATTTATCTATATAAAAATATTTGGCTAAATCTTGACCTTTGACCTTAATTTGGGAGTTACTGTATTCCTCCTTTGCATGCTTCACGAAAAAGGATGGGGTTATACCAAAGTGAAAGGCAGTAAGTCCAATTTTATTTTATCTTTTTAGTTTTAAAAAGCAGTATAATGACTAATATAATAAAATCCTTAGTCTGATGATGATATAAGATGAAATTGCACCTTGTAATGTGATTCATTACATTAATATTATTATATAATAACATTCATTACATTAATATTATTATATATAACATTTGTTATTATGTCTGAATGCAAGTATGCTTGTGATATTCCAAGTATCTTTTTAAATCAAATAATTTAAATTATTTTTTGATATTTTTGAGCACTTGAAGCAACTAATATTTATATTCTAATATAATAATATCACACTGATTGCTTAATTTTAATGCTTCAATAAAGTTAAACGGTTAAATTCAGTTAAGAGACAACGATATGATTAATGATATGTGAATAAAAGACAAATGAGTACAATTTTTAATAAATTCTTTTCTTTTCTTTTCTTTCAATTAATGACAACCATATAATACAAAGAGATAAATCATGTTCAAATATCTTTAAAAGGCATGGGATTCAGCAATTGGATACAACTGGTCAGAGAAAACAACATGTAACTAGAATGGGCTAAATTTCCTAAAGAAAATCTAACTGTGCTTGCTGTGCTGCCCCACCCCCTTGCAACGCCCCTGCCCTTGACCCCGCCCTTGGCTCCAGTATAAATACAGCCTCAATCGGCAATGTGTAGCTAGGACGTCTCTAGGCAGTCGCAAGGGTTGCGGGCGTGTTTCCAGGTGGTCGCTAGGGTGTTTGTAGATGGTTGCTAGGCTGCACTAAGTTGTGGGCGGGAAACAGGTGGGTCTATGTGAGTACAAGCGGGAGGAGACAAATGGGAATCCAGGGGGGAAAGAATGTTGATTGTAGATGCTACAGTTCAAAAGTTATGGACCAAAACGTAAAGAGGGCAGTTATAGCGCCACCGTGAGGTCAATCGGTAATTGTTTTTAGGCCAGAGTAGAAGAGTAGCCTACTCTATGAACCTATGTACCCAATTTGGGAACAGTCGCAAGAATGGTCTGTGACCTACAGGTACTTAATGTTGCTATAGCGCCACCTATAGGCAAAATGACACACATGTTTTTTCATGAGCTCAGACATACCTGCACACCTGTACCAAGTTTGGTTAGCATCGGACAATGTGTTCCGGAGTTATGACGATTTTTGTGAAATAGGCCCCACCCACAGAACTTTGTGAGTCGATTATATCGCAATGGTGCAGTCTTCGTGAAATGACTTTTGTGCAGGACAGTCCACACATGATATGGGTTTTGGTTTCGTGAAGATTGGACAAAATTGGAAGGAGGGAATCCAGGGAAAAAAGAATTTTGATTGTCGACCCTACAGTTCAAAAGTTATGGACCAAAACGTAAACAGGGCTGTTATAGCGCCACCATGAGGTTTGTTTCACCCATAGTAAAAGGCCCCTCTGTGAACCTCCCTAACAAGTTTGGTAGCTCTAGACCAGGGGTGCCCAAATTCTTTCCCATGAATGGCCAAAACTCAATCTGGGTGGAGGGCCGAGGGCCAAAAATAAACATTGTGGAATTATATTAAAATGTATTGTGTTTTATAGAAAATTAACATTCTAAATCTAAAATAACATTTCAATATAATAATCTACTTTTTATCTGTTTGGTAATTGTAATAATTTGCAATTGGTTATATATATTTAAAAAAACATCTGCATTTGTGGGGAGCTTAAACATTTAATCAGTAAACACCCAGTTAAAAACAGTTGTATTTTCCACCTTTGTAATCAAGAGAGAAATTTGACTTAATTCACAACTTGAAAAATTCTCAAGGTACTTTGAAAATCAGCTTTATTGTCCATCTTTTGTAAACAATTTGTCATGATAATTTGCAGGGATGCAATCTCAGGAGTGAACACAGTATCCGCAGCCACATTCAGACACTGTTTTAATGTCACCACATGAAAAAGCTCGTCCACCCTTTGCTCGTCCACCCAGTCCATCTGATAACTTGATCGAGTTGCATTCTGGAAAAAAAAAATCCCAAATCCGTGGCGGGTTTGGCCCGCGGGCCCCAAATTGGTCAGCACTGCTCTAGACAAATCACAGTAACTTTGAGCTGTGAAAAATAGTGATGCAAAACAAAGGGCAAGGCACAGTAAATACATTTCAGCACAGCTAAACAAAGGAGGAATACAGTAACTCAAGTTACAGTGATTGGCCTTGGTTTCTCTAGGGCTTTTTGCAGTTAAACACATTTGAGATATTTGTCCACATGACAAAGGATGTATTTAATATCACAAAAATGATTAGAACTCATTTTTGACCAAAAATGTAGTTACTGTCGAAAGGCAGTAACTCAATTTTTTGTAGGCCATGTTTTTTTTTAGATCGTTTAAGTTCCTTTTTAGACACCACTGACAACCAATTTGGGTTTAAAGCAAAGCATGGCACAGACTTTTGCATATATGCACTGAAGTGATTAATATGTATAAAGGTAAGAACTCCTCTGTTTTGGTGGGCTTTATTGACGCCTCTAAGGCATTCGATAGAGTTAACCATCAGAAGCTGTTTTTAAAGATGAGAGAGAGCGGTGTGCCTAGGAGCATTACCAGAATCTTAGCATTCTGGTATGCTAACCAGACCATGCAGATCAGATGGGGTAATTCGGCCTCTGCTCCTTTTGGGGTGGGGAACGGTGTCCGGCAGGGGGGCTTCTTTCCCCTGTCCTCTCTAATTTTTACATGAATGACCTCTCTGTACAGCTCAGTAGCTGTAGAACTGGATGTGTGCTGGCCGGGTAACACCTGGATAAATCATTTTATGTACGCTGACGATCTGACCATCCTGTCTCCAAGCAGTGCTGGTTTTCAACAGCTGCTGAATATTTGTTCTGCTTATGGAGTAGATTCTGATGTGAAATATAATGCTAAAAAGAGTGTCATTATGGTTTGCAGAACAAGAGATGATAAGGACCTCTCCTTCCCTTCTTTTTATTTGTCAGGACAGGTTCTGGAAGTGTGCTGTAAAACCAAGTATTTGGGTCACATTTTGACTGATCAAATGAGCGATGATGATGACATGTATAGGCAGCGGCATGTCTTGTATGCACAAGCTAATATGCTGAGGAAAAAGTTTTATTTTTGCTCTGATGAGGTCAAGATTAGCCTGTTTAAAGCCTACCCTTTATACTGCCCCCCCCTGTGAGTCAAGTTGAAGCAGGCTAGCATTCAAAAGCTTCAGGTTGCTTATAATGACTGCATGAGGATTCTGCTCAGAAAGCCAAGGTGTTGCAGTGCTAGTGAAATGTTTTGTGGTGCAGCAGTCTACACCTTTCAGGCCCTGCTGAGAAATCTGACCTCGTCTTAATGTATCTCAGAACTTGATTATTATGCTGCTGTCTCAACCTGGTCTCAGTGCTATTAAGTACCAGTCCAGCATTTGGGCACATTGAATGTGCCCAAATGCTGGACTGGTACTTGATTGGTACAACTCTTTAATGTATTGTATTGGGGTATGTATATGTTATGATTTTATGTATTGTCTGTTTTTATACTGGACCTTGTGTCTGTTATTAAAGTGATGATGATGTTTATTGCCAAGACATTAAATAGTTGCCTGTATCCACATTTTATGCTATGTATCCCTAATTTAACTGAGCTCAATCAACCCTGACATACAGGCTGCAAACACTCGTATTAACGTCACAGTTTTTCTTTGTGACTTTTCATTATTTGTGCGGTCACTCTGAACTCTCTAACAAAATGCTTACTCACCAATTTTTGCAGAGACAAATGTTCTGTTGAGTTTATGATATCCCGGCGGAACCTGTGAGTTGGGATATGGATATTTCCTCTCACGTGCGCCTAGGTGGATTCTGAACAAAAACAACACGTAATTTACACTGAAATGGTCACGAAGAAGAAGTAGCTTTTACTTTGGGCACAAAGACTGTCTCAATGATGAGCCTGCTGAATTCCACTGACTGAATGTATCGCCACCACATGATTACTTTACTCCTGTGGAAATAGAAACACCATGAACAGAAATATTTCCGACCGGTGAGAGGCAACAATGTGCCGCAAGGCATCTAGTCTGCCGGAAAGCGATTTGAAGAAGAAGTAGCTTTTACTTCCTCTTCCGGGTCTTATAAGTAAAACGTCGTGTGTACGGCGCGACCAAACAGAAACTTTCTGAGAAAACTTAAGGTTTCTAGTATCATGTTTTAAGATTGCATCTCTTTCGGGTTTACAACATACGTGATTTGGCGAGGGATAAAGGCAGAATCGTCCGCTGTGTAAGTTTAGGTAAGCAGTTGCTCGCTATTAACGTTAGTAGCGCTGGTAGCAGTATGCTAACGTTCGTTAGCAAGCAACCGAGGAGTTTTGGAGGATGTCACTTATTATAGCTTGCATGTTTCTCGTAACTAGTTAGCTCACTAACCGCTAGCAATCCATTGACAGAACAGCAACACTTTTCCAACTGACTAACTTATGTGCATGTATGGGTATGAGCCGTGAGCGAGAATGCTGAAGGCTAGCTAATGTTAACGCTAGTTACAACAAAGCACGTAGACTTAAACCAATAGCGTTAACTAACGCTGCTAACTATTTGCTGGAGAGGGAAACGATCGAATATAACCAGATAGAGTCCGCACACTAGATACCGTTACTGCTAATATTGAAAATACCATTGGAGTCGAGTGCAACTCAACTCCGTGCTGTTGACTCTTAGATTTTCAAGTACTGTAGCGTCACCGACGCCATGTATGGACACTTTTTTGCCAATATTCTATCAACATTCTGTTTCAACTGCTGCTACAAATGACCATGTGCTGTTTCCACACGGTTTAATGGCTGAAACCACAAGTCAAACTTCTTATCTTTCTGGAGACTTCTTGTTTTAATCATTCACTATAGCCTTTTCCTTAGCAGAGTCGGGAAAATGACCTTATTGCTGCGAGATGAAATCCCCAAATCCTGACGCTCCTGTCTGAACGCATATGCTGCTAGTTTTACAGGGCTTTTCTTCATCTGTGGTACCATCGACTAAGCTTCTTTCTCTTATCAAAAGCATTTTCATAAGGTATTTGGACCCTTTATCCTGCACATATTAATATGAAACTTTACACATATAGACTGTCAGATATCTGCAAATAAAAGCGACTTGCGGCAGCTGACAATTAACCTCTTGAATAGCCCGCAAAGAAGAAGGAAGCACGTCACTTGCGTCCCCTAACTAGCTGTCCGGGTTTGGGGATATACAGTACGACCGTGCATGGCATCGGTTCCGTTAGTTATTTTGTGGATTTTTGTGACATGGACCTTTACCAAGATCAAGAGACTGCTGGAGCTGCTCAAGCGGACTCGGGTCCGCAGGGAGACCCTGCAGAAGAATAGGGCAGACCGACCGACTGCAGCTAAATGGCCCAGGGTGCCATTTGCTGAGCTGACCAACAAAGTTCCACAGCTCTCTTCCCATCCTTCTGCCTCCAAGCAGAAGGCTTGGAAGCCCCCGTTCAGCACCCACCATTCCCTGGAGAAGGCTGCTGCACGGACTGCCCCAGCCCCCGGTCCTTCGAGCAGCACTGAACTGAAGCTGGGATGGTACCTGCTAGTTCAACCCTGCAGAGGAACAGGGAGGACTTGAAGGAGGAAGTTCCCGAGCAGGGCTCCAAACTCGTTTTTTTCCAGGTAGCACTAGTGCTACCTACTGTTTCATTAGGTAGCACAAAAATAAATTAGGTAGCACCATATTTTTTTACCGTGTGACAATTAACACATAACCTTTTCATGCCATGATGCCGATGATACATTTATATTCCAAATACCGTAGTATTGCCGTGATCTGATGTAAAAATTGACTATGACTCAAACTTGACATTTATCAAATGTTTTAATCGATTGATTAAACACTGCATGAGCAGTTGACACAAGGTCTTCTTATATGAATAATAAAATCAAACCATAAAATAACATACATCATGTAATGACATGAGGAACTAGTGCTGGAGATGGCGGAGGAGATAAGGAGGTAGAGAGAAACAGACAAGTCGATTCTGAGTGTTTCCACAGCACAGACAGCATCCTCAACTTATCCAACAGTGCAACAGCCAACTTAAAGTGACACTCCACCTGACCACAGCAGCATTAACACATTCAGTTCAAATAAGCTCCAGTCAATAAAACTGCACAACTTACAATAAACATAAACAGCAGCATACATTTACTCACTGTGTTTTGGATCACATTCAACATGTGTTCTATGGCAGCATGTCAGCACCAAAACAGACAATCTAGAGCTTACAGCTAACTGTGAGCCTGTAGATTGCCTGTGATGCTGCCATTTCTATGAGATCCAAAGACTGGAATCAGTCCTGGCCTGCATGGACACTGGCCAACTCTTAAAGTTAGGCCTCCTGGGGGCCTTTCCCTTGGAGAACCACACCTTAACATCCTGCCTGGCATCATAGTCCTCCAGTGCTGGACCCTCAACACTAATACGTAGAGATGCTCCGATCAGCTTTTTTGAGGCCGATCACCGATCACCGATCACTGGAAGCAGTATCTGCCGATCCCGATATGGCCGATCACCGATCACCGCGTCAAATCCATCAATTCAAGCCTTCTATTTATTGTGTCGCATTATTCATATATTTAATTATTCTTAACAACATCGACATTGTATATTAAGTATTAAAATTAGGAGATGAGAAAGTATCATGAGTTGGCAACCGTTTTATTATTATTTATTACAGAGTAGACTGTATACTGTAACTTTCCTGTGGAAAAATAAATAGTCTTATAAAACAAAAAATATAATACTATGTACACAACATGTGCACCAACACAGCTTGGAACATGTCTGTGAAAGCTGCAGCAATAGCCTCCGCGGTGTGTGACCCAGAAAACTCTTGTGAGTGAAGTACAACTTTGTTCAGGTCGAACTTTTCATCAATAAACTGCGCAGTTAGGCTCAGCATGGACATAGGACAGACACTCGAACTCCAAATGTCAGTCGTGAAGCTGATTGACGTGGTGTTGTCTTTCATAAGGCTCTCGATGTGCTTGTAAACAATTTGGTATAATTCCGGCAGGCAAACGTCAGTTAAATATTTACGTCCTGGCAGCGTGTAACGTGGATCCAAGCAGGATATGAGGCGTTTGAACCCGAGGTCTTCCACAACAGACAGCGGCTGCTGATCAAGACATATGAATTCCATTAGCTTTGCATTTATTTCTTTTCGTTTCTTGCTGTCGTTGCTGACTGTTATTTCCATCAGTCTTTGTGTTGCTGACTTCGCCTCTGGTGAAATAAAGTCGTGGCGGTGGTTTCAATTGTTTTCAGAGTGAAAAAAGTCCGCTGCTCAGCAAGCTCCTGTAGTTAGTTGAGCTGCAGCGCTCCGCTAGGCCGCAGGGTGTTTGGTGAAGCCGCGGTCTTGCCTGGTGAGAGGCCGCGGGGTACAGGGCAGGCTTCACTCTGTTGCGCCTCTTCCCTCCGTGCGCAGCGCAGCGCATGCCTGAGTTTGACTAACTACAAAGTGATATCCATTCTCCTGGCGGATTGTCACATTCGCCCATGCGGTATCTCCTTTGAGCACACAATGCAAACGGCAACAAGTTGTAAAATTGCCAGACAGGCGACGCCATGTTAGCTGCTCTGCTGTTTGTTCTCGCCCAAGCTGCTTTCGCTATAGAGAGAGTGCAACTTCCAAACACTTTTTCGCCACTACCCGGTGTGTGTATTGTGAGTGAGTGACGTAACCGCTGTCTTGCAGCACAGAGGCACGCGCAGGCAGACGGGGAGCAGAGGGGACAGAAAGATGCGATCTGAAGCAGGCGATTGGTTGGGGGGGAAAAAAATATTATCCTCTCTCATTCTCCCAAGTCGCACGAGTGCGACCTGATTGCAAATTAACTCGCACATTTTGAAATTAGGTGGCACATGCGACCTAATAGGTCGCACTTTGGAGCCCTGTTCCCGAGACTAGCAGATCGGAGGCAGTATTGGCATAGCGAAGGCACCTCGGATGTGTACAAACTGTGCCCCCCCCCTCCCCACCGAGACAGGTGGACATCCCACCAGTTGTGGTGTCCTCAGACCTTCCGGTGGGCAGTTTGCCAACCTGGCTGCCACAATTGGGTCTTGGGAGGATGACCTAAGCCACCTGCCCATTCGCAAAGAGAATGCACATGGAAATCCTGCTATCGCCTGTGTTCTCAAACTGTCCTCCAGAGACGCCGCTGGGGCTGCCTGCAGTAAACCGTGCACCGCAGACCATGTGCTGGCCAGCCAGATGGCCAGCAGCAAGCCCACATCCAGCTCTAATCAGCAGCGCCTACTTTCCAGCCAAGCCTAGCCGAGTGATTTTCCCAGAAGAGCTCTAACCACTGGACGGCCTACCCATCCAGTTCATCTCCAGAGTGGAGCTCACATGATTCCGACCGACTCTACAGACACCACAGCATCAAGTCATCAGACGATGACCATAAACTTCCCTACAGCACGGATCCATACAGGTCCATCAGGGTGAAGGAGACTGAGAAGCCCAGTGTGAAGTAGGGATGCAACGGTATGAGTTTTTGACGGTATGATAACCTTGGACAAAAATACCACGGTTTCACGGTATCGCGGTATTGCGGACCATTTGTGTTTTTACAATAGCCGAAATATTCCCATGCATATGTCTTTTTAGATGGGGGGAAAGTTCAGGGGGGTCCTTGCGGCTCCTCTCTACTGTGCTCTAGTCTAGGTAGGCATGCAGCCAGGGGGAGGGGCAGCGTAAGCTGCACTCTGCAAGCGACCTGGGCACTTTGTTTTGGGGAAACAGCTGATACTGTGGGGAAGGTACGACGACAAATTTTAGTGGTTTTGATACCGTGACGTTTTCAAACCGCGGTATACCTTCAAACGGTATACCGCTGCATCCCTAGTGTGAAGCAGGTCATTGTGAGGAAGGAGGATGTTCCTCACAGAGCGGAGGAGCCCAGACGCTCCAGCCTCATCTCATCGGCATCAACCAGCGGATCAAGATTTCTGCAAGGGGATTTGTCGCCAGGGCGAGGGAGGCCCTCTTTGGTTGTGTTCCCCCGAGGTCTGCAGAGCTCAGCAGCCTCAAAGAAGGATGCCAATGCCGTCCAAGAGCACTTGGTTCACAAATTCAAAGAAGTTCACGCCAAGCAGGAAAACCTACCTTAAGGTAATTCTACAGCTCCAAAAGGAAAGCCAGGTGCAGGTCACTGATGCCCAAAGAAATGAGAAGAACCTTCTCAGCCAGGTGGCCACTTTGGAAGCAGAGCTGGCCATTGCTAACCATAACCTGCTGGAGAAGAAAATGGCGCCAGAAAAATCACAAAGAAAGTACAGATGTGGAACTGTCATGGTAAAATCCAGGCGGAAGCACACGAATACCCCCCCCCCCCCCCCGCGCGGCTATAGAAGACATTGATGATGAGGATGGAGACAAGCCAGAGCTCTGCTCTGATTGCGTCAAAGACATCTGTGCCTATCTGCACCTCCTTGAGGTGCAGCAGGCAGGCTGTGCGACCAAAGTACCTGCAGGGTTACAAAATCGGTGGACACATGCGAGCTGGTCTACTTGACTGGATGATCCAGGTTCACTCCCACTCCCAATTGGATCAGGAGACATTGTACCTCGCGATTGCCATCTTGGATCGCTAGTGTCTCCCAAATACCTGCGGCTTGTCAGTGTGAGTGCCATGCTGGTGGCCTCAAAGTATGAGGAGGTCTACAGTCAGGGACCTGGGACGCCCTCTGCCACTAGACTTCCTCAGGAGGGCTTCAAAGGTTGCAAACTCTTCCCTAGAGACCACCATGCTGGCTAACCACTTCATGGAGTTGACTCTGCTCGACTATGGCATGTTGCATTATTGCCCCTCTGATATCACTGCTGCCTCCCTCTGCTTCTCCCAGCGGATGCTTGATGAGCTGCCATGGTCTCCTACACAGCAGCACTACTCAACTTATGACAAGGCCCACCTCAAGCCAATCATGGAGCGCATTGCCCACAATGTGGTGACTGTGAATGCGGGGGAAACAGGGTTCACGGCTGTCAGGAACAAATACTCAAGCAACAAGCTGATGAAATCCATCATCTACACTTTAAACTGGGACAACTGCTGGCCAGGCCAGTTCAGCTAAGCAGAGCCTGGCTGGGATGCATTCTTTCTTGACTGTCCTTTTTGTCTATTTTAAATGTAAAATATAAATAAGCTTTGTATGTCTCTTGTTAATCTTTGAATCTGTGAATATGTAAATCTATGATTGTAAATGTTTTTTCATTACAAGTAAAATATCCTAGGTTAATAATAAAATAAAAAAGAATACCATTGGAGTAATTTCTAGTGTTCTATGTTAGATTGTTATAAGATAGCTAATTCACTTTACTACACGGGAAGGTTACAGATACATAACTGTGATATGTGGCTTCTTGGCATTAGTAACTCTTGTTATAGTTATGTATATCTTGTCATACAGGATTAGAGGATGTCTCTTCCTAAGCGGGAAGTGGAGGAGTTGAGGCCATGGGTGGAGCGCACTGTGAAGAAGGTGCTGGGCTTCTCAGAGCCCACGGTCGTCACTGCAGCTCTGCACTGTGTGGGGAAGGGCCTGGACAAAAGGAAGACCACAGGTAACTGTCGATGCTTGTTGTGATTAGGTTAAGAGATGATTCTCATTTGATGGTGCAGATGATCAGAGGAGTACTCTACAAGAGTTGTGTTCATTTGACACTTGCATGACACTTATTCCCCCTCAGACCAGTTGCGTCCTTTCCTTGATGAGTCGGCTGGAGGTTTTGTGGAGCGTCTTTTTGAGGCACTGGAGGAGAGCCGCAATGCCCGCGGCAACAAAGGAGCAGGAGAGAAGCACCGCAAGAGAGACCTGAAGGTAAACAGGAACCCTCTTAGGGTGGCGTGACAGATCTTTATAATGTAACTGGATGCTTAAACATATAGACCTAAAGTAGGGATGGGCATCTTGAAGACATTTCCATAATCGAAAAAAATTAACGATCAATTATCGAGAGCATAATAATTAGGGATGCACGATATATCGGCAATCATATCGGTATCGGCCGATGTTGGTCATTTTTTAACATATCGGTCATATCGGTATCGGTCAGATGTTGCAATGTTAATATCGGTTATCATTATCAGCCAAATTCTTCACATTGATATGAAATAATGCAGTAAATGTATGATTTATGGGCTTTTCCAAAGGCTTTGCAAAAAAAGAAATGCATAACTTTTTCAAATTCAGTGTTAACATGTGTTTTTCAGTATTTACAAAATGTGATGATCATAAAAATGTGGTTTTATACAGATCATATCGACATCGGTAAATATCGGTTATCGGCCATAACAGCAATGATAATATCGGTTATCGACATCGGCCAAAATTTTCATATCGGTGCATCCCTAATAATAATAATGATAATTTCCATAATCGAAATTCGGGAAAATTAACGATCGATTATCGATAGCATAATGATATACCGTATATATATATATATATATATATATATATATAATAATTAGGCGTTAACTAGGCGTTTTCCGGTGCAGTCTGCTTTTTTGATATCGATTGGATGATTTCTGTGATTCGTCCAGATCCGATAAGATTTTTTACACTAGGGGGGGGTTGGATTGACCAACTTGACTGGCGAATGTAGCATTAGCCAGTCAGAAGTCTGTACGCAAGGCTGTGTATGTCCCTCAAGCGTTGCCGTCAGGGCCCAAAATTAGAGCCCGCCACCCGCCAATGGCGGGCAGATTTTAGGTTTGGCGAGTGACATTCAAAGGTATGTCCGCCACGTGGCGGGTAACAAAATAGTCATGTAAAATAATTAAAACTGCGGTGTGTTTTGGTCTTACGACAGTCGCCTTTATTGCAGCCCCCAATCTCTCCTTGCGCGTCATCTCCGGCCTCATTTTTGGCTTGTTTTGGCCGACTTCACATCCGCTACTCTTCTGTCCTGACTGGCCGTGGCCATCTGCATTCTGCAGCGCCTGCTTGCACTGCAGGGAGCTAACATTACGCCGGTCCGCCTGCTAACGTTAGCTTAATATAACGTTAAATGGGTTACAATGTGGAACCATATCGAGGGAGTAAGCCGGCCGCTAAAAAGAAAACCCACCGCGGCTTTCTCCGACGAAAAGGATGAAGCGGAAGCGAGAGCGGGACCACCTAACAAAAGAAAGTTTCGAGAGGAGTGGAAGTTTGGCGATAGCGGTGTTTCAAGAGACTGGCTACAGTATGATGCTGGGGCTGTAGTGATGAGTTGTTGTTCCGTGTGCCGCAAGTATGCCAAAAAGAAAAATAGAAACAACACGTTTGTCATCGGTAGTAAATCAATGAAGCTGGAAGCCGTTCGTGACCATGAACAGAGCCAGTGTCACATTGGCTGCAAAGAGGAGAAGTAGAGAGAGGGTGAGGAGTCTGAGGAGTTATGTTTACAAAACCTTCAAATTTACTTCTGTTCTGTTAAATCCTGCAAAGAGGGTAGAGAGTGAGGAGTCTGATGATGTTTAACATTAGGTTACAATTTAAGCTCAAGATTGACTTGACATGTATTGATAAGATTGACTTGACATGTATTGATTAATCAATCATCAATCAATATATTAAAATAATTTGCTTCAAATTTTACTCTGGCCTCTTATTTAAGTGTATTCTTCAACGTAATACCTTATCTACCGGTACTTGAAATGTACTGAAAAAAAATTATATATATGGATATATGTGTTTTTTTTGGCGGGTAAGAAATATGCCACTGGCCGGTGGGTCAAAAAGTTAATTTTGGGCCCTGGTTGCCGTATAAGACGACTAGACAAGCTTCCGCTGTTGACATCATGTGGTCTTCGAGCGCTTCCTCAAGCCTGACTCGTTTCTGAGGAAGAAAAAAGGTCCAGAGTGCTCGGAAGTCCAAAACTGGTGTGGTGAAGGTGCTCTTTGGTGAGGATCACAAAGGTTAACAAAAGAAGAAAGGTCCAAGGCACTCTTCTGGCATGATGATTAGATGGCTATATCATTTAGAAAGGTTTAAAAACATAGCTAGTGCATGTTAAAAGAGCTGGGACATGACCCACGTAGTAGCGGCACAAACAGCCTTCTGCAGGGTATGGCCACCAATACAAGTTTTCCCTATTTAGCATAAGATGATTGCAAACACCTGAGCAGAAAGCCAGTGAACTCACAGGTAATGATACAAAAAGCACCCACTAGATGGCTCTACAATGTGTGTATAGCAGAAAACCAAACATGATTTTTTGTTTGTTTTCTCTGCATCTTGTTTGGTTTAATAGAATAAAATAGAATTGGCTGATTTAACATGCAATAGCAGCAGAAAGGCTAAATGACAATATAAGACTACTAAAACTGGTTCAAAATGGACACACACACACACACACACACACACACACACACACACACACACACACACACCTGCCAACATTAGGCTGTGAAAAAGAGGACCCCTTTGAAAAAAAAATCCCTTGCCAAAATTTAGCCTAACTTTGGAGTGTTATTTAGCTACCTTCCTGACAAACTAGCATGTCATGGTTGGTACAAATCGATTTCTTAGGTCTTCTAGTTTCATATGATGCCAGAAACTTCACTCTGGCTTTAACTGAGCCTGCTGGAGCCTCTGAAAGTAAATGTTCAAAATTGTGATATTTCCCAAATATCGCTACATTTCCGAAAATCTGCCCAATCCAGCTACTCCTAAGGGTTAATGTGTATGTAAAAACTGTTTGTTTTTTTGTTTTGTTTTTTGCAATTCTCTGGCGGACCACCAGGCGGAGCCCCGCAGACCACCAGTGGTCCGTGGACCACAGTTTGGGAACCGATGCTCTAGGTGGATGCTACTCAAAGCACCCGGGGCCTTCACAGAGTTAGGGAAGTCTGCCTTCTCCTATAGTGCTCCTGAGGCATGGAACAGGCTGCAAAGTGTACCTACTCTACATTGATTCCTTAAGGCTGAATTATGCTCACCCTGCCGTGAAGGGCGCGGGGGTGGAGCGAGGGCAGGGCGCGTCAAATGACGTAAATTTGTTGGGCGTGGTTATTCGCTAGCTCCGTCGGGCGCTCGCCTTGTGCCTGTTTTTTTTTCTCACAGCGTGAGCAGCACACGGCTTCTCTCCAAACATGTCCGCTTTCAAGCCACTGAGCCCTGAACACTGAGCTGTGTTTTCGCCACATTTCTTGACACGTGGTAGGCTATAAACTTTGATTTGCAACTGTTCGTTTTTAGTAATTTCACCAAGTAAATGTGTTGTGTTGAGAGCATTATTGAGAGAGATTAAAAGCAGCACAGAGTAGGCAATCAGGGCTGAGAAGTAAAACGGCTTTCAGTAAAAACAAGTTTGGTGAGTCCTTCATGTGCTGATGTGCGGTCGTTTGAGAGTGAAAGCGCACTCAGTATTGCACAGCGTTTCATTGCGACTTTTCACGGGCTGTTCTCACCATTGTACAATACATGCTGATCACTTTCTGAGTATAATGGCATCAGCTCCAGCGCGGGGTCTGCACGGTGACTCATGGAGACTCGCGGGGCCCCACCCCCACGGAGCTTTGCTCGAGTATAAGAGCACCTTTAGTGACTTGGGGAGTTCAAAATGCTTGCCCAAAATTTTGTAAAGGAAGAATGCAACTGTTTTTCATAAGGTGCTGTTTTATTGAACAGATCTGTGTATATCCCTTGTTTTTAGTATTCTTGCAATTGTACTGTTCTTAATTGTATGATTCTATGTTGCTGCCCTCTTGACCAGGTCACCCTTGCAAAAGAGACTACATGTCTCAATGTTTTTTTTCTCCTGGTTAAATAAAGGATTAAAAAAAAGAAATCCTGCTAAGGCTAGCTGAGTCCATGCCCAGCCATGCTGATTGCTGCTACTTCATAATGTTATAAACAAATTAAACAACTTGAATTCACTTGAACACGTGTAACGTTACTCACACTTAAGGCTGGCTCACACTACAGGATTTTCGGGCCGATTTATGCCCGATTCACCCCTCCCGAGAATCGGAGGAGAAATCTGGCCTGGCAGCTTGCCAAGCTTGGTCGGGCCCGACTTTCGGCACCGATTATCTTGTAGTGTGAGCTGTTTGCAGATCCAATCTTAACCCTCCCGATCTGCTCAAAGCCTCATCGGGGCCGTCCGATCATATCAAACATGTTTGATATTTAGGACTGAAAATCTGCGCGAATACATCATTCTGCTGCTGCGGGAGACTCCCGTCATCGTTAATTGACGCGGCTCATTTGATGCGCTGCACTGCAGGTATCAGATAGGCTACCAAATACCATCAGCACAGAACCATGAGGATTTGGGGGAAAATGTCACTAATTTATATCACAATGAATGACCAATGAATAAAAAGTTGTTATATCGTAGTTTTGAGCCCTGCCAGTCAGAGGCTGTAATCTCCTACCTGTCTTATCAGGCAGTGTGGGGGAAAAAGGCTTTGCTGCTGCGGGAAGCAATCCAGTCTATCCAAACTTTTGCCGATCTCATGACATGCAGCAGGGGAATATATTTTGGTAGCGGATGTGTTTGTCTTCTCACTTGTACAGACGATATAGTCGCGTTGTTTACACGCGTGCTAACTACCGTGAGATTCATTTGTTTGGCGAGACGGCATGAAAATGAGAAAGAGAGAGAGAGAGGCGAGGTGGGGGCGGAGCGCTTTGGTCACTGCTGGAACCCCAAAAACGAAACAGGTTCGGAGTATGGCCGGGCATCAATGTGATTATCCTGCCGATAATCTTAATAATATCCTGTAGTGCGTGGTGCGCCACATTTACAAATCTTGTAGTGTGTGCATGTTTGAGATTCTAGGGAAGATAATCTGGGAAGATTCTCCTGTAGTGCGTGTCACAGCCAGATTTCAAAATCGGCTAGGATTGTCCGAATCCTGTAGTCTGAGCCCAGCTTTAGTTGAAAATCAGGAAGGAAGTGTACGAAGTTTCATGTTCATACGCGGCCTCAAAATGGCATGCGGTGTGAATTCCCATGTTAAAACAGTGTTGTTTGGCACAAAGAACCCCGCCCAGCCAGAAAACTAGAGACTAATACGAAGCTCCACCTCACGTTAGTCGGCTGTGCAATGGAGAGGGGAGAGGAGGAAAGAATTCCACCTAAACCTAGGCCGCAAAAAAAAAAAAAAAAAACGATCAAAATTCCACATGATCAATCAATTCACATGATTATTGATGCCCATCCCTAACCTAAAGCTAATCCCTTGATTTGTGTGCGTGCGTGTGTGCCAGGCAGAGATATGCACTCTACTGAGTGCACTTTTCTATTTTATTTCTGTAACTTGCTGATTTAACTTGCTGTCATATGAACCAAATGTCAATGTGTTTATCACTCTTTTTGTCAAAGCTTAGTGGCATTTCTTGCTCTCAGGATGTGTTCGGTGAGGAAGTGGATGCTGCGGGTGCAGTGCGAGAGGCTGTGGAGGTGGGAGATGGGACGGCACCAGTACCAAAGCGGAAACGGGTCCCTCGCTTTTCGGAGGTGGAAGAGCCTGAGGTCGTACCTGGGGTCACCGTCACACCCGCTGAGGCCCCTAGCATGCTCACCCACATGCAGGTATGAAGCCTACTTGTGACTGAAGCCATATGATTATAGTTTGTCAGAGAAAATAAATGGATGGCTGATCCTAAAGGAATCCTATTGAGCTTTTTATTAGTGGCCCGGCCAGCAAAGCCCTTCTTCTTCTCCTCCTTCTTCTTCTTCTTCGAAGTTGGACTTCCCATGCATGAAAATAAACCAAACTTTGCCCAAAGGTCCAGCCCCATGCCAAAGTTCATTGACGCGAAATTTGGCGCCAATAGTCCTGATGGTGGCGCTACAGCGACTGTCTAAAGTTTCAAAATTTGAAAATTCATAAAAAATCAGCCATACCTGCTACGGCTTTGCAACTTTCACCGAAATGTGGGCCCACGTGAGGAGAAACTTTTGTACACTGCAACCTATGGCCAATTATGAAGTCCAAAGACTGCAAAACTGCAAAAACTGTCAAACTAATTAAACCCTACTCCTTTCCTTCAAACGACACCAAACCTCAGCATCTGCATCGTTAGACTGTCCTACACAAAAAATTCAGACAGATTTTTATTTGATCCAAAATTCTCACCCCACAGTGCATCAAAATGTTTTACTGTAAACACTACTGTAAACATCTACTGCAAATTCTCGCTAAATAAAGCTCAAAACTTCACGGGGGGGGGGGGGGGGATTAAAACTTTTACTGTCACAGTAGTCGGAAGTGTGTAAAATCTTAGAATTGTATCTCAAAAACTAAATTTTTTACAATATTTTGAATTCTGCCCTCATGTATAGCCCTAGAGCCTAGATCCTCTTTGCGTAGCACGCAAGACGATGGCGGCTCTAGACTCTTTAATTGGCGGCTCGCAGCTGATAGAAATAATACAATCATGTCAAAACCACTGCGGTGTCAAACAAACTGCGTGGTTGCCAGGTTTGTGGCCCTTTGGAGCACCAAATGGGGGTTGAAACTCACCATATACCGTAGGGCTGGGCGATATGACCAAAATCTGATATCCCGATATACGTCATTTCATACCCCGATACCGATATATATCACGATATAGCATATTTTCTGTAAATTCTATTTATAGTTTATATAAAATGACCACATGGCCATTTATTTATGTAGCAGTTAAACCAGTTAAAATGTTGTCAAACCTCACAAAGGATACATGCATTCAGAATACAGATAAGCATGGCTATTCTTTACAACACAAATAATAATAATTAGTTGCAGGGCAGTAGAATGAAACACAAACTGAACCACACCACCAGTTCAATTTTCAAAGAGGACACTAGCATTTGCTATTTAATTTGGAATCATATCTAAAAGCGGCCACTAGGCGGCAGTATTTATTCAGTAAACGTAAAAATACCTACATGTTCAGTAGAAGAAGAATAAAACTGTAGAAGAAGAACAACAACGTTAACCAACACAACTCACCCAGGGAAAGCTAAAAGCTAAAGCTAACGATAGATGTTTTGTTGTCGACCCTCAAGGGATTTCCTTGGGATGATGGGAGGAGATGTTTTGCCAGGTTTAACGTTAGGAGGACACACGCAAATATGGATCAAACGCGGACTTAACACAGCGCAAATGCCTGGGTAGGCTAGGCGGACGGAGTGGAGGTAAGTTAACATCGCCCTGCTCTTTAGCCTACTCACAGGCTGATGTGTGCCACTTATAAAGGGACGCAAGGGGCTTGTTGACACAGAGTCTGGTGCGTGTGTGGACTGTGGACGTGAGTAAAAAAAGAAAACCGAATGAAGAAAGCACAGCGTCATCCAAATGACGGACAATATTGCCGTAAAGAGTGTGATTTGCAACACAACGATATAAACGATAGAGCATCATATCAGACGAAATACATTTTCTATCGTCCAGACGAAATATATCGTCATATCGCCCAGCCCTAATATACCGGTATCTGGCAACACTGCAAACAAGCCAATGCCTAGTGAAGGTATTGGGTCAGTGGCAGGGACGCAGAAACGGAGCGCTTCAGGTGTGACAGGGCGTATTGTTGCAGCTGGCATTTCCTCGTCACTAACGAGAAATGCGCAAGCTGCAACAATCAAGTCACCAGCGTCCCAGCGTCGGAGTTTTAACGATAAGCAAAGCAGCTGTCTGGAGGTTTGGAGCTGCATCACAGAGAGAGACAGACTGAACATCAGAATGTTTTCATATATATATATATTTGAATCAAGTCGGTGTGAATGTTTTCATCACTTTTATCATTTTCTATATCGTTATGTATGTATATATATCAAGTCGTCTTTATCATTCTATCATTCTTATCATTTCATCATTTTTTTATGATTTTTATAATTGTTTAACATTTTTATCATTGGTTCTAAATTTTTTATCATTGGTTTTATCATTTAATAAACTAGGATCACTGGCCTAGAGCATCGATGCCTTCGTCCGACTGGGGAACGGTGGGACATGTCCTTGCCATCCTGGGAAAACACATACAGGGCTCCAGACAAACTTTTTACACTAGGTGCACCGGTGCGCCTTACTTTTTAATTTAGGTGCACCCAAATTTTTCACCACGCCTTTTGGCACAGCAATAATACATTTTAAGCATTGCCTTCTTTGTAATTTTGTATACATATTGGCAATTTATTAAAGTGATACGCTCAAAGATTTTTATGTAAATAAATGTCTGTTAAGTCACTATCACCAACTGAGTTAACACAATGGGGATTGAGCCTATGGCCCATTGATGGAAGCCTTTGCATTTTAAGTAGCAACATTTATGAACTGGGTTTGATAGTGTAAATGTCACCTTACATTATGCTCCTAAGTGAAAAAGTTAGGAGCACATTTAAGGACACAATGATTAATCTCTGATACCGTTCTCATGATGCACTATGAATTTCTTACCAGAATGACTCAATGCAGCTCATTGGCTATTGCCATTAAATTATCATTAGTTTTAGCTATGCAGTGTTCTAAGCAGACTGGATGCCATGTAGCAGATGATAGAACAGTCATCCATAACAGATTTGAGACTTGTCTTGGACTTGTGACCAAAGACTTGAGACTTGACTTGGACTATAGCTAAAAGACTTGAGACTTGACTTGGACTCTAGCTCAAAGACTTGAGACTTAACTTGGACTTGCAAAAAATTACATGAGCATCTCTGTCAATGCCCGGCCACGACCCATTGCTGCGCAGCAGCTATAATTACTGACTTGCTTTTTATTCTAACCCTTTCTCTGTGTCCTCAGATCAAACAGATGATGGAGGCAGCCACAAAACAGATAGAGGAGCGGAAGAAACAACTGAGCTTCGGCTCGTCAGCTCCTGCTGGACCAGTAATGCAGATTCCCATATCCTCTCTTTATGTAGACTAGAGTCTTCTCAATAGCCTCTTCATGAAGTTTTGTACTGAAAGCATGTTGTCATAATTGTCTTCCTGGAGCCACTTCAAGCAATACCGTAAACTAAATAGTGTTCTTTATTTCTCTCTGCTTTCAGCGGTTGCCCCTTCCGATGCTGGACACCCCTCCAGTGTCCAGGCTTCTCTCCACATCTGCAGGTGGAGCCCCATCCATCGCCCCTTCCCAGGCAGCCACCTTCATGAATGATGCCATAGAGAAGGCCCGCAAGGCAGCTGAGCTGCAAGCCCGCATCCAGTCCCAGTTAGCCCTGAAGCCTAGTATACTGGGAGCATTGGGGAACACTGGGCCTAACAACATAGTGGCACTAGCTAATCTACATGCCATGGGAATTGCTCCACCGTGAGTAATATGTTGCATGAAGTTGAAGCATGGTATTTAATGGTTTTTGTGTTCAAAAGAAAAACAAACCTCACAAGCCTACACATTTATGTGGCACTGTGAAACTAAGACTACTTTTATGTATGCGCCTGCAGGAAAGTTAATGAAGTTAAGGAGGTGAATAAACCAACACCTCTGATTCTGGATGACATGGGAAGAACTGTGGATGCTAGTGGCAAAGAAGTTGAGCTCACACACCGGATGCCCACACTAAAAGGTGTGTATACCGTGATCCAGACGTGTGTGTACGTACACACACACACACACACACACACACACACACACACACACACACACACACACACACACACACACTTTCCTACCCTCTATTACACAGATCGTCTTTTTGCCTTGATGGAGCATTCTCATTTTTAATTTCTCTTTTAACTCTCTGTGCTTAGCTAACATTCGTGCCGTAAAGAGGGAGCAGTTCCGTCAGCAACTGAAAGAGAAGCCTGGGGAAGATTTGGAGTCCACTTCCTACTTTGACCACCGAGTTACCATTCTGCCAGCCCAGCGCCCCCGCAAGAGCTTCAAATTCCATGAACAGGGACGCTTTGAGAAGATTGCACAAAGAATCCGAACTAAGGTTGAGCATAACTCTCTAAAGCAATCCATGTCAGCAGCTGTCCTACCTCTCAACCCATACATTTTTTTTTATTGTAGAAACATGATTCACAACAGCTTGTGTATGTAGTCCCTCCTTCATTGGCCTTTTAATCATCCTAATTTCAATCAGGCCCAGTTGGAAAAGTTGCAGACTGAGATTGCCCAGGCAGCAAAGAAGACTGGCATCCAGGCATCGACTAAGCTCGCCCTGATCGCCCCTAGGAAGGAGCTTGGAGATGGGTCGGTACCCAGCATTGAGTGGTGGGACTCCTACATCCTGCCTTCCAACATAGACATGTAAGAAACCACATCTTCACTCAGGGCCTTAAACACTGAGTACAGTGTTGGAGAACTATAAAAACTATCCTCCAGTTGGCTCAGACTAAGATGTAGCTGTTGTAGAATAATTAGGACAGAGGTATTCAAAGTGGACTCCAAGCAGTTTCAGGGAAGGCTCAGTGAATGGAAGTGAAAAAATATTACATCATTAAAATTAGATCTCATCGAAGAGCCTAAAAGTGTGTGATTTGGTTAAAGAGATAGTTCAGAGATACAGCAGTTTAAGGGGAATTTGGTAGTTTTCCCCAATTTTCCAAAGTCGGAACAAATAAATGTCATCAGACAGACCTTCTTTATGTATTTGGTGTAGTCTGAAGTATGTCAAACAGCAATATCAGCCTATCTGGCCTAATTTGTTGAGTGTCTATGGGATCAAATAACATAATCATGATCCCATAGGCATCCAGGAATTGAGCGAGGGGTCTCCTTATTTCAAGCTTTGTCTGGGGGGAGGTCCACAGTCTCAGACTTTGAAAACCCCCGGCCTAGGACAATCGTCATAGCACCTCTGATATTGCACTGTTGCAACTAGGAGTTGTTGAATTCTGTTTCTATACTAATACTCATAATCACAGTATGGTTACTGTAATTGACTAATTTGTTGTTCCCCTTATCCTCTGCAGAATCCCAGAGACAAATTTTGATGAGATGGATTTATTTGGAGTGACCAACCTAGTAGAACACCCTTCCCAGATTAGCGCCCCAGGTACATATACACTCTGCACACGTGAACTCTTATAATATATTCTATAATTGTATTATTAACCCCCTAATAATGTGCTGGAATGTAATGGATGCAGAAATGTGTAATAATAGAAAAAAAAATCAACAATGGTGAATGGTTAGACCCTGTTTGTTCTGATTTGTTCAGTGGACACGGATAAGCCAGTAACACTGGGCGTATACCTAACAAAGAAGGAACAGAAGAAGCTGAGAAGACAGACGCGTAGGGAAGGCCAAAAAGAGCTCCAAGAGAAGGTCCGTCTGGGACTCATGCCTCCACCAGAACCCAAAGGTAGAAGCACACGCACACACACAGACTACTGTTGACACACAATATAAAATGGAATGTAAATGAGTTGATGTTTCCTCTTGATTCCTCAGTACGCATCTCCAACCTGATGAGAGTGCTGGGAACGGAGGCGGTTCAGGACCCCACCAAGGTAGAAGCCCACGTCAGAGCGCAGATGGCCAAGAGACAGAAGTGAGTTACTTAATCAACCTCTCTCTGCACTCCTGTCCCCTCGCTCATCATCTCAGTCTCTCTTTCTTAAAATTGCCGAACTTTGACCGTGTGCTCCAGACCCTTTTGTTTTTCACTACTCTTGCATATTGCAGCCGGCCTGCCAACCTGTACTTATTTTGCGTAGCAGGCACACATTTTGACATCAAAGTACGCTCGCTGGCATGATGTGTCACTTAAAACTACGCAAAAATGCGTTGACGCCTGTTAATTCAATGGTGCACATGCAATATCTAAGCGTGTCTTGTGTTGTGAATCCTACTTCACCCTGTGGCGATAATCTGACCAATCCAATCGACGAAAGGAATGAGTCTAGCCAATCAGAGGCAGAGGAGGGCAGGTCATGACTTTGCCTTCAACTCCTTGCCTTGGGGGTGTAAACAGTTGTTTTTTCCCGCCTCTCAAACATGGCTGCTGCGGTCTTCACAAACGTCCACAGCTTGTGGATAAAGCAGATGCACCAAGCGAGATATGGAATTACTTTGCTTACTGCCAGGGCAAGCCCACGGACACGACACAGCCCGTCTGTAAATGATGTTTCAAAACTACGCAGGCGAAGGGAGCAACACGTCCAACTTGGCCAAACATTGCGCGAATAGACATCCTGACTTGTTCAAAGAGCGTCAGGCTAGCAAATGTGATAGTAACATAATTATATGACCAATTATATGACCAAGTGTCAAACAAGTGTTATTTTGTGACAAGCAAACTTTTTTCACCGTCCAGGCAATTAAGGGCAATGCGCTCAGTCGGAGTGCAGACCTCTGCACACCATTGTGCTCTGCTCTCCATTCACCAGCATAATTTTCCTCTAATTAAACATGGCTAAAGGCTGTTGTGTGGTGGGCTGCGCACACAACAAATGTAAAAAAAAATCACCAATTAAAGTTTTTTTTGTACCCCCGAGCAAAACAAGAAAGCCGTTCAGAAGAAAATGTTTGATCTAGCCAGTTCCTCTCTATAAAGCAGATGATTGGCGTTGGTTGCGTTCATGTGTGATGGGTCTCAGGATATTGTGCTCTGTATTGACTGCCAGTAGGCTACACAGGGTACAAAAGTAATGTGAAATCTCACTGACTTGTTATCTAATGGTATGATAGTTCAATCCACTTTAACAGCAATGTCACGTCAGTCACTCAAACTAGGCTGAAAAGCATACTGTATTTGTAGCTGTAGCCTATTTCAGATTTTTAAATATGAAGTGAAATGATTAAATATCAATATTATATATATTATTTTACCTGGTGATTAAATCAAGTAATGTTACTGGTAAATCTCTAAAGTATTTCACGTCAGGCCACTGTGTGGGATCATTTATTATCCAGCTTTATTGGAGTAACATTAATGAAAGGATACTGATGGAGGCCATTAAGTTATTTTCCCCCCCGATATACATACTCCTGTCTGACAGAGGCAGTGTGCTGAAATAATTATTTGACAGATACTTGAAAACAGGAAAAACCTTGTCAGACTGTCCATATCTGATCAGATTTCCTCCAGTCGGCTGCTTTTGCCTGTGAACTAGCGATCCAGTTTCCCCATCGGTGGGCGTGGCTTTCCAACTGTGAGACGCGCTCCGCAGTGTCTCTATGGCATACCATGTAAAAGCTTGAATACTGTAACACTATGACCTGTCCTTGATCTAATTATAGTAGTAAAATGACGTGATGACTGTGCATGATCAATATAAGTGGTATCAGCATAGCAAGCATTCATTGTTTAAATACATCGTTGGTCAGAGCTCCAAAGCAGGGCAGGAACAGCTTGGTCAAGTGAAAGAGGATCCCTTGAATTCAACTACAAGGCATTTAAGCAACATGAATTCATGCAAAAGAGTGAAAGTGGATGATTAAAATAGGCATTGACATTGTCAAAAGAAATATATACAGTATATATGGTGTGTGTATAACCCTACAGTATATATATATATATATATATATATATATATATATATATATATATATATATATATATATATAGGGACGCTGCAGCACCGCACCATATGATCCGGTCGGTGTGTGGTACTCAAAATTTTTCCCCAAGGTTGGCAGGTCTGATATTGCCATATTGTATGATAAGTCAAAAACAACAGTTTTTCAGCACACAAGCCAATCCAATTCCCTCCTTTCCCTCAGGGCTCACGAGGAGGCTAACGCAGCCCGCAAGCTCACATCGGAGCAGAGGAAGGAGAAGAAGATCAAGAAGTTAAAAGAAGACCTCACTCATGGTGTTCATCTTGCAGTGTACAGGTATGTTGGAAGGGAGAGAGCAACTAGTTTAAATGTTTAGTGCACAGGTGTTCTTGTCACAACGTGGATGTGTGTGTGTTTGTAATACCTGCGCTGTGCCCTCTTACAGGATCCGTAACCTACACAATCCTGCTAAGAAGTTTAAAGTGGAGGCCAACGCCAACCAGCTGTACCTAACGGGCACAGTGGTTCTCCACAAAGATGTCAATATTGTGGTGGTGGAGGGAGGTAAGGGCCCACCAGTGACAACTCCACTTGATGAAGAATAAATAGCCTACATTAGTTCCATGAAGCAGCCTCAGGCTCGATGTGTGTCTGTTGATCCAGGTGGTTGAATTTCTGCAAGGTTGTAAACTTCTCTGCTACCAGAAGTAGTTGGAAGATTAAAGTCACACTTGAGTTATTCTGTATCTGAGCTGCTCTCTACTGTTTTAGGCCCCAAATCCCAGAAGAAGTTCAAGAGGCTGATGTTGAACAGAATCAAATGGGAGGAACATAACTCCAAAAGAGATGGTAAGAATGGCTTGATTCTTGAATCTCTTGCATTGCTTATCAAATCTTTGTTTGTATTTCAGCTTTTTACATACATGTAACTCTCCACCCTCGATTCCCCATCAGATCCAGATGCCGACGATGAGACAAAGAGGAACAACAAGTGCTGGTTGATCTGGGAGGTGAGTCTGCACTCCCATGTCCCTCGTCTTCTTTTTAGTCAATTAAAAACAATACGTAGACTCATTTTTGTTTGTGTTCTCATTTAAGTCTGATTTTATTCCTCCTTTTTCTCCAGGGCACAGCCAAAGAGCGTAGTTTTGGGGACATGAAGTTCAAGCAGTGTCCCACAGAGAACATGGCCAGAGAGCACTTCAAGAAGCATGGCACAGAACACTACTGGGATGTGGCGCTCAGCCAGAGTGTGTTGGAGAGCACTGACGACTGAAACCTGCTGCAACAGATGTTGGTGAAGCTCCTCCCATCAGCCCCACCCACCTGGGCCTTGCTGCTGCTGCCTGTCTGGTTTAAAATGGGTAGAGACGCAAACTTAAAGACTTCATGTAGAAGAGGAGGGAATATTAACCTGCGTGACTGTTTTCACAAAAATGAGTGACTGATCAAGTTTGTGAGTGTGAGTGCATTTGTGTCTCTGTATGCCTGTGTTTGTGCAAATGCCTGCATCAGTCAATGTTCACCTCCTTGGTGTTAGTTCATTTTCAGTCTGTCAATTGTTTTCTCTCCATTATTGAATACATTACCTGACAGATTCCACTGCTGATGTCAATGACCCTTTGCTTTATTTTTGGATTAGAATTGAAGTCTGCTATGCTATGGCTGATGTTCTGTATTGAAACGTTGCTCCCATGTGCACAGTGATAACCCCCGTTTTAGTCACACAAGTCACGAGGTGAAGACCATCCCAAGAATTACACATTAAACTAAACCTGATGGGATAATTGGGTAATGTTACAGCATTGCCGTGAAAATGATCTTGTATTTTTATTTTATTTCATTGATTTGAGAAAATCTGTGGATTTATAGACGTTTGAGGGTTTTGTTTTCCGAGGAACAATTCCGGTCCAGCTGTGTTTCTCTGTACACATCTTCAATAAATACTTAGAGCAAAATCTAACCTACTTGCAACTGGTGTTTTTTTTGTAATTTTGAATAGTCTCACGTTTAGTAGTTTAATTGAAATCCATCCAACTTGCAAGCAGAAAGTTACTTAATTACAAGTAGCAAGATGTTATAGTCGTTAACCGTTTTTTGTTTGGTTCGACATTGGCTATGGCTTGTTTTAAAGTGTTTAGGTTAAGGGTTAAATTAAAACGGGGGCGTGTGTGTTTTCATACGTTCCCCCGTAGCTTCTTCATCAACATTTAGAGCGGGCGATCATCACTCGGCAGGAAAGCAGACAGACTACCAGAGAGAAGAGAACTGGAAAGATGGCGGCCGGTTCTGGAGCTGCAAGCGGCCATGGATCCCGCAGCTCCACTGCTGCTTTGGAAGCGTCTTTGGACCGTCGGTTTCAAGGAGTATCCAACACTATGGAGGCAATACAGGGACTTTCAACCTGGTGCATTGAAAACAAAAAGTATCACAGCCTTATCGTTCGGTACTGGATGAAGTGGCTCAAGAAATGTGAGTAGCTAGCTATAGCTAACCCGCAATGAAGCTAACGACATAACGTAGCTAATCCAATGCATCTCAGCCTTGATTATGAGCTTGCAAACCATTGCTGTACCGATGATAGTTCAAAACGAATTGAAGTGAACTACAGCCTATTATATATCTCACTCATGTTGATTTATATCCAAACGGAATTTAATTTCATGCGTTACTCGACTGGCTCTTTGCAAGTTGGGGTTAACATCGCTAGCTAATGATATCAATTTAGCTACGTTAGCAGCTAACAGCTAACCTGTTAACTTGTTATTACGCTGCTAACGTTCGGCGCTGTTTACACTGCGACCTCCCGGTTCAAGGTCTGGATACATTGGGCCAGGCCTAAGCAAACATTTCAGCGTCGCTTTCCTGAGAAATTGCAATGATTGCATCTCCGACAATGGTCAAAACGTTTCAGTTAGTTTTTGGCACAGCTCTAACGTCGATAGCATGCATGGTCCCTTCTGGAGGACAGTGTCTCACATAACGTACTTTCACTTGGAAGTTTCTGTGGTGTGCTCTCTAGAAACACTATTTCTCCCACGGTGGATGCAAAAGTACATTGGTGAATAAAGGGTAAAACCACCCGTAAACAAAACTGATACTCTTTATATGATATTGGAATGCTCAACTGAGCGCGAGTAATTCTTCCCAAATTAGAGCAATGTGGTCTGTAGGGAGACCTGCCTGAGCAAAAACACAGCTCAGCCCAGATTCATCGTCCCATTGCAGAAGGTCTATAGACATTGGATAATCACAAAATCTTTACGTGAGCGTTGACAGCCACATTATCTTTACTTTAACAGGATCCAGGGTTACTCCTTTAAGGCTAGGCCTAGTGTAGGTTAATGAAGCATCTCCGCAGAGAGCTGTGTCTGTCATCTGATTGTCCTTTCAAAACTATATAGAAGTCTTGGCCCTCAGCTAGCTCAGTGAGGGAGACTGGAGCATTTAGTAATCTGGCCAAAAGCATCAATATTATGCATTTATGTTTTACGTTGTATTTTGAGTTTTGCCATACTAATGATAATGACACCTATGAACAAGCACTTTGCGAGTTTAATCACCAATATTACATTTCATAACATAATGACCATAAATGATAACAAGGACTTTGTAGTGTTTGGTTTTCTTACAGTAGGTACAACAGCTGGCCTGCAGTGTGTGATGGTGGTCATTTGAATGTATTATTTAGAATACTGGGTAACTTACTTTCTTGACCCCTTCTCCCAGCCACTGTCAACTGATTTCCGTCCTGTACCGCCGAGTTGTAAGGCATTTTGAATCTGGCATGCATACTTGTATAGTGCAAGTGTTTATAAGACTTGCATCCTCATCCGGACTTGCTTTCGAGTAGTAGTTATCAAAGATCAGAGAGTAGTTGTATTTTGCTGCAGAAAGGTCTGTGATATTTGTCAAAAGGCAAATTTGAAATCAAAGTTGGATTTGAGCCACTGTAGCCTACAAGGTGTTTTTGTGTTGAACATGGCATCAGCTTGAAAGATGATGGCTATCTGAAGTGTTTGAGAATTAGATTTTTTTATTAAATTTATTCTCCATTATACATATAGATGCAATTATCTACTCTCCAGAGAAAAGATAAATAGCCCGAATTGTCAGATACTTGATATTTATTTGGAAGAGGTAACATATTAAGTTAGTGTAGTGGTATAATTAAAGGAACACTCCGCCCATTTTCAACCAGCTTTGTATCATTAGAACATCAGCAGTATATCAGAAAACTGTAAACTGTTTTGAAGTCTGTCATTTAATTTGACAGTTATTGAGTGTTAAAGTGTGGACCAGTGACATCACTGGTCCACACTAACTCAAATTAATAACTCATTAAGTCAAATCAACTCTCAATAACTGTCAAATTAGATGAATGATGAATAGTTTGACAGTTATTGAGAGTTGATTTGAGTTAATGCGTCATTAATTTGAGTTAGTGTGGACCAGTGATGTCACTGGTCCACACTTTAACACTCAATAACTGTCAAATTAAATTACAGACTTCAAAACCGTTTACAGTTTTCTGATATACTACTGATGTTCTAATGATACAAAGCTGGTTGAAAATGGGTGGAGTGTTCCTTTAATGAATTGCTCACACTCTTTAGTTTGTACTCTAAAACCCCTTTTAGACTGGTCAAAAATGCCACTAATATCCACAATTTTGGTATTTTCTTCAGTCTAAAAGTTTCCAAGCCGCGCCATTTACCCGATAGACTCTATCGGATAGAGCGACCCTGCAAGTGAGGTGGGTTTTTACACGGCTCTACTCCAGTTGGCGATATAAATCTTGGCGGTGGTCCAACCCGTGATTTTCTGTGAGTTGCCACCCATTTTCCAATTCAACTTTCTTGCCGAGAGAAAAGCTCACGAGAGCTCACAAGACCAACCCCAGGCTCACGAGACCAGCCCCAGGCACATAGACTGCGTCAAGTCAGCCAGAATGTAAGTAGGTCGTCCGCTTTAGCTCTTTAAAAATAAATCCCTCGTTGTAATGTTCACATTTTAAGTAATGCTTTACAGTTTCACTATTATGTTATCTTAACATCAAAACGAGTATTTTGATACAATGTTTGCTGTTTGTTGAAACACCTTTTTCTCTTCCAACGTCCACCAGTGAGGCTATTTACTTGTTTAAATGACATTAGTTTGACATTTTTATCCAGAAGTTTTCATTTTGTTTTAGCTGGCCTGACACTACTGCACCTAGGGCAGCCGTGAGAGGAGGGAAAAGGGAGGGGGAAGAGACAGCCCGCAGCGGTGGAGAAACACGGGTTGAGAGTGTGATATAAAAGTTTAAAAGGTGATGCTGCTGCTGCTGCCCCCCGCTGCTTTCCTGGGTAACAAAAACATGTGTACTACTAGTGGGACTTTTGATGTAAACAAGGAATAAGATTCAGTGTTATTTATATCAATGATTCTCAAAGTGTGGTCCGGGGACCCCCAGGGGTCCTTGAGGGGGTTCCAGGGGGTCGTCAGCAAAAAAGGCGAATCATTTATTTTCACTATAATTCCATCCATAAGTAACACAATTACAGAATGTATGACTATTTATGTCATGGTTTCATTCACTTTCTGTAATAAAACGTCTAAAAGCAAACATGTTATCAGATGGGGGACCGGCAGACCCTGTGACAAAATCTCATCAAATGAGGGTCTGTGGTCTAATTTGTGTCAGTTTAGGGGTCCTTGACGTGAACAAGTTTGAGAACCACTGATTTAGATAGGTTTGATCATTATCTGTGCTTCCTGTTGGTCATTCTGTGTAGCTAAAGTTCAGTTTCTCTGCTGCACAGTGGCTCAGTGGTTAACGCTGCTGTCTCACAGCAAGAAGGTCCAGGGTTCGAACCCCGGTCCGTCTCAGGTCCTTTCTGTGTGGAGTTTGCATGTTCTCCCTGTGTTTGTGTGGGTTTCCTCCGGGTGCTCCGGTTTCTTCCCACTATCAAAGACATGTCTGTTAGGGTTAATAGTCCTCCTAACATCCAAATAACATCTAGATTTGTGGACCCCAGGAAGAATAGCTGATGCGCAATGCTGTAGCTAATGGTGATCCTAATTAAGTTAACTTAGCCCACTCAAATTCTCTCACCTGTGACTTCTAAATAATATTTAATATTTAATTACTGTTTCCATTATTCTGTACACAAGTTGTTGTCATTGTATTTTGTTTAACTATGGGCTGATATAGTTTGTCAGGAATGATGTGGTTTGCAACTGTTGACTAGCTATTTACAGACAATTTAGAGTTTTAACTCTCAGACAATGTTGTTGAGATTATAGGAAATGAGGATTTTTAACTGTGATTTTTTTTATGAACCTTTAGAAATAAAATATGCTTGGATAAGAATATTGGTCCGTCATCCAACATGTAGAAGAACTAAGGTATTTCCCAACATTTGATAAAATTGCCCTGGCAATTATCCAAAATGCCCCCAAAACATATTTCACAAGGGGGGGGGGGGGGGGATTATTTCCTACCCTGGTATAGGCACAACTGAGTAGGGATGCAACGATTATTTTTTTTGATCCACGATTATAGTCTGAGAAAAAACCACGATTATCACGGTTTCACGATTATTGTTATGGACGTATAAAAATCACATGAGCATTCTCTAAATAGAGGTTTTATTGTATTTCCCCCACAATCTTAACAGTTGCTGCCTTCCGGAATACTAATGCATGATATGGATTTTTACAGCCGATAGTATAGGCCTACGCTAACCGATAAATATTCTCCTGGCCAATAACCGATACGATAAACATACTATGTTACTTTTTTCACATTTTTGTATTTAAAAAAATAAGTTCTTAACCTGTATTTTATGCACACCTGGGATTAAAAAAAGAAGAAAGGGCAGATGTAGTGAGCAAAGATGGATGATTTAATATTCCATGGCTCTGACCTAATCAAATCTAACTGACATCACTATTGTGAACATAAAACAAACAACATTTCTGATATAGAATATGATTGTATTACTCAATAGTCAATACAAAAAATATTTTATTATTACTTTATAGAAGCGAAAGCCTATAGCTGCTTAGTCTGCAGAAAAAACACAAAAGGCATAGTAACTTAGACTCTTATTGGCATGTTACTGGCAACTAAATGTGCCGTCTGAAATGAATTTTGCATTGGGGTCAGTTCTATTGAAGTGATGATGGGGCAGGCATGGAAAGCCTCACTATAAGCCATCATGTGTCGTTTCACTTTTTACTGGAAAATGCTCCCTCTGGATTAAAGAAAGGACACTCTGTGGTGTTGACTGGTGTTTGTTATGTAAATGTGCGCATTTGTTTTCCTTGTCTCAGTCAGATCATGACTGCCAAGCAGCTAGCTACGTTAGCTTCACGTTATTAGGCCTACATGTAACGTTAGCGGGTTGCTTTTGGAGTTAACACAAACCCTTGATGTTTCTTTTCATGTAAAGCATGAGGTTCTCTATGGTTTAGGCCAGCGCCGGGAGCATGAAGTGCTTTAAATGCGGGGATGTTTGGTCACAACGAGCTTGAGGAACTATGTACGCTAGGCTATGGCCAGCTAGCTAACATTAGCCACAACAGCTAACGTTAACGTCAATGACTGTATGTTAACGCTAAACAAATCCGCTGCCTCTTCCCCACGTTTGGTTTAACGTAACACCAGCTCAGACTTTCCCCTAATCTCAGAAACCTTGCGGGACATGTATTGCAACATTTATGTTGGGCTGGCATCCATGGCTAGGCTACAGACTAGCTACTACTGGGAGACATGGCAGCTGCCTGTGTTTGGTGCCTCCGCTAAATAGTCCGTGCGGAAACGAAGCGAGAGACATGTTCCTCTCCTTCCAGCGCCGTCTGCGCCGCATGGGAGTTTAAACTGACGGACTGTTGTGAAACAAAACACTCGGTGTAGCGGAGCCTCTGCGGTTATATAACCGTGACGTTTTAAATCGTGGTTAATAGTCAAACCGGTTAACCCCTGCATCCCTACAACTGAGAGGGTTTATTTGAGCCGTCACAACCTTGTCTCAAACCTAATAGCCGGTATTGATATTGTGCCTTGGACACTACATGTTGATGGCAGTGTTGTACTCGAGTCCGGACTCTGACTCGAGTCTGAGTCCTAGACTCATTTTCAGGACTTGTGACTCGACTTGGGCTTGCAGCACTGATGACTTTGACTCGAGCAATTTGGACTCGGAAGTTGGAGACGAGGACTCAGAGTTGTTAATTGATAAAGACAGTTTTTTGTTTCTGTACTAGTTAATAAAGTCCTAATTGGTTCTTAGGCGGACTACTGCACTTGTGGTGCATGCATGCAGGGTCCGAAAAAGTAACTTTATGACTCATCGGTAGGGATGGGTACCGAACTCGGTACTTTTACAGGCATTGACCGAAAGGGGGCGGTACTACCGAGTATCAGTTCACATGAAATAAAACGGTACCTCATTTCGGTACTTGAACGCATCTGAGTAATAGAAGAGTGGGTAAAATAGAAATTCTAAAATCTAGTCGCATTTGGCGCTTGGCGACTGTTTCGGCCCCTGCATTCATGCATTACTCTGGCGATATGTGGGCTAAACCTTGCTGTCCTGTCTAAATGCTGGAACAGCTGATTTTGACATTCAAGTCACATCTGACCTGTTTTCAGTTTATTTCTCCCCTGAGAAGAAGTTCTCTCTCGAATATATAATGGAACAACTAGTATCAGCTCTGTTCACGATGCAGTACAAGACAGGCAGATAGGGAGGAGAAGAAACCACTCAACTTTTACTTTACTCACAATTTTGGCTCTCTTCCAAATAGCGTTAATCCAGCCATGTGGGATGTTAATTATCCATGCACAAAACGACATTGCACACTTTACGATCCTCTTTAACCTGGCTGGGAATACGCACAAACGTGTGTAACAGTGGCATATAACATGATGCACAACAGAAGTAGCCCAATGTTAATCCTAGGGCTGACCCCCCAAAAAATTGACACTTCGAAGCTTCAATCGTTGCCATTTTAATCAATGCTCAAATCAGCAATCATTGCTTTTTCCCCACTCCTCTCCTCCCCTCTCTCTTTCTCCATATGCACAGCCAGCTAACATGAGGTGTAGCTTCCTGAGAGACAGTCTCTAGTCTTCTGGCTGGGTGGAGTCCTGCGGGCCAACACTGTTTTTAACACGGGGAACTTTACTCCACCCCACCACGGCACGCGCCGCCCAACAAACCAACCCACTTTGCAGCAGGCAGCAGCCACAGACAGTGAGCTGCAGACCCGAAAGAGCTCGTATTGTAAACATGGAACTAACTTACAGTTCTTTCCTAACTTCAACCCAGTGTGAGTAACGTTTCAAGTGTTCAAGTGAATTCAATGCAACTCGTTGGTTTATAACGTAACGTTATGAAGTAGCAGCAGTGACACATAGCTCTGCTTGGTGAGCTCAGAGAGCAGGGAAAAGTCTAAGTTGAGCCCACTTGAATAAATTAACATTTTGTGGCAAATAATATCCGCACTCCGTGTCTAACGCTACTTTGACGGCTACGTCGGACTGAGAGGATGAGGAGCTTTTTGTCACGACTCGAGTTTATAAGACCAGAAGAAAGTTGACTATGAGCCGCGAATGGAGCTGAGCTATTTTCAACCCAATGTGAGTAGCCTACGTGTGGGTTCCTCTTGTTTGGCTGTAGTGTCTTGCCTGCTGTGTGTCACAGGGCTGCTGTTGTCTGATCAAGTGATATTTGAGCCACCACACAGGTCATCGCCACAGCCGAGAAAGCGCAAAACGCAAGGGAAAAAAAAGCTTCTGTGGTGATGATAATAACTACTTGTTTAACCTCCAGTGATCCAAATTTATTTAATTAGGTATTTATTACTTTGACTTAGATGTTCAGTTCAACAGTTATAACCGTTTCTAATAAAGTCAAAGAGTCTTCATTTCCGTCTGTAACTCCGGACTCGGACCCAGGTAATGGGGACTCACCACGGACTCTTCTATGGTGACTTGGACTGGAACACTGGGGGACTGGAACACTGGGGGACTGGAACACTGGGGACTTGAGACTTGACTTGAGATATAATGACTTGACTGGAACACTGGGGACTTGAGACTTGACTTGAGATATAATGACTTGACTGGAACACTGGGGACTTGAGACTTGACTTGAGATATAATGACTTGACTGGAACACTGGGGACTTGAGACTTGACTTGAGATATAATGACTTGACTATAACATTGGTTGATGGATTGAGGATTAAAGGCTCATTTATAGTCCATTTTCATACGAAAATAAATGTGTCTGTTTCAAACAGTGTAATGGAAATGGCTGAGCAGAATTCACGCCATGACAGTTGTCCACATCGACAAAAATGCTATTTTCGATCCACAATGCCGTTATAAATATCAACAACTAGCCAACAGATATCAAAGCTGGTTCCCTTTATGGAAAGAGCATGGCTCGAACTGGCTGACTGTTACATCAGACTGGTCATCAGTGTTGTTTTATCGCCACATTAATAGCGTAGCACTAGGGCTGCACGATAAATCGATTTTGAATCGTAATTCGAGTTAATTAGTTAGGACGATGTTAAAAAAAAATGTAATCGTCAAATTGATTTTCACTTTCAAGCCCCATACAGCAACTTTTCCAAGTTTTGCTATTGGGGAAACTGTGCCCTCTGGGTGCAATAGCGTCTGTATTGATATCGCCGTTCAAAGTCAACAAAACACAGCGCGAGAAAGCTCTATGTACATGTTGTGACATCGGGTACTCACCACGACCACGTGATGAAATAATAATCCATAGTTACGTGAAACGTCATTTTCCTTGTTTTACTGAACAGCGCTTCAGCTGTACAGCGTATGCGCAGTATGTGCCTCCAGGCTGCCACCGGGACGCAGGCATGAAAGTGCTTAGTCCCAGGAGAGGCCTTTGGAGGGCGGTGTGTGACCAATAGAGGCGACATTCTCTCTGTTATAAGTCACTGTACCATCTCCAATGACTAAAAAGCTGTTATATTAAGCTGGAGAAAAATGCTTATTGGGGCTTTAACTATGGTAATTATGGTACGGCGGTTCCTTCTCCCCGCTGTAAAGTCTCTCTGAAGGCTGTGACTAGTGGCTACTAAAGACCGCAGCACAACAAGAACAAACTTATTTCAACACCTCTGAAAAAGCACAGGAATGCGAGCAGCGTGTTGCGGGCTGCACAAGATAACGAGAGCCACAACACACACACACACTTTTCACAAACACGTTATCACCGGACGGTGAAATGTTGCCTTTAGGACACATAACAACAAAACAACACGTGGGGCCACCGAGTAGACTGACCAGACTCACACTGTCTGTCTGAATTTCCTCCTACTGCTATGCAGTTACCCACATACCCGTGTCAAGTGACTGCAGGTTAGCAAGCAACAGCCAGGAAGTTAGGCATAGCAGCGCCAAGCAAAAACAGGAAGTTTGTTTGTTCTGGCTTCAGAGTAAAAGCATAAATTGTGTCACATATGAGAAAAAAAAAGATTTTTTGAGCTGTGCAGGGCAACAAATGGTTAGAGAAGTATAATACTGTAGTATTTAAAAAATCGAATCCAAATTGAATTTTGAGAGAATTTTTTTTATTTTATTTTTAGGCCAAATCGTGCAGCCCTACGTAGCACACAGAGCTAACAGCTGGCCAGCTTTCTTTTTCTCTCAGTTTATAGGCGGGTCACTAGGGCTGGCACGGATCACGGATAATCCGTGATCCGTACGGATCAGCCCCCACGGTTCGGAACGCGGTTCGGAACGTCCGTGGTCTCCGCGAACCTCCCCCCCCCTTTCCCCCCCCGTTGCATTTAACGTTTAACGCTAGTGTATGAGAGTGTTTTTTTTTTTTTTGCTGATCCGTGATCCGTGGCTCAAAATCCGTCACGCGATCCGAACCGTGCCAGCCCTAACGGTCACTGACACCTTCAAGGTGCTTACTGCCACCTGCTGTACAAGTAGGTTAATACTTGTACATGCAATGGACATGCATCTACCGTATCCATTTTATAATTCTGTCCATTTTCTGGCGGATCAGTGTGCCTAATGGTATGGATGTTGCTACTGTTGAGCAAATGGTGAAATTATTTTGATTAACACATTAAAGTATTTTATTGAGGCACTGCCTTACCAAGTGCTATGTTGTCTGTTGCAGTGGTTCTCAAAGTGGGATCTAGGCATGGGTCAGTTTCAGGTTTTGCCGGTCCGGTGTACGAGCTTAAACCGGTTTGATTTCACGTTACCAGCTAAACCGACAATTAGGGCTGGGACGGATCAGAAAACCCACGGATCGGATCGCGTGACGGATTTTGAGCCACGGATCACGGATTTTTCGGATCAGCAAAAAATAAATAAATAGGCTATATCAGATTTTTTCTCTCAAAATTAGATTTTCGATTTGAATTTTTAATACCATTATACTTCTCTAACCATTTGTTGCCCTGCACAGCTCAAAAAATATTTTTTTCTCATGACACAATTTATGCTTTTACTCTGAAGGAAAAACAACCCAACTTCCTGTTTTAGGTGGCACTGCGCCTATAACTTCCTGGCTGTTGCGTGCTAACGTAGTCACTTGACACGAGTAGGCTACAGACCAGACCGGGTGAGTCTGGAAACATAACGTTGATGCTACGTTATGCTACTCGGTGGCCCCACGTGTTGTTTTGTTGTTATGTGTCCAAGGCAACATTTCACCATCCGGTGATATGTGTTCGTGAAACGTGTGCGCGTGTGTGTGTGTGTGTGTGTGTGCGTGTTGTGGCTCTCGCTATCTATTAGGGATGGGCATCGAATTTCGAATTTTCGAATAATCGTTGTTATTATCAAGGTCGACTTTTATTATTGAAATTCGAAATTCGAAAAAAAAAAAAAAATTTTTTTTTTTTTTTTTTTTAGTGAAATGTTGCATTGTCTCCCCTGATTCTAAGTATAGTCAAATCGCTTGGTTTGAGCAAGTAAAACAATTTTTATAAGCATTTTAAGCAAGGTTTATGGAAAAATGAATGGCGGATGAAATCCCATGAAGAGGGAGAGGGGGTGACTTTGGCACCCCTTTGGCACTCAGACCTGAGCCTACTAAATATTTAATGAACCACTCATGATTGTCAAAACTGTTTTTTATTTTCGAAAATGTCAATGTCATGTAACATGTTCTTTACTTAAGTGGTGCAATGCTTGTTTGAGCTAAAAATCCACAGCAGAAGCTTTTTATATTAATTAATAAAGCCGTAGACTTAGAATCAGGGGAGACAATGCAACATTTCACTCACTCACAAAAAAAAAGGGTCGGGGAAAAAAAAATGTAAAAAAAAAAAAAAAAAATTTTTTTTTTTTTTTTTTTACATTTATTTATTTATTTTCGAATTCGAATTAAATTCGAATTTGGCCAGCGAATTTCGAATAGTGTTTTTGCTAGAAATGCCCATCCCTACTATCTATCTTGTGCAGCGCGCAACATGCTGCTCGCATTCCTGTGCTTTTTCAGAGGTGTTGAAATAAGTTTGCTGTCTTTAGTAGCCACTAGCCACAGCCTTCAGAGAGACTTTACAGCGGCGACAAGGGATGAGGAAGCTCACTGTGCTTGCCATGATGATGCCTGTCTGTGTCTGGCTGCGCTGCAGGCGTTCTCATACACTAACATTAAACGTTAAATGAAACAAGGGGGGGGAGGGTTCCGCGGACCACGACGTTCTGAACCGTGTGCCGAACCGTGGGGGCTGATCCGTACGGGTCACGGATTATCCGTGATCCGTCCCAGCCCTACCGACAATGTATTTCTCTAAAATCGTACTGTCCCATTCCTACCGAACGCTGGCCTAACACACAGACACGGGTAACTCAGACAGAGCGAGGCTTCTTACTGACGTTACACAGCGAGAAGCTGCAACGTTTCACGCAACGTGCTATCATAACGTTTGTGTGTTCATGAAACGCATGTGTGTCTGACTCCTGTCAGCTGAGCTAGTAGCGACCTGCATGCTCCACATCTAACGTTATGTAATAAAAGTGGGTTTGTCATGATAACGTGTTCTAAACGCAACATTTCACCGTGCGAATATGCCGTGTGTTCGTTAAACGCTTGTGTGTCTGACTCCTGTCAGCTGAGCTAGAAGTAGCGACGTCCAGATCTAACGTTAACGGGGGGGGCATGTACACAGTGCACCGAGGTGAAGAATATAAACGGGACACCAGTCACCACTTACCTGGCTAAGATGGGTGTCCAAAACAGTAGAAAAAGAGTCTTTAAATCCATACGATCCAGGTCGAATATATTTCTCTTAAGTTGCTATGCTGGAGCTGTAGCCTACAACAAACTGAGAAACGCGGTTCAAGTTTTGATCTCAGAGGGCCATAACTTTGCGCTGATGACGGACATGTCACGTATGAATATAACAGAATATAGCACCATATATCTCGTTGACTGTTCATGGGGAGACAGTGGTGCCGTCGATGGTGAGTGTGGCTGTGGGGTTGTTGAGTTTGCTTATGGTGGATTTGTGGGTGTCCTGATACCACTTTTTTGCTGACCGAGTACGAGTATAAGTACTGACATTTGGGGCCTTGCCGATACCGAATACCGATACAGAGTATTTAATTAGGGGTCGACAACATGTTTTTTTATGCCTTTAAGCATTTAAGTAACACGTTCACTGCCAATGACGTGTTGATACGTCAAAAAAAATCCAACGGTTGACTGCCAATGACGTGTTGATACGTAAAAAAAAAAAAAAAATTGACGGTGGGACTGTTCTATCGAATTTCACAAAAAGCTATTTATCTCAGCTTAAATTTTCAGACGCTGAAACCATGCTGTATTCAAGTGCTAATGCCTACATAACTACTAACTCTACAAACTAACTCTTTTAGACAGAGAAAGCACACATTCTATTAGTTCTTTTGAGATATTTTGTGTTCACAAAATCTTAGCAGAAAAGAATCCTCGGGTCTTGAAAGATGAGCCAGAATCCTCAAAAAAACCCTCTGGCAGAAGCTACCTACAGTAAAAAAAAAACGGCTGGCAGTGAATGTGTTAAGAGAGAGCTTTTCAAGATTATGGGGTTTAGTTATTTTCTTTAGTATATCTACAGAAGTACCTAGTTTTCGCAAGACCACACAGATTTCGCATAATGGGTATCACCTATACTTGATAATCCCATCTCTTGATGCCTTATAAAACAAAGGTTTCCCATTAAATAAGGAAATAAGGTTTCTCATTAAATAAAGAAGTATGGTATGAATCAACCATTTAAAACACATATCTGTGCATCTCCTTTGTATTTGTTCTGCTGGTCTATTTTCATTCAAACATTAAACTAGAGGTTCCTCGTGTTTTTATGTTCAATATGTTGTCTCATAGTTAGATTACTACTTTAATGTTTATTGTAAAAACCAAACTTTATCTGGCTTTTATTTTGAAGGCAAAAACAATACCCCGGAAGTTGTGAAAAATTGTTGCTAAATTAGGGCCTGTGTCCACCTAGCGTCTTTTCTTCAGGTCCAGCGTCTTTCTTCAGTTGTTTCCAATGGGGGGAGAGCGTATGCGAGCGCACACGGACGTCTAGAGAAAGTGCGCTGCGCCCAGCGTCTATTTTCAGAGCGCTCCAGCATTTTGTGCGCCGGCTCCCAGCGCTTCCAGCTGAAAATAATTTAACTTTTCAGAAAGACACTGTGTGCTGCTTTTCTGGCAACTAATCATATGGAGAAACTATCGCAACAGAGACAGAAAGGCTCAATTGTGGGAGCAGATTGGCTAGACACTTTCAAGATTCAAGATTCTTATTGTCACTCCGTAGTACAAGTATCACGTGTGAAATTCTTGTGCTGTGAACTCCGTTTACAACATAGTACAAATGTAGGGCATATGAGTGCAAAAAACAACAAAAGACACAACAAGCAATAAGGCAGTAGAGTGATAAGACAAGTCAGAGACAGTGGCATATTCACTGCACATAGGTGCACATGTCATGTGCATACTTGGACGTACTTAAACATTTTGAATTCGACGTATTTGACGTACAGGTGCAAATAGCATATACCTAATTAAACATACAATTAAACATTAGACATACATAATGGTAGCATCTACAGTGCGGTACAGTACAGCTACTACACTATTTGTGTATGTTAAGGAGTCTCGTGGCCTGTGGGAAGAAACTGTCCCTCAAGCGATTTGTGCGTGCTTTTGGGACCCTGTATCTTCTCCCTGAGGGTAACAGGGAGAACAGACTGTTGTGGGGGTGGTTTGTGTCTTTGATGATCTTCAGAGACCTCCTGAGGCACCGCTGTTTATACAGTTCCTGCAGTTCTGGCAGCTCACATCCTGTTACGTGCTGGGCCGCGCGCCTCACTCTTCGTAGCGCCCTGCGGTCCATGGTGGTACAGTTCCCATACCAGGTGGTGAAGCAGCCAGTCAGCAGGCTTTCAATGGTGCCTCTGTAGAAGTCCCTTTTCTGGCCTTAGCCCAAATTTCTTTAGGCGCCTGAGTCCGTGTAGTCGCTGTTGGGCCTTTTTGACAACAGTGGCGGTGTGACCGGCCCATGTCAGGTCCTGGTGGATGTTGACTCCCAGGTACTTGAAGCTGTCCACCCTTTCCACCACTGTGCCGTTGATGGTGATTGGGGGGTGTGCGCCCCCCTCCTGTAGTCTACAATGATCTCCTTGGTCTTGGAGACGTTCAGAGAGAGGTGGTTGTCCTGGCACCACTGTTCTAGGGCCTTCACCTCCTCTCTGTAGGCTTACTTAATATTTCTGGTGAGTGTTGTGCTTACTAGGGCTGGGTATCGTTCAAAATTTTTCGATATCGATACCGTTTCGATACTTTGATTTCGATAGGGTTAGATTTCGATACCAATCTTTAGAAAAATCCATTTTAACAAAAATAAAACTGCATTACACTTTTATCTCAGAATTCTGACTTTAATCTCATAATTCTGACTTTTTCTCAAAATTCTAACAGTAACTCGGAATTCTGACTTTAATCTCAGAATTCTGACTTTATTCTCAGAATCCTGATTTAAAGTTATAATCTCAAAGATTTTCATCTAAAAATAAAATAAAAATAAGAGTCACTCACAATGTTGATTGATGCTATGGTCCATTGATGGAAGCCTTTGCAGTATATAGTGACATTATGTGACATTAGTAATATCACATAATGCTACAATGTTTGGATCTCACCTGCAATTACCACTCATCACCATAGGTGTCACCCAAGAGAACAAAACTGAAATCTTAGAGATTATCACTTTAAACTCAGAAAAAAAGGAAAAAAACGCAAGTGACCCTAATCATCATCGGTATTATTAAATTGTGTGTGGTGTTAAAAATATATATATATATATATATATATATAAAATAAAATCAGGCGACCCTATTTGAATTCCAGGTGACCCCACTTAGGGTCGCGACCCTAAGGTTGGAAACCACTGCTTTAAAGAGCATGGAGCAGGGTAAATCCTTTACGAAATTTATACTTAACCTTGTCCATAGGTCCATTTGAAAAGTTAGCGTATGACCAGGCTGGTGACCAGCATGAGGAGGAAGTGACTGGCTCACTGACTGTTAAATGAATAAATTGTCAATATGTCTTGTTTCTTCCTTGTTACTGATAGAGAGTTCAATCATCCAATCCACCAAACAAGAATCAATACCAATTACCAACAGGAGAATACATAGAGAAGATTTGGCACATTTTACATCGGCGCAACTAGTGCTGCACGATTAATCTAATCGCAATCGCGATTTCTGCACATGCGATTACATAACTGCAAAAGTGTGCGATTATTATTACTTTTTTAACGGTGTGCGTGTGCGTGCCTCCTCTAACGTTACACGCGACGCAGCAAACACACGTTTCTCTGCCATCACACTGGGCATCAACACTAGCGGGACACTTCTCCCATGCACTCCCGCAAATAAGTAATGTATGTACAGCAAGGTTCACAAACATAACATCTTACCGAGAGGGAGAGAAAGAACATCCATGATCGCTAACAGCTAGCTATGCTAATAACTAGCCGTTCATAGAAAAGCATGTAAACAGCCGTATGATTAGTGAGAAAGTCAGTAAAATAAATAAATAAGGAGAGAGCTGCAGGTGCTTATGCAGAACTAGCGCACATTTAAGTGCACAGTGGGTAATGACATAAGGTTGATGGCAGCAAAACACTGTCGCAGCTGGCAGCAGCAGCACCTCCAGGCTTCTAGGTAGTCTGTCACATGACACCTTCATGGTCCCCCGATAAAGTCTGCAGATGCACGTTGCCTCACCTCTCTCAAAAAAATAAGTCACGTCATGTGAGTGTGGCGTTTAAGGCCATCTGTCAGCTACAAAAGAAATAAACGGCGTGTATCATTGTATTAGGCTACTGGACAGACATGTAACTAACTTTATCTTCTATGTGCTGTAATACAGTGCTGCAGTTTCTATTTTTCTGGTGTTTCTTTTTACATGTTTGGGACAGGCAAATGTCTCAAAATGTAAAATTTTTTGAAGGATATTTTTATTCAAATTGTTTTATTTATTTAGTTTTAATATATTTTAAATTTTAATATATTTAATGTATTTTAGTCTGTGATACGTGAAACCGTGGTGTTTTTGTCCAAGGTTATCATACCGTCAAAAACTCATGCTGGCACATCCCTAGATACAATTTGTTTATTATATCGCAATCACAATCGCAAATCGCAATATTGTCCACCATAATCGCTAATCGCACCTTTCCTCCAAATCGTGCAGCACTAGGCGCAACCCACATACTCAGCTGTGCTGTTCATCCGTGTCTTACAAATTGGGCACCATTTAACAGAGCAATACACAGGCTTTCCAACAATGTACAATACATTGGCAATTAGCATTGTAACAACATGATGACAGGGAGTTCCCCAAGCGCCGGTGATCGGTGATTTCACCGCCTGCTGGCCTCATCTGACCGGTTGCTTAAATAGATTGAATTTGGGGAAGCAGGCTGCTGTATTCACTGAACAAGATGATCAGCTGATGTGGACAAACACGGACTCTCATTTCCCCGACACGACGCTGGCTGTACCTGCTGCTTAATAGCCGACTCCCGATCGAGCATTAACGACCAGATGTTATGTTGCGTCACTGTCCAGGGACATAAATTAATTCTGAAATGGTCAGAGATCCAGTCGTTCTGGATTTCTGTCATTAAGAAATCCAGTTTGAGTTGGTGGATATGTTTGACATCTGCTAGATGGTAATCCTGATCGCTTTCACTCGTGTGGAGCCCTGTTGAAACATTTCCCTCTAACTGCTGATTCATATAATAAGGCGAACTTTAATTGACAAAACACCCAGACGATTTTTATTGTGAAGAACTTATATATACAGCTGTGCCTGTGACTATTCAATTCGAGAGAGAGAGGGAGAAGAGAAACGACGCGAGTGAATCGATGCAGCCAGAAACGTGCACAGACAGTTTAGGGGCCAGGGGCCACATTACAGAAACTCCCTATCTTATGTCTTAAGTTAGGATAGGACTAGTTTAAGATAGGATTTTTTCTGATTTCGTATTACAGAAGCAAATCCTAACTAACTTTAGGAATCCTATGTTATCTTGCTAAATCCTATCTTATGTCTTGTTAGGAAATCCTAAATACTCATCCAGCATCGGTTATCAACTTTTCTGTCTGTTACCCTAGCAACCACTAGCAACAGACACCTCCTCCTTCTCAACTTGCGGGGGAAGTAGGAGCGCTAGTAGCCTGCTATTAGCTAGTAGGCTAACGATGTGTGTTGTTGTTGTCGAACATTTTTGAGATTGTGGGGCAATGGACCAAAAACGAAGGGCATTTAACTTCAAGGCAGATGAGTTGGAGGTCTTAGTGACCGCCGTTGAAAAGGTTAAAGACGTGCTTTTCGGAAAGTTTTCAGCCACCCTCACGCGGGAGGTGAAAAGAGAGGGAATGGGCTAAAATAGCAAAAACCGGCAGAGCCCCGTGTCGCCTAGTCGGTCTCTCCAACACAGGTCTGAGCTCCTCGGCTAGCTGCAGTATCATGTCCCGGGGCAGTCTGTATCGATTAACAAGCGTTCTGTCATCAAAACGCAAAACGTCATTCGGGTTCATGAGCCTTTCGGCAAATAAATTGCGCCTGTTGACATTTTGTTGGTTTTGCAAATGTATAACAGCGCAGCGTAGGTAGGTAGGCTATAAATTATAACGAGATGCAAGATGGCTGTTGTTCCAGTTGAAAATAGCGTAAATTAGTTAGGACAGCATAGCTGGCATCTTAAAGTTAGGAGAGCTTTTTTAAGATTTTGGGGAGTTGGGACGCTTCTGTAATACGCTTTTCCCATTTTAGATTAGGATGAGAATATTGACTTAGGAACTGTTGTTCTGTAATGGGTGTTTTCCTAAATCAAGTCCTAACTCTAATTACCATGGTTACCAATCATTTAGGATAGGATTTGGAATTTAGGAAGTTTCTGTAATGTCGCCCCAGGTGCATAAGTGAAAAAAGGGCACCCCCCTCATAATTATTTATAAAAAATAAAGTGACATACAAGTCAGGCTCGGATAAACACAGAGTAACCAGTGACACACTTGAAGTGCTCCCCTGCTACAAATTTACATGTAAAAAATTGATAGATAAATAAAAATCTCTTTATTTTTACACAATTTGAAATCACACAATTTATCAGTGAAATACTGTAATTTATAGATTCATTGTGCTATAACTTATTTTTTACTGATAAGTATGCTTACATTAACCCAGTGGCACTCATATTCTGGTTTATTTCAAGAAAAACATTTTGGCTAGTGGAAATTCGAATTGGCTGGTAACTTTAAAATCTGCCACAATCACCACAATCTCTCCAATCATGTGGGAAGCAAACACATTACTTACATACATACTAGGGCTGCACGATATGAGGAAAAGCTGCGATGTGCGATAACACTGTTCAATATTGCGATAACGATATGACCTGCGATAAATAAAAAAATGCTATAAACAAAAATATTAATGGGTAGGGGTGCTCCGATCCGGCTAAGCCCCGATCCGATTCCGATTCCTGGGGTCACGATCCGATTCCAGAATCGATTCTCGATTCCAACGATTCTCGATTCCAACGATTCTTGATTCCAGAATCTAGAATCGATTCTCAATTATGTAGTTTTATATTGCAATAACCCACAAAGGTAAATCTAAGACAAAAAATGACAAATGTATTAATGCTGAACTTCAAATTCAACTTCTGAAATATTACAGTGAGGGCCTAAATTCATTTTGCAATACGAGTGTGTTAATTTAAGCATATGTATCAGTAAGTGTCACGGGATTCTCAAAGCCTGTGTTGAGGGTCATACGAACAAAAATGCACTCTTGAAGCTAAAGAAAATCCAAAACCAACAAGTTAATTATTTACATTTTTACTTCAATGTAGAACAGTCATTTCTTACACATGAGATTACTTTTAGCCTTTTAGACATAACGATTATTGAAAGATATTCAATATTCCAGACTGAAATGTTATAACAGAAGTGTATTGGCCAGAATGACATGAACATTTGGACACTTATTCAGCCGGTATCTTGCATGTTGCTTTCATGTGCACTGTAAAAGATTTTTTTTTTTTTTTTTTTTTTTTGCGATAACACGTGACTTTTGCGATGTGTTCATCGCGCATTTTCATATCGCGATGACGATGAAAATACGATAAATCGTGCAGCCCTAATACATACACTTAGTTCTAACAGATGTACATTGCCTGTTTGTGTTTTGCAATGTGGTTATTGTTTTATTTATAATTAAATTTAAGATTGGGCCTTTATAACAATGTTTATTTGTATTATTTCAATTGTCACGGTCATGGATACATATTTGAGGTTTGTGTATTAATTGGGGGGAAAGGACCACTGGAACAAACGCCGCAAACATGATCTGGCTACTCTCCCTGTTTAGATGAGATCTCAGCAAGTTGGTATGAGAACTGGATCAAAGAACTGGAGCAAATTAGTTAATTAATTAAACATTTTTGCCATTTTGTGTGTGTGTGTGTGTGTGTGTGTGTGTGTGTGTGTGTGTGTGTGTTTGTGTGTGTGTGTGTGTGTGTGTGTGTGTGTGTGTGTGTGTGTGTGTGTGTGTGTGTGTGTGTGTGTGGCCTATAACATAATACAGATCCTTTCCAAAAAATTTGAATATCATGGAAAGTTCGTTTTTTCCCATAATTCCTTTCAAAAAGTGAAACTTTCATAGATTATAGATTCATTACACACAAAGTGAAATATTTCTTTATTTGTTTCATTTTTCATAATTTTGGCCTACAGCTCCAGAAAACCCCCAAAACAGTATTTCAAGAAATTAGAATAGTGTGAAGAAAATCAGCAGTTACTTCTCAGTTATGACTGACTCCAGCCTCAGTCCACTCCCTCTGAATCTCCGGCGAATTTTTTGATACCATGGTATTTCCATGATATTCAAAATTTTGGGAAAGTAGCTGTACATATCTGGGGTTCACATAATATGACCAAAGCTCCCACTGGCCACCAATCTAGACACACCAGGGGATTACATGCCATGACAAAAAGAACCAATCTATTTCCCCAAATAACTACCATAAGGCATAACATATATAGGCTGCACATATACAATAATAATACACACACTCATGATTACACACACACACACACACATACACTACACAATCAGGTAACTAACAATAATGTATTCTTACCTTTTCTTCCAGTTTAAAATTAAGCAAATATTCCCAGCTGCGCTTGTGAAGTTTAATTAGCCTATTGACCGTTCAGAAAGCGAGTTGGAGAACGGCGTGGCAATCAGCTCTAGTCTGCTTTTAATAGCATTATCATCGTCATTGACAATACGTTAGACCCGCTTAGTTAAGTTTTGATTCGTGTCTCTATCTCTTTCTCTCCCTGCATGCTGATATGCAGCCGTGGTAGACACACACTCCACCTGTTGAGACAAAGCTGCTGCTGACTGATCCAGGCACATGCTGCTGACTGATCCAGGCACATGCTGCTGGCTGATCCAGGCACATGCTGCTGACTGATCCAGGCACATGCTGCTGACTGATCCAGGCACATGCTGCTGGCTGATCCAGGCACATGCTGCTGACTGACCCAGGCACATGCTGCTGACTGATCCAGGCACATGCTGCTGGCTGACCCAGGCACATGCTGCTGACTGATCCAGGCACATGCTGCTGACTGATCCAGGCACATGCTGCTGGCTGACCCAGGCACATGCTGCTGACTGACCCAGGCACATGCTGCTGACTGAGCCAGGCACATGCTGCTGGCTGATCCAGGCACATGCTGCTGACTGATCCAGGCACATGCTGCTGGCTGACCCAGGCACATGCTGCTGACTGACCCAGGCACATGCTGCTGACTGACCCAGGCACATGCTGCTGACTGACCCAGGCACATGCTGCTGACTGACCCAGGCACATGCTGCGGACTGACCCAGGCACATGCATTGAGCGCGTCTGCGCATACATCCTTGTGAATTAGGCGTTTTTAATTCATTATAACTGTAGAAGTCTAGTATTTACCGGATAACGGAAACCCTGCTTGAGAAGTGTTGACGCCTTTTTTTTTATTGTCTGTGACCTTCTGCTAGTTCTCATCATATACATTCTTATTGTAACAGTAATTAACCTTCATCCATGTCTCAAACTATGCCGTGTTGTTGGGTTCGGGAAAGGTCCTTGAAAGTCCTTGAAAGGTCCTTAAATTTGATGTTGAGGAAGGTTTGGGAACCCTGAAATGTATTTTGATCTTTATGAAATAGCCTGGACGTAGACTGATGCATTCTGATGAGTCAGTGAACGAGTGAATGTTTGAAATGAACTGACTATTTGAATTGAACAATGTGTCACTTCAACTTGAACAACTTGTCGTCATCCTATTGATGTTTCCAAATGTGCTTTAATGGCTTTTTAGAAGTTGTGCTCAATGGCATGTGAGTTGATTTCTTCTGGGTGCCACCTTGCTGTTCAACTTTGTGACATGTTGCAACTTCAATTTAGGCAAGCTGCTATACTATTTCTCATTGAGTAGAAGAGAAATATTATCTATTGATTTTTACGAGTTTGTTCTACTAATATTGATTCTAATTTCAGAAATTAAGCTTGAGTGTTAGCCTCCCAAAAGTTTATTTTGAGGTGTGTGTGTGTGTGTGTGTGTACTTTTATAGTGGATTGTAAGCTGGTGGAAAGAGGGCAATATCTTGGTTCATATAAGCTGTGCTATTTTTAGATACTTTTAGCTGGGTTAGTTAAAACTCGATTTGCTTTCATTTAAATTGAGGCAGCATTGTTGTTCTGTTGAGTAACTGGTTTGGTTGGAAGTAGAGGTTAGATTCTCTGCCCGAGCCCGACCAGGCCCGCGGGCCGCAGCCAGGTCGGGACTCCACTTTCAATGCAAAACAAAGCCAAGTTGGCGCCGTATTATCGGGGGCTATTTTATCGGCTAAAATGTCATTATTGGAATAATAAATAATAACGCAAAATTGCCATATCCGATAAATATCGTGCATCCCTAGCCTATACTATTCAGTCACTGCTGTTACTATTCAGTGACCGTTATTGAATATGTTTGAATGCCTGTTTGACTTTTCAGAGTATGATCATTAGCAGCACTATTTGAAATAGCTCACCTGAAAGTTTGGGTGCAGAACTGTTTCTTAGCGTTGTCTGGCTGAGGATTCATTCATTATCTTACTCTTAATCTTATCATTGTCTTTTCCTCTGCTTCTTTTCAGCGGACACCAATCACCGCTTGAACCTGTTCTACCTTGCCAATGATGTGATTCAAAACTGCAAAAGAAAAAATGCCATTGTCTTTCGTCCAGCCTTTGCAGAAGTCCTTCCCGGTGCTGCCCAGCTGGTCAAGTGAGTGCTCACAGTGTCATTCAATTGCTTGAGTGTAGTTATGGCCCAATTCCACCGCAGCTAGTAGCGCGGTCCCGCTCCGCTCGACTCGATAAATGGTCTCATTCCACCACTAAAAACTATCCCAGCCCGGTTTGTATTGGGGTCGAGTCGTGCTACTTTTAGTACCTGCCTCGTCGTGGTTCTATTCTGTGAACCCGGGTTCATACGGTGACGTGAAAACATTGTTGACGACTGATTGGTCAGGCAGAATCGTGTTTACTCTGTCTACTGACTGTCAATGCAATGCTGGCGGCTGCATACCAGTTTAGTGGTCTTACCTTCTCTTCTGTTATGTATATTTCCATCAGTCTTTTGTGTTGCTGCCTTCGCCTCCGGTGAAATAAAATTGGGGGAGCTCAGGGAGCTCTGTAGCTGAGTGCAGGCTGCAGCGCTCCGCTAGGCCGCAGCGGGTGTTTGGTGAAGCCGCGGTCTTGCCTGGTGAGAGGCCGCGGGGTAGAGGCTTCACTCTGTTGCACCTCTCCCATCCCCGCACAGCGCAGCGCATGCCTGTGAGTTTGACTAACTACAAAGTGATATCCATTCTCTTGGCCGATTGTCACATTTGCCCATGTACACTGTAGGTCATTTAGAGGCACCAGTATTTCATAAACAGTTTAAAAGTTATGTGGATGGATTTAATTGTAACGTTATGTTATAGCCTACTTCGGCTATAAGCGAAGGACAGATATGCGGTCGCTATGACGACCAGCTGTGGGCGGGGGTGGGTGGGGGCAGATGATCCGCGGTGGAAGCAAAACGTCCATCGGGCCGATACGATTAGAGCCGAGTGGTGACGAGCTGTGCAGGGCAGTAAAATGTGGTGGAAATGAGCGATTAGAGATGTAACGGTATGAAAATTTCACATCACGATTATCGTGACCAAAATTATCACCGTTATCGTATTATCACGGTATTCATAAAAGATTTACGAAAATGTTCAAAAAGTACTGAGAGACTCACCGAAATAATTTTTATATTCATAGTTTTATATTGAAAACGCAGACCCAAATAGTATTGATACACTCACTGAAATCATTTCTCCAAGGCTGCACATTTTCATCTGGGAGACTGTTGCCAACTTAAGTTGATGATGGACAGTATTTACCATGTTTTTCAAAGCACTGTCATCACGGTACCACGGTAATTATGGTACCACGGTTTTAATGATAATGAAAATGGGAAACGGTACCGTTATAGTAAGGAATTTTATCACGGTTATCATTAAAACCGGTTATCGTTACATCCCTAAGTGTAGTATAGTGAGTGCTCACAGTAGGGCTGCACGATTATGGCAAAAATCATAATCACGATTATTTTGATTTGATTTGATTTGATTTTATTAGACAATATGCAATACATGAGACAAAATACTGCGGTGTCAGGGATAAAACGAAAAAGTCCAGGACTTATTTCCATCGTTGTCCCTGTTGTGTCGAGTGTCCCCTGTGGAGACAGGCATCTGTAAAGTGCAATACAAGTGATGAATACAACATTAAAAATGGGTTAGGGTTAGGGTTAAATGACAAAAAAAACATATACTATATCAATATCTAAAAGTGCTCAACTTCAGTCAGAGCGAAAACAATAAAAAACAGACAATAATATCAGCAAATCAACAACACATCACAATACATCACAATTATAAATGGCAGGTTATGCAGACAGGTTGCTAAAAAGCTGTTTCTTAACCTTTGTTTTAAAAGCCACCTTACTTTCTGTTTCTTTGATTGGGAGAGGCAGTTTGTTCCACTCCACAGCACCGGAATAGATAAAAGATACTCTACCTGTCAATGTCTTATGCTTGTGGAGGGCCACATTTCCTACACTTGGTATTGATATTGATATTGAGATCACGATTATTTAACACGATTACTCATTGACATTGAGAACATCATGAATTTATTGAACATTTACACTGCCTTTTTATTTAACATTGGATGTCTTTGGATTTTAGATATAATTGAAAATAAATAAGTGAAAATAAATAATAAAAGTGCAAAGATTTAGAAATAAAATAAAAACTAAAATAAATATACAGTATAGGCCTACTATGTTGCAGTGAACTGCCACAACCAACTGCAACTATTAATCTACATTCAATATGTTGGTAAACATCTGAACTAGTAGTCCTTAAACCTCAAAACTAACCAAATGAGAACGCTAGTAACGTTCGTTTACATTACATTAAATTACTCATTTGGCAGATGCTTTTATCCAAAGCGACTTACGTCGTTTAGGTTCATAATAGGCTATTGTTAATGTTTATCTGTGAGCTCGTTAGCTGTTGAATATACGGTCGCATTGTAAAGAGTGTCCTTAATCGATGACTGTATGCGGTGGCAGTAACTAGATGGGGCTTTGTCTTTTTGTTCGTTTAGCGTTTATTGCTTGGTCATAGACCACTTTGTGAGTGGATTTCAAGTGATTAAAGAAAGAGGGAGAGGTTGTGTTGCGAGGTGCAGCCACGACCGCGCATATCTTGCACTGTTTGTTCCAAGTCTGTGGCTGTGATTGACAGGTGGGTCAAAACTCGCATCGCAATTCCGTGCTGTATATTCGCATCGCTCTTGATGTGTGGACCTTTAAACTCGGCGAAACCATAGTGTTTCCACCCCACATACGTTGTTTTACCTCTCCTCTCGACCAGCGGCTCTCTTTCTGTGACTTCTCTCATCTTATTCTTGTGCTACCACGGAAATAAGCGGCGAGGAGAAACGTGCAGTGGCTCTCTGTTCACATGACAGTCATTCCCAACTCGAGCGGTGTGTGTGTGTTTTGGGCTTTGGGGGAGGGGCCGAGCACACCGCTGCAAAGGAAGGGGTGCGCTTGATTTACAACACAAGACAGAACGAGAGTGACAAGAGCCGCAAAATCGTTGTATGTCGATTATCTTGTTTTCATAATCGTGGACAGCCCAAATCGTAATCATGATTAAAATTCGATTAATCGCCCAGCCCTAGCTCACAGTGTCATTCATTTGCCTGAGTGTAGTATACTAAGTAATCGAAATCCCTCCAGGCCTGAACATTTTTCTAGGGGAAACGCTGTCAACTCTTGCCTTCAATACTTTCTGCAAGTAGGAAACAAGCTGTAGAGATTTCCGGAATAAGGAAATAAAAAAGTCTTGTGCCGTATAGACACTGAGCTTTCCCACTGGGTGTATGACGATGCCCACGAAAAGATGTAATTGTTGTTTGCAAACAGAAGTATCTTGAAACTAGTTTTCTTACAATACTACTGATATTTTAAAGTATTTAGTAGTATGATATTTTAGGGTCTGCTTTTCCCTGTCGTAAGCAGTAGCATGGGACAGGAGTGTACACATGCAGTTAAGCAACGTCAAACGTAATCGCCTGATGCCGGCAGCTTCGTCATCATTAGGGGACGGTTAAAAATTAAATTAAAATACCAATAACAGTTTGTCCAGAAGCTTAATGATACTCCGGTACAGTATTAATTTTGGCAGCTATTTTAGATTTAGTCTTAAGCCCAAAACGCACAGAGAGCTAAACTTGAAGCGCGTCAATATCTGCCCCTATAGCACACTGCAAGCATCAGATCTGAAATGTATACACCACAGAATGACAGAACATCAGTATTTTGGGGAAAAGGCCTCTAATTTATATGTAATCAGGCACAATTGTCAAGATAAAAAAAAAGTTGTTATACCGTAGTTTTGAGCCCCTGTCATTCAGAGGTTGTTGGATCCTACCTGTCTGCCATGCAGAGGGGGAGAAACAAAAAGGCAGCACTCCGGGAGAAAATTGATGGGTTTAGAACATTATTCTCACTTCAGACAGTCTTGCTATAGTGTAGCGTATTTTTACATGCTTGCTGTAAATAGGCCTACAGTGTAGGCCTATTTGAACTGCCGTGAGATTTGTTTGAGGAGCATAGCGAGACAGACTGGGATGGAAGTGGGCAGAGAGGGAGGGGGGGAGCTCAGAGCGCTTTGGTCGCTGCTGGAACTCATTTGACGCTCGAAAATCGAAACAGGTTCGGAGTACGGGCATCAAGGCAGTTTGACGAGCTTCAGACGCTCTTGGTGCGTGTTCGGCCATTTAAAACATTGGGTGGAGAGGGGGTACGGTGGTGCAGTGGTAAGCGCTGTCGCCTCACAGCTCGAAGGTCCTGGGTTCGATTCTCACCTGGGACGCTGTGAACGCTGAAGGAATGCGTGCCCGTCCGCATGTCCTGTTTCTGTGTGGAGTTTGCATCTTCTCCCCGTGCCTCCCGGGGGTTTCCTTCATATAGGAACCCCCTTCACCAAATCCTGGTTGCTAATGTGGTTCCTCCTCTGGTCGTTAAGGACGCCTGTTCAGAGGGAGGGGAACCGGTTGGAATAGCGTGAACCTCCCACGTGCTATGTCCTACCAGTGAAGCTTCCCCTGTCAGGTGAAAAGAAGCGGCTGGCTAACTGCCCATGTCTCGGAGGAAGCATGGAGCCAGATTCGGCTCTCCCCAGATCGGCAGAGGGTGGAGTAGCAACCAGGATAAATGAAAGTAAATTAGCACTAAGGGGGATAAAAATGGGATAAAAAAATCGGGGGGGGGGGGGGGGCAATGGGTGGAGGACTTCAAAACCCCAGTGTGTTTGGGGCTTTAGCCTTAGTCTTTGGATCAAAATGCTTACGGTATTAGTTTTAATCACATTTTTAGTCGATGTCGACTTTTAGACGACGAAAAGTCATTACATTTTATTCAACTTTTCATAATTACTTTTAGTCAAAATGTTTTCTCTTTAAACTAATTCAATTGGGCTACAGGTATTTGAAATTGAAATCAAGGTGACAGGTTGTATCAAGTCTTGAAATTCACTATTACGTCTGGCCCAGATTCCTTACCTTATTTGGATATCTCCAGCCTAGACTATATCCACTATAGAGTTTGAAGTTAAAAACTATGTGATAACACAATACAACTAGCCTATATATTAGGGGTGCAACGGATCACAAAACTCACGGATCGGATCTTGTCACCGTTTAGATGTCACGGATTGGATCATTTTTCGGATCAACAAAAAATAATTTAATTCATTTAAAAATGTGCTACTTTGACTTAAAAAAACATTCAAATAGGCTATGCAAACAGTGCAGATGTTCTCAGCATAGTGGTATACAAAGAAACAATAATATGAATTTAAATAAACAATTAAATGTAATACAAATTTACTCAAAAAAAATAAAGGTAAATAAACTCCATTAATAATACAATTATTTGCTACTTTGACTCTGATGCAGCTGCCTCTCCTATCCGTGTCCCGCCCACAGCACTATCTGATTGGTTACACGCCTATGCCACAGACAGGCAAAGAGACGGGTTCAGCCCTCAGCCCCGAGTATAAGAGGGAGGGAGCCCCGCGTACCACCAGTGGTACCCGTACCACAGGTTGAGAACACTGACCAGTATTCAAACGGAAACAGTGGTGCATTGAATCGTGGAGGGAACCGTTTTACAGTTTGAACACACCCTGGGAGTTGCTCACAGCGAGCGGAGCTGTCTCTGTCTGTGTTTTTCGAGGGGAAGGCAGACAGGCTGCAGGCAGCATGTCGCCGCGTAAGTTGCATAAACATCACAATATTGTGATCTATTTCAATGATGACAAGCATGCCCAGTTTCCCAGTTACACCACTGAAGATGCCTGAAGTCACAGCCAGGATGTCACTCAATTAAAGTGGAACTGAACCCGTTCGGCGCGTGGGTCGGAGTCTGTTTCAGACTGAAAACATGACTTGTCTGAGATGACAGGTTGAGAGGCGGGTCATAGTAGCATGTCGATGATTTGATTTGACAATTCTGGGGACTGGCTTTGGCATTGGCCAATCCTGGAGTCGGATTCAGCGTGTTGTCATGCTACACGAGTGGGATCCGCCGAGTACCAGGCAGCCAGCTACTTCTGTGTGGAACGAGCGGACAATCCGATGCATGGGTGCTGCCCGCCCGCCTGGAATCTCCGAGGGGAGACCCCTGACAACCAGCCTCTAAGGCGCGCGCCATTATCGCTATTGCGGTAAATACAATATTCCTGCAATGCGAGTTTTAACCAGCCAGTTACATTTATTTTCATTCTCAGACATTACCGTTTGATTTATTTAGTTCCATACAATTGGCCATGTTAGTAGTTAGTTTATGGGCTAGAGATTCTGTCAGATGACAGGCACTAGGCGCCATTTTCTCTTTCTTTGACAGATTTGATGTCGTGATATGATTGGTTGAAATGGGGTAGAAATTTGATAGTGCTAGGTGACGTCAGCAAACTGTAGATTACTGTTATGAATGAAATCTTGAAAAATGAACTTTTGATGTGAAAAAGTGTGAAAAACTAAAGAAATTCGATTTTTGTGATTTTTTTTGCATACATTATTAAATAGGTGCACTGCATACCCAGGTATTTGAACTAAAATAAAATAAGTCATTTTTGGGTTCAGCTCGACTTTAAATCAGTCGCTTGCTCTTTCCTCACCCCCTCCTTCCCGAACGTAACGTGACGCGTCTGTGTCGTTTCACTGCATTACTCTCTTGTCTGTATCTTTTCACTGCAACACTGCATGTAGATGTAGGTAACGTTAATTGTTACTTTCAAAAAGTAACAGCGGCAGTTAAACGGTATTTTGGGAGATAAGCATATCTTCCCAGCTCTATTGACATGTGTCCTGTGCTGTTGCTTTGCCTTGTCAGAGATGTGAAGGTCCGTAAGTCGGTGGAGAGGATCTTTTCTATCTGGGAGGAGAGGGGCGTGTACCCGGAGGAGCTCATTTCCCAGTTAAAAGTCAACCTGAGCAAAAAGGACAAGGAGAGAGAGCGAGAGAAGGAGAGGCAGAGGGAAAAAGAGAAGGAGAGGGAGAAGGAAAAAGAAAAAGAAAAGGAGACCCCACCTGCACCAGGTCAGTTTGTCACTTTCATTTTTTTTCCACTCTACTGTCTGAGGTTGTTTTATTAATCTAATCCTGAATTTAAATGATATTTTAACTAACTCATGGCATGTTACAAATTATTTACAAATGCATCCTTGAGTCTCTGTTATCTAATTCTTTACCTTTATTCTCCAGCCCCAGCCAACCCCAAAGCTGCCCTCAAGTCCAAGATAGTAGCTGAGTTTACAGTAAGTCTTAACACGTTGAGTGCCAATGACGAGATATCTCGGCTTACAGAATCCAACCGTTGAGTGCCAAAGACGAGATATCTCGGCTTAAAAATTTTTTTTTTTTTTTGACGGTGGGACATCGATCAACCCCTTTTACGTCTCCTATACCAATATTGGAGGAAGAGAATGTGTATAATCTATTTTACCGACCAGCTAAGTGGCGACAGTGCTCTCCCGACAGAGAGAAAGCCAACCAAAAACAGCCGCGGGAGCAAGCCATTCTCAAGGAAATGGCTGGGCGATTTTACAGTCATCAGTCACCAGACTCGCCCGAGAGCGGCCGCGCCAGCAGCAGCATACCGAGAGCGGAGAGCGGTGCTGGCGTGGGGGATTGCAAATTTGCATAATAGATTATGGGTGAAACACACTTTGAAACACCCGCAGAAAGGCCAGAATCGCACGCATTCCGAAAACCCAGAAACGAACGAGCCTCATTCTCATACTGTAGGCGAAAACGCTTTCACGCTGCTGCACACCGGCGCACAACGGTGTGGGGTTCCAAAAATAGACTGGGTCGGCAGCATAAAGCCTAGAATCGCACAAAGCTTCATCAAAGCTCTCAACCGAAAATCCAAGAAACGATTGAGTCCCATCCACAGTCCACACTCGCCACACTCGCCGACGAGGGGCCGCCAGAGAGGGAGGCTGCTCACTGCTCAGACAGGCAGGAGAAACTGGCTTGTGACAAACGCCACCAGACACGCCCACGGAGGGAGGAGTTTAAAGGAGAGGGTGTTCAGAACTATATTGTTCAGATGTCTGATCTCTCACTGATGCCAAAAATAAATGGTTAAAGTGACTGTTCTGCCTGTTTGATTGAATTTCACAAAACTGCGATTATCTCAGCTTCCTGTCTCAGACGCTCAAACCATGCTGTACTCAACGGCTAATATCTACATAACTACTAACTCTACAAACTAACTCTTTTAGACAGAGAAAGCACACATTCTATTAGTACTTTTGTGAACTTTGTGTTCACAAAGTCCAAGCAGAAAATTATCCTCGGCTCTTGTAAAATGAGACAGAATCCTCAAAAAACGGCTTGGCAGAAGCTACCTACAGTAAAAAAAAAATGGCTGGCAGTGAATGTGTTAATTAATTGGGAGTCTTAATTAATTGGGTCCTCATATACCTCGTTATGTTCAATAGACCATTTTCACGGGGGCCATTTTGTGTCGAAAAGGCAGGGTAAACAGGTGCAAGCAAAACAGTAATGGGGGTTTCTAACTTCCAATCATGGAAGTTGGAAACCCTCATAAGTGTTTTGCTTGCACCTGTGTTTACCCTGCCTTTTCGACACAAAATGGCCCCCATGAAAAGGGTATATTGTTTGTCAAGTAATGATGTAATACCCTGTCTTCTTTTCTCATTCACTCTGTTTCTCCACCCCTCTCCTAGCCCCAGTCATTCATAGAGCAGTTGTCGGGATACAAGCGAGCAGTTGAGGAAGAGGAGTTTCGAGAGAAGCAGCTGGCGGCTCTCAGGTTGGATGTCTGCAACACAGAGGCTCTCAAGAGACTCAAAGGTCAGATGTCATCACTGTGTCTTCATACATTCTTAATCGATCTACTTCTGTGAAGCCCTGGACGAAGCCCACACTTGGGCACCTGCTTCTTTTTCTTGCCCATGTTAATGGACTGGGGTGAACAACACACACCACTTGCAGAGGTAGCGATAGCTGATAGTTTCGACACATTTGTCCACATTCGCCTCAAAGTTGTAGACAGTATCAACAGTATCTACTGAAACATTATTTATTATTATTATAAAATTATCAAATAAAATAATGCAAGAAAGAAAATAAACAAATACACATGACTGCTTTAATGTACAAGAGAGTCTGAAGAAACTAAAGAAGATGGATGATAAGAGTTAGTCAGCATACACAACATTAAAACAGATAAGGCTGTGAAAGCTGTTGCCTTGGTTATTGGCGCACAGTGTAAATGTATGGTTTAATTGATTGGGGGAAAATGGGACATTTTACCTTTGTGTAGTGCATGTTTACTCTGTGTGTAGTGCATGTTTACTCTGTGTGTAGTAGTGCATGTTTACTCTGTGTGTAGTGCATGTTTACTCTGTGTGTAGTAGTGCATCTTTACTCTGTGTGTAGTGCATGTTTACTCTGTGTGTAGTGCATGTTTACTCTGTGTGTAGTGCATGTTTACTCTGTGTGTAGTGCATGTTTACTCTGTGTGTAGTGCATCTTTACTCTGTGTGTAGTGCATGTTTACTCTGTGTGTAGTGCATGTTTACTCTGTGTGTAGTGCATGTCTACTCTGTGTGTAGTGCATGTTTACTCTGTGTAGTGCATGTTTACACTGTGTAGTGCATCTTTACTTTGTGTGTAGTGCATGTTTACACTGTGTAGTGCATGTTTACTCTGTGTGTAGTGCATGTTTACTCTGTGTGTAGTGCATGTTTACTCTGTGTAGTGCATGTCTACTCTGTGTGTAGTGCATCTTTACTTTGTGTGTAGTGCATGTTTACACTGTGTAGTGCATGTTTACTCTGTGTGTAGTGCATGTTTACTCTGTGTGTAGTGCATGTTTACTCTGTGTGTAGTGCATGTTTACTCTGTGTGTAGTGCATGTTTACTCTGTGTAGTGCATGTCTACTCTGTGTGTAGTGCATCTTTACTTTGTGTGTAGTGCATGTTTACACTGTGTAGTGCATGTTTACTCTGTGTGTAGTGCATGTTTACTCTGTGTGTAGTGCATGTTTACTCTGTGTGTAGTGCATGTTTACTCTGTGTGTAGTGCATGTTTACTCTGTGTGTAGTGCATGTTTACTCTGTGTGTAGTGCATGTTTATTCTGGGGAGGATATGCTGCACCACACCTAGAAAAGAAAACGCTCCTAGTCCTGGGCTTTCTTAGCCTGGTAGGGCTGCTATGATTTGTGATCAAATCGTAAATTGACAATTGATGGGAGTGATCGCCAATTGGCTTTTCTACAGCGATATTTAAGGCGATTTGAACTAATTCTCTATCATAAGACATTATAAAAAAATCTCTAGAACCTGCGCCCTACTGTACAATTAAGATATGTTTCTGGCAGAGCTGTTAATCAGAGTGAGTGAGGGGGGAAAGCCGTGCTTCACGTTCCAGCAGTATTGTTGATGTGTAAGCTATTTTATTCAGGTTCCTCATAGTTAAGGCTATGAGTTATTTATGTTTATTTTGCACTGCAGGCCTTTATTTTTAAGGCTAGAGACGGAAGTGGTTGTGTTATTTGCCGCGCTCTGGGTGACGCGAGGTTAGATCTCCTTCCAACTTTTCTCCAACCTCCGTGGTGTTACTTTCTATGATGAAGAGTCACAGTGCAACAGTTACTTTACCTTACAGCCGGTGTTAAATCATGCAAAATGAACATGGAAAAGTAGGAGTTCAGCAAGAGGGAGGCCAATGGAGGGAGGCGGCTTCAGAACGCATGGGGTCGGTCTCGAGTCTTTTCTCATATAAATACATAATCTACATTTATTCTTCTTCTACAGGCTGCATTCAATAATATATTATGGTCGATTGTTTTCCCCCTTGAAATTACCAATGTCATTCAATAGGAATAGGTCTCTTTATCAAAAAATAATGATAATAAAAATAAAATAATAAAATAAAAATGTCGGCTAATTAATATATTATGGTGATCTGATCGTCTATCGCCAATCTCTAATGGCCACGATTGGACGATGAAAATAGGGACGATTGAGCAGCCCTACCAGCTGGTCACGTGAACTCACATTTAATTAGGTTCTGCGAGACCGTCTGGCCTCAAGCCCTGGGAGGGCTTTAGCAGAAACTGCAAAGCGGACGAGCCAATCAGTGACTGCGCTCAGTGCCCTGTGATGGACAGCGCAAGTTGGCCAATCGGGGACGGACTGACGTAGTTGATGATACGCTGTAGCAAACATGGCAGCTTCACTAGCAGTAATGTTAACGTTAGCATAAACACAGCCATAAGTGAAGTTATTGCAGAAATCGACTCAATTCAACAATTAAACAAGAGTAAGAGTATGCACTTGCGGCGTTTCCCAGCGGATAAGGCGTTTTCGCTATTCTTCCGACTGCCTGGATTTGGCAAAAATCATTTACAGCAGATTCAGCCATAATGCTACTTCGCTAGCTTGCTAATGTTGCTACATGCTAAAGTGGCTGGCTCTGCACTGAACAGCGCACTGCGATGACGTCACTTGTTTTGTTACGCTGATTGGCTGAAGGCGTTTTGCTGTCAACGCAACTCCTCCCGCCCATGCTCCCGCCCCTGCAAGCACGTGGTGAAAGCTTCAGGCCAGACGGTCCCGCAGAACGAAATTAGGGCTGCACGATTCTGAAAAGAATGACGATCACAATTTTCTTTCTCTGAATTGAGATCACGATTCTCTCACGATTTTTTCAGCGTTTATTGCACTCATTTACCTGACATGAAAAACAAAACAAAAACATATTTTAATTAATTATTGGCATCATCATCTACTTTTTTTATTATTCTATTTTATTATTGAAACATATTGATGTAAATAGATTATTCATGTTATTCTTACTGCTATTATTATTATTATTATTATTATTATTATTATTATTATTATTATTATTATACTAATTTCGCAAAATGACATGGAGGAAGAGTATCTGTACCTGTGTGAATAATAAGTGTGATCTTCAGAAACAGTCTGTGCACGAGTTTTCATGGTGAAGTCACTCTCGATCAAATGGATCCTCCCCGCAATTCTGTCTCCACGTTTGTTCGCTGCTGACCAGGTGATGCAACCTTTGAAGTTGCGAGAGGGCGAGTAGCGCTTCGGCTTCCTTCTAAATCCCTCATTTTGCAGCGCGCAGATATCAACACAAAGTAGGCTATCGGGGCTGAGAAATGAAATGCAGAAAGTTTGGTGATTCTACTCTAGCCTCAACGCGAGACTCATCATTCATTCTTCCTTCCTTCTTCCTCTGGGATTAGCGAGCCCTTATCACACTGCAAGATCGGCTAAAAAGTGGCTGCACGCAACATACACGTTATCAATCACAATAATACTGTACCCACCTCCGACACAATGTTGTTATCCAAGATTTGGGTCCCATGGTATTCCCAAATATTGCGTAGTTTCCAATACCAAGCCCTTATTCACATGCCGGAGCCGATGCTCAAAATTGTAAACTGCAGCAGCTGTTTGAGCTAAAAACCTCTGCACTGGCATGAGAATAAGGGCTCGGTATTGGACACTACGCAATATTTGGGAATACCATGGCACTCAACCGAATGAAAATGCGGCAGAATCTACGTCATTTACAAATGAGATCGGCGCTTTCTGTGAATCGAGATCGCGATTTTATTTCCATTAATCGTGCAGCCCTAAATGAAATGAAATGCGAGTTCACGTGACCAACCGGCTGGTTTACCAGGCTAGGGCTTTCTGGCCTGCTGCAACTCATGCACCACACGTCCATTCTGAGTCTGGTGTGTTGGGGAATATGTCTTAAAATAGTATCTAAACTCAAAGCCTTAAAATGATCTTGAATAGAGTTAAATGCAAGATTTGGGGCCATATCTTATGCCCAAGTCTTAGTCCAAGGGCAAATATTTGCTAGTTTCTAGCACTTTATTTTTAATTTACCACTGGGTCACTCAGTACATCAGCGACCCAGTGGTAATTAAAACTAAAGAAAAAAATTACATTTTCACTGCTAGAAACAAGCAAAGATTTGCCCTTGCACTAAGACTTGGGTGTAAGATATGTTCATGTTCACATTTATTTTATTTGTATGTCTACTCATTCTGACATTGAAAATGAAAATGTGTTAAACTGAACTTGATGAAACTTGCAGTGTGCTTATCTGTTGCCCTCTCCATCTGTCTGGTTCCTAAAACCATATCTCAAACCTCCAAATCTCCAGACAAGGCCGGAGGGAACAAGTTTGCCAAGGACTACGAGGATGGAAGTCTGAAGCTGCAGGAGTTCGTCAGCTTCCTTGAGGATGAGATGAAAACGGGGCCCCCTCTGCTGGAGGACATGGGAAACGCAGACATTTTCTATGAAACGCAGTACAAGGAGGTCAAGATTGTGGCCAATGTGAGTGTTACGACAAATTATTTCATCACATTTCCTGCCTCTGATTAGAAGATTTTGTTTCTGTGTACATAATTACCAATAATGGATTAGACATTTATTTCTGTGTTGCTACTATATGAAATGTTTTCACATTTGAAAGAATATCAATTGGAAAAATGATAACCCAAAAGTCCTAAGATAAGATTGTACCCATGTTGCTCTGCAACGGTGAACGTAGGTGGCTTAACCCTATAAAACATCCAAAATGGGCGCCCGGGTAGTGCAGCGGTAGATTCCCTGCCTACCAACATGAGGGTCGCAGGTTTGTGCCCCGTGTTGCCTGCGGCTTTGTCGGGCATCCATACAGGCACTATTGGTCATGTCTGTGGATGGGAAGCCAGATTATGGGTATGTATCCTGGTCGTTGCACTAGCGCATGTTCGGGGGGGGAGGGGAACTGGGGGGAATCGCGTGGTCCTCCCATGCGCTATGTCCTGCCGGTAAAACTCCTTGCCGTCATGTGAAAAGAAGCGGCTGGCGACTCTCCCCAGATCCTCAGAGGGGGTGGAACAACGACCGGGACAGCTTGGCAAGGGGAATTCACCCTTCGCTAAGTCCTGCCCCCCTTGCTTACTGTTGCTATGGAAGGCAAGCCACACGTAAAAATGCCGTTCACAACGATATGAGTGAGAGACATTCCCTAGTAAATAACGGCCAATTTCTGGAGTAACAGCTCCCAAATATGGGACAGAAGTAGACAGAAAGGAGTACAATATGCTTGTGAGAGCTACAGTACACACAATATCATTTGTTGGCTAGTACTGTGAATGAAGAGATCATTAAAGTTGAAGGAAAAGCTCACTGGTCCCAATGCAAGATAGCTACAAGATACAAGATGTTTATCATCACTCTCGATGTACAAGTACACACCTGTGAAATTCTTGAGCTGTGTTGTGTTCCTTTACATATCGTCATCATCGTCATTGCTTCATCATCATCATCAACAACAACATCTGATTTATCCGTAGCCAGACATATTGTTGTGTCAAGTGTCATACGGGGGAAATTATCTGATGACCTGCTCTTTGCAGCTCTGTATTGATTAGCTAATGTTTCTGTGGCATGTTGATTAACGTTATGATTTCATTCCTTTTGGAACAAATGCTGGTTTAACAGATGAAATCTAACTGAAGCATAGGATAGCATTTACTGCGCAGCCCGGCTATAACTAACGTTGGTCCGGCTGCCTGCTCTCTTTTTTATCCTTACAACAGCTCACGCTTATGAGGAGAGGAGCTTTGTGAACAATATCCCCACAGTCAAAGCACTTCACTGAGATATCCATATCAAAACTCTCTTCATGCTTTACACCCAAATAAAACCTCCGGTGTCTGTTTGTGTGACTCCTGTGTGACCCCAATGGCTAACGGCTAACGTTAGCTGATGGGAGTTGTAACGTTAAACACATCTCCTGGCATACACGGGCATTAGACAAGCTGGTAAGTTCTGAAAATATGTCTATTGCGTTATTCCAGCTAATGTTATCGTTATCAGTAAAGTTATGCAGAATGTGAAAGACTAGTGCTTGCAAGCTAACAGACTGTTTTACTGCATTAGACATTGGTATGAACAGGCGTTTAGCTTGAACATGCTGTTAGCTTGCACGCGTTAAAACCGATTGCATTAGCTGGAGTAATAAAACACATTTTCTGAACTTATTACCACTTCAGTCCTACGGAGTTGCAAGTCCCATTATGCACAACTCTTTGGCATTGTTCCTTCTGACAGACTAGTTACAGACTAGTGCTTCTGTTCTGACTAGTAGCTTGCCCGAACTGCCCTGCCTAGCAACGGTTGCTAACGTAGGATTGGACAGTGGCCGTTCTAGGGCGGGACTTAGCGAAGGGTGAATTGGCTAAGAACTAAGTACAATTCTGGAGAAATGGGGGGGGGCAACAGAATGTCAGACATGAGTGGGATGGATCATCTTTCTCACCATCATATCTCATTTACTCCTGTTTCTTTTTTCCTCTCCTGCCAACCTGCTCAGGCATACAATGCTTTTGCCAACCGTGTTGCCAGTCTTAAAAGAAAATTGGATGCCCTCAAGTCATCTCTCCCTGGGCCTGAGGACTCTCCCATCCCCTCGCCCTCAGAGGATGCCCCCTCCCCCACAGGGTCTGTCTCACCCTACCTGGGGATGGGAGCTAGCAGGGCCCAGCTGGACCCTGAACTAGATGGCAAGGCCATGGATGAAGGAGAAGCAGCCAGGGACAGCAGAGATGCAGAGGACATGGATATGTCTGATGAGGAGGCTAGCAATGCCAAGATCCAGGGTTAGTGGTTACAAAATGGTTTTAATTGTTCATTTGGCTCTTGGGTTGCTTTTATTGGCTTGCATTGGAGTGAGTATAGTGTTCTGTGTCTAGATCCATACTGGTTTGTGTAGCTGTAGTGTTTGTGATTCAGAATTGAAAGTTAATCAACCTTACAAACCTTTCCCACCAGTAGATGACAAGAAAGACAAGGTGTCCCCTGCTGTTTCCAAGGCAACAAAGTTGGGTGTGTTGTCAAAGCTGACACTTCCAACTACACCTGCCAGAGCATCTAAGACCAATGCCACCCCCCCGGCCACAACCACCCCAGTGACTCCCACCTCCATCACTGCGCAGAGTGCTCCTGCCCCCCCTCTGGGAGTCAACCTGGCTAACGTGGACCTGGGAAAAATCAGCTCCATCCTCAGCTCCATCACATCTGCCATGAAGAATACAGGTGGGTTTGGGGGGCTGAGAGAGGACGGCGAGATATTGGTCAGGGCTTGTAACTAACAGCATCCTGGCAGGGGTTTAAACATGTGTTTGGGATAGTTAAAGTAATCATCTCAAAGATTTTCATGTAAATAGATATGATCTATTATCTATCTCATTGGTTCTCAAACTGTGGTCCACGGACTACTGCTGGTCTGCAGGGCTCCGCCTGGTGGTCCACCAGAGAATTGCACCCCCCCCCCCCCCCCCCCCCCACACACACACACACACACACACCGTTTTACAAACACACACACAAACCGCTGTAGGGGGCTCAGTTTTAAAGCCAAAGTGAAGTTTCTAGTATCATAATTATGAAACTAGAAGACCTATGCCCTAAGGCATTGATTGGTACCAACCATGTCTTGCTAGCTTGTCAGGAAGGTGGCCAAATAACACTCCAAAGTTAGGCTAAATTTTGGCAAGGGGAAACATTTTCAAAGGGGTTCGCTTTTTCGCGTGCGTGCGTGTGTGTGTGTCCATTTTGAACCAGAAGCCTTATGTTGGTATTTATCCTACCTTTCTGATGCTATTGCATGATTAAATCAGCTAATTTAATTTTATGTGGGAAAACATTTTGGTATAGAGAGCCCAAGTAGACTAAATATGAATGGTGGTGGTGAACGGCGTCGGCGAGAGACGATACTTTTTTGGTTTGGTACATAGTGGTACTTGGTCAGAAAAGTTCGGGTCTATCTGATAGTGAGTTAACACAATGGTGATTGAGCCTCTGGCCCATTGATGGAAGCCTTTGCATTTTCACTATTACAGCATTTATGACATTGATGTCTGTGGTGACACAGGGTGGGCGGAGCTAACACAATAGACTCACACTGCAGGTTAATCTGTGAAGTAGCATAACAAGTGACTTTTTTCCTGTCTCTGCTAGCATTACGGCCGGGTGGCTACTATGATGCAACAGTTTGGATCTCACCCGCAATTACCACTCATCCCCAGGTGTCACCCAGGAGAACAAAAGTGAAATCTTAAAGATTATCACTTTAAAGTATTTTTGAGATAAATAATAATAATAATAAAAATAAAAATAAATCACTGATTTCAGCTTGGCCAGGAAAAGTTTGATGTTAATTTCTGACACAATGAACATCATTTTTTCCACAGTTTTTGATGGTTAGATGGTACAAAGCTTGTAGGACTGAGTGAGAGCATAACCTTCTGTGTAATTATGCCATCCTCTGCATGCCAATATTTTCACAAATATCCAGTGTTGGCACCCAGCAACAATGGAATATTTGACACAATGTATATAATGTTAGTTATATGTGAATCCCTTTGCTTGTCTAAGGGACGGTGTAAGAATACTATACAATTGCATATAACTTAGAATGCCTCTGAATACTTGCGTGGTTTATCCAGGATTATTTGACTCTATTCTATCTTGAAATGGCTTAATTTATTATAATTAAATGTCATGTTTCCTTTTTTTACGAGCTATTAACAAACTCTGCACATCATACAATTTCTAGTGATTGAGTTTTTTTTTTTTTATCATAGGCCATGAATGCATATATAACTACATGACTGGATATACAGCTACATTAACATGTGAAGTGTGAGATGGAATACTGTGCAGGCCTATTTCTAATCCTTTTATGAGTGGCTATTCTTACCAGTTGGCCTGTCCAATTGGTTCAGTCATGTGGGAGGGTACATGCACATACCATTCACTGCACTTTAGATTTAGATGACTGAAACACTCTGGGAAATTTCTGCCACGATTTGGCACAGATCGTGGTCATTTTTTAGACGGTTGGAGTCATGTTTGGGAAAAGGCAGTTCAGAGCCCTGATTTCTGTGTAAGCAGAATTATGCAGGAATAGTGTAGTATGGTGACAGGTAAGTTTTTATATTTTTCAATACATATTGAGTTATTTATGAAAATTGAGCTGTGGCTTTGACCCCTCCTGTCTGTGTGTCCTTGTCTGCCTCTCAGCAGCTAGCCCTTCTCGGCCATCTCCCGGCACACCCACCACCCCCTCTGGCCAATCGACCGCCTCCAAAGCTGCGCCTCCAAGCCCAGCCCTGGCCAGCATCCTGTCACGAGTTGACATCACACCTGAAGGCATACTCAATGCTCTATCTAAGACAAACACACCAGGTGAGACACACACAAACACACGCATATTTGTCATTGTTCATGTTTAGAGAAGACATGTCATTTGTTCAATTACTAATTGACTTGTTTAACTGCACCCTTCCATCTCTCTCTTGGCCCAGGTTTGTCCTCTCTGCTGCAAAGTGTGTCAAACTCCTCTGCACCTCCCACCCGAACATCCCCAAATTCACCAGCAGCGAAGCCCCCACTCACCCCGACCACCCCCAAAACCAAACCCACCCTAGGGATCAGTCTCAAACGAGACCCGCCTGGGAGAACCAGAGATTGGGAGAAAGAGAGAGAGTCGTCTCCTCCTCCTCCTCCGCCCCCTCCTCGCCCCTCAGCTCCCTCTGCCTCTCCCCCCAGCCTAGAATCCAAAATCAACAGTTTCTTGCAGGGAAACCCAGGGTTCAGTCTAGGTCTAGGTGATGGCAGCCCCCTAGGGGGCGACGGGGTGGATGGGACCCCAGTGAGAGATGAGGCTGCAGGCACCCCCACCCAGGACGAGATCATGGACACACCCGGGAGTGTGACAGACTCGCTGGGGTCATCCGGAGGTCATAACCTCTCACCAACAGCCTACCGCAGTGACCCCTGGGATGCCGTCATCACGCCAACCGGAAGCAGCAACGACGGAGACTTTGTGGGCTCCTCTTCCCGCTATGGAGCTGGGAAAAAGAGTGCAGCCAAACTGAAGGAGGAAGAAGCAAAGAAGCAGGCTGCTGTTGCCTCTTCTCCCCTTGCTGAGATGATGAAGGCTAAGAAAGATGGACAGAGCAGCCATTCGAAGATGATGGGAAACAGCAGAGCAGTGGGGGAAAGGAGGGCGTCTGCAGGCTCTCGTAAGACCAGCACTGGCTCAGATGAGGGCGGAAGGAGGGAGGACAAGGGGAAAAGCCGGGGGGATCGATCTCCGGGGAGGGAGGGGGGGGAGGGCCAGTACCATCGTATTGAGACGCTCGTGTCGCCCTGCACTGAAGGAGCACCCATCCAAACTCTATGCTACTCCAACCGGCCACTTGCCGGAGAGCGCATCCAGACCGTAGAGAGCATCCGTGTGATTGGCCGAGGCTTGCGGCGAGGGGGAGGGTCCGGCGGCCGGCCGGGGGGTGCCATGTGGTATGAAGAGGAGGAATACATGGAAGCCCAGCCTCCCTCTCCCCGCGCCATCCCCCCACCTCTTAACATGGGTCAGGCAGGCTCCGAGGACATGACTCCCTCCATGCCACCGCCCCCTCCCCCTCACCTCCTCCCCCCACATCTTCATCCTCCCCCTCCATCCCCCCCGTCCCACCCTCATGCACATCCTCCTCCCCAAGCTCCGTTCCAGATGCCCTACCATCCAGAGAACCTCCAGACCCCTCCTCCATCACATCTCCACCAGCACCCCCCTCCTCCTTTCTTCGGCACCGCTCCGCCACTCCCTCGCCCCCCTCCCCCTCCCATGCAGCAGCGCCCCACCCTTCTGCCTAACTTCTCCGGCATGCCCTCTGCAGTCATGGTCGGGGGAGTGATGGTGCCTGTTGACCGTCCCTTACCTCACCCTCACCCTCACCCAGGCAGACCCGACGGAGCGGAGCGCGGGGGAGTCGGAATGGGACCCAGACCCCTCATGACGTCGTTACTCGGCGAGCCCCCTAAGCTCCCCCGTCCCGGCACAGTTAAAGAGCCTTTTGTCCCCCGTCACGCACCCCCTCTACACCGCCCGGGTACCCCCGGTGCTCCTCCTCCCTTACTAGGCAGAGTGAAGGAGCCTCTAAACCGGCCTCCTCCGTCCCCCTCTCCCACTCCCCCATCCTCCTCCACCTCTCCCTCTACTACTCCTTCTTCTCCTGCGGTCGACAGCGCCCCTCCTCGCCTCTCTGCCCCAAATCAGTCCCCCGCCCCTGCTCTCCAGAAGCCCCCACCCAGTCCCCCAGCTCAACCCCATAACCAAACCACTAACCCCCACCGTCCCTCAAACTCTGCCCCCCTGCTGCGCTTCCCTAGCCCTCGGCCCCCTATCCTCTCTGTCCCCATCCCACAGAGACCTCTGCTGCAAGGCCGAGACCACGCTCCTCACTTCAACCAAGACCTCTCCATACGGGGGTATCATGGTGGCAAGCGTACCGGTCCTCGATTAAGAGGTGGTCCCTTCCAGAAGAGACCCTTCCTACCCCGTCGCTACTGAAGTGGTCGTCTCCGACGTGCTGAATGAGAAACGCAAGCCACACGTCTAGCTAAACCCAACACTGAGAGTGTGTTAGCCCTGCTGGTATGAGCCCAGTTATCTTCACTATGTTAATCTAGCTTGAATTAAAAACTCATTTTTTGTGTAAATAGCTGATTAAAATATTCACGCAAACTAGGTAGACAGCCAGTCATCTTACACTGTACAGTACAGTTTATCAGTTACGTAGTCCAGAGTGTTGTGTAACCAACCTAACTTTACTCCTTTCTTCCATCGCTTGACACACAGGAGATAAAGGTTTCGGTGGCTCTTCCATAGTCTAGGAGGAAAACACAGAAATGGTTCAGGCAGAAAAGAAACTACAGGTGTTCATTCTAGTTCAAGCCTTTTCACTTTGCCTTCCCACGTGATTGCTGTGAAACATGTCCTGAGAGAGAGAGAGAGGTGTGGGTCCGGTGGGATAGAGGGGAAAGAAATGTATATACTGTTGATTGAAGATGTGATGAAACTGGTCTAATTCCAAAGTAATCTCTTCTTCCCTGAGTGTATGGTTGTGTGCTGTGTGCCCTGAAATACCATTTCCTTTGTAGTGGATATAGTCTAGCAAAAGACAGGCTTATTTTAAAGTGGTGAGATTTCTTTTGCAGCAGATTTTGAGGTTAACCCCGTTTCCGTTCCTATCTCCAAAGTATTATCCTCTTGTAAATACTTTCCTCTCTTTCTAGAAATCTCCACCCTTCCATCCCTCCCATTGTATATTTCTAAGCTTGTAAATGTAAAGACTGAAGGTGATGATGCACACAACTATTTCTCTTCAAGCTCTTTGTTTTGTGAATGAAGACGATGATCATCACTCACCCCACCCCGTCTTTATTGTGATCGAGGCCTTGGGTAAGGTTTAGTCCCAGAAGCATTTTTCTGCAGTAGCTATCGCACCGGTCTGCCCTCTTGAAACTACAAGTCAAGAGGAGGAGAATGAAGAGAAGTATGTGTTGTAGTCTCCCAACACTACACATGTGTCTATGTGCGCGCCTAAAGTTAGATGGAGTCATGAAGATACTCAGTAGTTTATGGCGGGGGCGGTCATTTCAGTTTGAACCGCACCCTTGCTAGGCTTCTACATGTACTGACTTGAATAAAATCCAGAGTTACAACTCAACTGGGGGGGAGGTACTTTATTTGGTCACAGATTATCCCTTAAATTGCGCTGTTCAATTTATCTTTTTTTTTTTTTCCTTTTCAGGGTTTTTTTTTTACCACAGCTGCTGTCATTTTTCCTTAACGCATTACACTTTCTTTTTTCTTTTTTTTACTTTTTTGTGCTGCATTTTTCTACCAGATAGAATTGGTCATTCTCCATGTACAGTTTCAGCCACATCAGATGCTTTCACGGGACAATGGTGTGAGCTACATAGGATTGTTGTGAAAATGTCATTTAAATACTCCCAATTTTACCTCCCCATTTTTTTTTTTTCGTTCTATATAATTTCTTTGTTCATTTCATGCTTTTGCGCCCGCGCCCCTGTCCTTTCCTTGTGCCCCACATTGCTCTGTCCAGATACACTTCAGTCTTCACCTCTCAGCACTTGTGAAAACTGAGAAGATAAGTTGAAGCACAATGGTAATATGACTTGTTGCCATAATGCTTGTATCTGTCCAAACCTTTGCAATGTGCTCAAATAACAACAGTTACAAGTTGGGTGTTGCTGGTCAGAGCCTCCAGTCTGCTGTCTTTCGCCATGTTATGTGTCTTCTGTCTTCGCCAGTTCTTTACAAATTGAGTTGAAAATGCCGATCAAGTGGTATTGAGTATCTGGAAACATTGCTATGTGACATTTGTGAACAGATGGCTTACATTGTAAAAATGTAAGAACAAATAAGATCAAACTAATTTCTCGCTTTAATGTTGGCATGGCATCAGAATCCAGTTTTTCTGAATATTTGATGCAAATATATGTCTTTCTGTAAAAAATATGCATCTATAATTTTAGTTTATCTGCAGTCAAACGTAGGAACAGCTAATGATCAACCAAATCAGTTTGATATGTTCACATTGCACAGAAAAAAAGCTAGAATAATTGTAGACTTCTCCATAACACTTGTCAGATGCCCAGTCAAAGATACATTTCTTTTGAGGTGTTACTTGTACTCTTGAGCGCAAGATAACTTTGCTTGACAACTTGAGTTTGAAAATGCTGAAGATGTGAGAAAGCTCATGGCCTGTGTAAATTATTTTCATAAGCTGCATTGCTATTACTGCTATCCTCATTAATGATGCTACAGTATATTACCGGTCTTTGAGTGTCCAATCCTTTCAGGTGTGATCTCTCTGGAAGCGCAGCACACATTCTGCAGTTTATTTTTGTCACAATATGCATACTTAAAGAGAGGATACATCGCTCTTTTGGAGTCGTCCTACTTCATGAATGTATTTTTTAACTTCATGAATGTCTTTTTTTTCTTTTTTACATAATAGCATACCACATTATCACAATTTTTTATTTTTTTTAATACAGTACTAATTCTCCTGCTTGGATGGTTCCACTCTTTATAACACAGTTGAAGTTTTGTTATTGGTAAAATGCTCAAAGTTAATGATTCATTGATCTGTGGACTTGCATCCGGTCACTGCACAGATATACATCTATAATATGGCATTGTGTTTACAACTGCACCATTGACTGTAAGCAGTGGGTGTGTTGGAAATTTAATGTGACTGCTCTGAATTTGACAAGGGAGGTAAACATGTTGTCTTCTGTATCACTTTTGATCCTAAAAAGGCCACAATTCAGGGGTCATTTCTGTTCTTGTTTTTGTTTGCTAAATATCTGCACACTATCGCACACTGTTGTGGCAATACCACATTATAGAGATTTAATTTTATAGATTGCCAACACAAGAAATTTGGGATTTACATATACATATATTTTGTCTGATACATGGACTACGTTGCATAATTAATTTCATACATCTCAGTCTAGATACTGGTTCATGGTGCTAGTAGCATTGGTGCAGCCATAACATCAGTTCCTACAGGGAATAACTGCACTGTTATGTGCATCCCGATATTAGGAGTAAATAATCCCAATTGTTTGCTTTTGTGATTATTAACAATTATGATTTAAAGAACAAAGTTATTTTAATGCGCTCATGGTATGTTGCATCAACAGTTGGACTTCTTTCAACTACAGTTGACAATGAGATGAAATGTTTAAATATTGTCTATATATCACAATTTTGCCACTAATTGTGGAAACTAATCATGATATACTATTGATTGTGCAGCCCCGCTGTTAGCTCCTTATTGCTGAATGTCGTTAAACAGAGGAGCTAAACTAAACTAGCCTGTCATCCATTTCAGTAGTAGATGAGAAGAGGAAAAGAAGACCTCTTACTTTGAAACAGGTAGTTGGTTTATGTGCCAAGCTTTAAAACACTACATCTATATAATTGTGCTTCCAACCACATTTGACATGGATTAGAAATATTTTGAGAAGTGTGTGAGCAAGTCCTGGAGACAAGCCTGTTAAAGTCCATATAGGGTGATTGACAAGTGATTACAGCACAATGGGAAATGGTCCAGATGCTGTAAATTAGATTAGTTAATTCATGTCACTAATTGGCTAGTGAGATGTACCCTTCCTTAGATGAACGATCCGCTGTATGAATGCACAAGTATCCATGTAGTTAGTTGTTTAAGAAACAGTTATTTCTGATGATTTCAGGTTACACTGATTTTCTCCTTAGACTATTTTTAAGATACAGTTAAGAGGGCCCCTGCTCCTTTTGATAGTGTTGCAGCGCCCCCAAGTGGCCGTTCAGCGGTACTTCAGCTTTTAATGCCCTTTATAGTGTACAGTACGTTCATAACTTGATTATTTTGAAAAAGGACAAAAAATATATAGTAATCAAGTATTAAGCTTCTAAATATATACCACGTTTGAATTATCCACTCCACAAATGCATCAACTCACTTAAAAGTTTATTCTCACTCCTTGAAAATATTGAATGGTGACTGTAGTCCAAAAATGTTAAATATAATTTAAATCTCGCGTCTTTCTTATTTTAATTCCGTGAATATATGTTGGAAATAATGTCAGGTAGTTGTAACAATGTATTTGACAGTTTTCCCCCGTAAATGGCAACATTTTCAGTGTATCCAATTCCATTTTGTCTATATATATATAACACTAGACTATTATTGGTGCCTCGGGCACCAAAGCAATAGCCTTTACATGCAGCTGTAAGACTGCTATCCTGCCATTGCGCAGTTTGCTATAATAGAGTAATGGAGCAGGCCGAATCTATTCTAATCTGCCTTGCTGCCTGTCGTGATCTCTTTCTAGGTCGTGATGTAGCAGTGTCTGATCTGCTGTATTAAAATGTATTGGCTTGCCAGTGGATCAGGCGCAGCACAATTTCTGTGATCTGGTTTGATCTTTGTTTTATGCTTCGCCTCTCCAGCTCCTATATGTGCCATTTCCTTAATATTTTAGCAAGTTATGTTTCAGTCTAAAATGCCTCGACTTTTCCTGCTTGAAAAATGTGTGGGATGTCCCTATCCATAATGAGCTGCTCCCCCGTGGACGCGCCCAGTCTAGACTCGAGATGTAGCCGGAGCGTGCACGTACTCTGAGCATCGCAAGTTTCCGCCCCTTTTTCCACTTTGGCCAATCAGCGTCACCGTTGTTTCAATCCCCTCTTCCGGTGTTATGGCCGCATGCAGTCAAGGGGACAGTGATGTCGAATATTATCGTAGTGTCTGTTTAAACGGGTGTGTTTAGGATGGTTGTGACACTGCTGTTACGGCTAGGGATCTGTCGGTCTTCAGCTCTTCGCTTGCACAGGCGCTACAGCAAGGTGCGCAGATGACACTAGCACTGTAATGTAACTGCTAGCGTTAGCCGCCAGGACAGACAGGGATGGAGTGTTCAGTGTTTTGGTTAGCTGTGTTTTTGTAAAAGGTTGAAACTGTTCTGACAACCTGGCCACTAGTCAGTAACTTAGAGCTTAGTAAACGATTGTATTCTCTGATTTAAGTACTTCTGCTATGTTCAGTCCTATTGGCTATGTTTGATTGATATTTTGAGATAGACATCAGTATGTTTGGGATGCAAAATGTCCTGATGGAGAGTATTTATTTGATATGTATGACATGGACCCAAAAAGATCATCTACTCCCCTCCCCGCCCATCTCTCTCTCGGTCACAGTTGGCCTATTTTTTTTTACATTCTTTACAAAGTTGAATAAGTACTTAAACAAATCTGCCAAATTCACCTGCTTTTCTGCTGATAATACACCCCTCTGTAGGCCATCTAACCAACCTCCTGCCTCCTGTTTCCTATTCATTTCAATCACCCTTACGTCCATCTTCCCTCCTCTCCAGCTGCAGGTGTCCCCTGCTCTGTCTGAGCGACTGCAGCTCTTTGAGTCTCTCAGGGAAAAGCAAGGCGATAGGAGCAGAGTTGAAGCCACAGGAAGGTCCCTCAGTATTCGATTGGCCGATGGCAAGACGGTAGAGGGGAAGGCTGGTGTAACCACGCCCCTTCTTATTGCTCAAAGTGCACGGTAAAATGGGATTTAACTATGTTTATATATATATATCATATACATACAGAATACCTGCTTCTCGTATGTTTTTTCTAACCCCAGTGTTATAACACAGTTGTTACTGCATCTCCCCATGCAGTGTGAAAGGAGCACTAGTGAGCATGGTGGATGGGGAGCTGTGGGAACTTCAACGGCCCCTAGAGGCAGACTGTGAACTACAGCTTCTGGGGTTCAGCACAGTGGAGGGCAAACAGGTAATCACACCTTTCTCTCAAACTCATTTGGGCTCCTCCAAATTGTATGAAATGTACCACAGTCATTTAAGTTTTATTTTTCTCATTACTTATATATGTATGCCTCATTCTACTTTGTGCCACCCCCCATTCTCATAGGCAGCATGGAGGACAGGAGCATGCATCCTGGGCGGGGTTCTGGAGGGGGTGTTTGGTGCCGAGCTATGCAGGGAAGGAGTGTCAGAGTCCGGGCTTTTCTGTGACCATCTGCTGGAGAATAGGTGATGCACTCCTGTGACCATTTCTGCTTACAGTAGGCATTTGAACACACGTGAGATGTTAAGGAGTATCATCTCAGGTTGAATCTAATGAATCCAATTAGCCTGGATAAATCTTCACTGAACTATTGATGTGCTGCAGTGATCAATATTGGGACTCAGGAAATCCCACTTTGCTTTCATCACTGAAAAGATTTCCCTGAAGTGAATGCTTTGAAATTGGAACAATGCTTCAAAGTTCTTAGCAATGAATTATGTTATCCTGGACTAGTGGTTGGAAAAACCTCCCTGTAATATCCTGTTTGAACCCTGCAGCAGTCATTGTTGTGTCCATCAACATCCATGTGGCCTGTCAAAGTGTCCTTGAGCAAGCCACGAAAGCCCCGCTCTAGTTATTTTCTTGATTTGTTTATTTAATACAGACACACAATATAAAATATTGCAGCAGAGTATAGCCAGAGCCTCACTTGCATTTGAAGTCCCTGGGAAAGAGCCATTAGCACATTAAAACACAGTAATACAAAGCACCATAGATATGATACAATACTATACTATACTATACTATACTATACTCTATTGCACTATTTAACCTGAAATGTGCAAAAGTGTTCTTATTAATACACTGCAATATGCAAAGAAAATAGTGCCGTATAGTATACAATAGTAATGCTCACTCACTACATATAAGTTGTTCTCGAAGAGCATCAGGCTAAACGCCTAAATAAACTGCAAAGATAATTTTATAACCACGCTTTAACCCGGAATGAAATCCCTCTCCACATTAGAAATCAAGCATCTCCTATACTTATCAAGCTTGTATAAGTGTTTCCTACTATAGTATTCCTAACAACATAACAACACTGTACAACTTTTGATGAGCCTATATAGACGGTTTTCACCAGAGCGCAACCCCACAAGACTTCCTTTTTCTCAGCATTCGGCAAACTGCAGAAATATTCACTCGACATCGTTACTTTTGTTTTCGCTGCTCAGCTGTATAGACGGTTTTCACAGAATGGTCAGTCCTGCACTTGAATGTTTTTTTTTCTTTTATGTCCATAGCAAACACTGCAACAGGAAGTGAGCGGGGGTTCAATTTAGAATGTTTTTGTTGTCAAGTTAAAACCGTCTATACCATCGCAGACTAACTAATACCATCTTTCCTTTTATATATTTCCTTAATATACTGGTATCTCCTTTCTGCATTTTGTTTTACTATTTCTTCAATTTTTTAAGTTCTCTGGACTGCATCCCAACCCTGGCCACTTCCTCTTCCCTTTCTTGTCTCATTCAAGGCAGGAACTCTGTAAATTAATAATTTTCCGGAGTTGGGTCAAATATTTTGTCACATGTTGATATCGTAAACATTTTTGTTCTATAAACCAGGGTATCCGCGGGGTCTTGAAAAGTATTAAAAGATGATAAATCAATTTAGGTCAAATTAAGGCCCTTAAAAAGTCTTAAAAAGTCTTAATTGCCATTTGAGTGGTATTTCATTTTGAAGCTATTGTGCTGATGGTGTTAAATGAGCATATCATATCGTCTCATATCAATCGCAGACCCCTGAACTGAATTTATATCGTATTGTGGCAGACTTTGTGATATCAGCAAATATCGTATCGTTGTCCAAAGAATCAATATAATATTGTATCGTGATGAAAGTTGTGATTTACAGCCCTATCACTGATGTGACGAAAGTGGCGATGAGGTCTTGAAAAAGTCTTTAAAAAGGTCTTAAAAGCTACTGAATTTAACTTCAGGATTCCTGCATATACCCTGATAAACACATAACCTGTAACCGAAAAGTGGATAAAAGAAAAGCATACACCAGACAAAATTTACCTACCATTTGCTCTGGATTTGAAGGCTCGCCATCTCTTCCCTACTTTCTTTTTTGAATAGTTGCACAACAGTGACATCTTATAATATTACTGTATTATCCTCAATATATGTGTCAATTCTGTCCATTTATCTTATTACTGTGTATCTATGTCCTATTCTCTGCTGCTATGTTTGAACTGGATCTGTCTCCACCCACAGTGGCCTGTCTCTGACTGATGTCGAGGAGAGATGTAAGGAGGCTGCAGGCCTCCGACTTCCTCTGTCCAGTCTGGAGCTGAATGCAGAAGAGGTTCGAGAGCTGTTCCAGGTCCGCATTCACTGCCATCGGCCACAGGCTGTCTCTGTTTTATAACACATGCAGAATCCAAAAATGATTCTATTCTTAGGATATAGTTAGGAGGGATAGAGGATGTTGAATAGTCGATTGGTGTTTTGTGATGGCTTCTGCCCTGATATACTTTTCACCCTTCTTCTATATTGTTCTGGGCCTTTCATTGGTTTAGCTATACATTTTCATGCAGAGCCAGTGCATTTCCTGTACCCATACAGTATATAACAAGTCACATTCAAAACATGAATAGAATGAACAACATATAACAATGGAAAAGAAAGGCATTGTGTTCTAGGGACCCACATTATTGCAGGCTGTCATTCAGCCATGTTGGCCTGCACTGTACTTGTTGTGGCTTGTGTAATTGGTTCTTTATGTTGTCTTTGATAATTGCCAGCAGCAGTGATGTTACTCAGCATGTAGGAATGCCTCTTGTGAAAGGTGTGCCAGTGATACCGTCTAATTCTCCTGTGTTTGCTTATCAGGGTCAGACCATGTCCTATTATATATCAGGGTCAGACCATGTCCTATTATATATCAGGGTCAGACCATGTCCTATTACGGTATATATCAGGGTCAGACCATGTCCTATTATATATCAGGGTCAGACCATGTCCTATTACGGTATATATCAGGGTCAGACCATGTCCTATTATATATCAGGGTCAGACCATGTCCTATTACGGTATATATCAGGGTCAGACCATGTCCTATTATATATCAGGGTCAGACCATGTCCTATTACGGTATATATCAGGGTCAGACCATGTCCTATTATATATCAGGGTCAGACCATGTCCTATTATATATCAGGGTCAGACCATGTCCTATTATATATCAGGGTCAGACCATGTCCTATTATATGTCAGGGTCAGACCATGTCCTATTATATATCAGGGTCAGACCATGTCCTATTATATATCAGGGTCAGACCATGTCCTATTATATATCAGGGTCAGACCATGTCCTATTATATATCAGGGTCAGACCATGTCCTATTCGGCTGTTGCCCAAATTGAAATTGAATTGAATTGTGACTGATGTGAATTTTCTGTGTGTTTTGTGGGTGTTCTTTTTATAGAACAGTAAGCTGAGACTGCAGCTTGTCGAAGAGCAGATGAATGGTCCCACCGTCACAGTGTACAGGCATGTATAAATACAGTGTGTGTGTCACTGTACAAACACACACCTGATCTTGACATGCCCACCTGTGTCTTCTAAACTGTCACAGGTTGAGTAAACCTGCCTCTCTCTTCTGTGTGTCTCAGGTGTGGAGACAGCTTAGCGGTCTGCAGCGGCCCGCTCCTCCCTCACACTGGCCTCCTCAAGGTCTTCAAGATGCTCCAGGTCAGGGTTTTTCCTCCTCAGCATCTTCAAGATGCTCCAGGTCAGGGTTTTTCCTCCTCAGCATCTTCAAGATGCTCCAGGTCAGGGTTTTTCCTCCTCAGCATCTTCAAGATGCTCCAGGTCAGGGTTTTTCCTCCTCAAGGTCTTCAAGATGCTCCAGGTCAGGGTTTTTCCTCCTCAGCATCTTCAAGATGCTCCAGGTCAGGGTTTTTCCTCCTCAGCATCTTCAAGATGCTCCAGGTCAGGGTTTTTCCTCATCAGCATCTTCAAGATGCTCCAGGTCAGGGTTTTTCCTCCTCAGCGTCTTCAAGATGCTCCAGGTCAAGGTTCAGGTCAGGTCAGGGTTTTTCCTGCTTCAGAATGGGCCTTTGGGGGCCGACTACACACGACAGTAAGCGTGATCAGTCTGATCCAATCATGCTTGATGTCGTGTGTACATTTGACGTTTGCGTATAGTCAGAGTGATCCTGAACACAAATATAGTATCAGTCATTGTCAGAAACTATGGAGCAATGTGTTTTCACAGCACCCCAAGTTTCAGACATATCGTCGTACGGCGCTATCGTTTGCGCACCTCATATGCTATCTTCCCTGCGTCTTAGCTATCGTCTGCCTCCACCATCCAGTTTTGCGCTGGACTCTAAGCGCAGACACAGGTGTAGGCGTGGCCCGGGCGTGTCCGTGCTAAATACTGGCCTTTGCGCGCCTCAAATGCTATCGTCTGCCTCCCGCAAGTGTCATTTAGCACTCTGGCCAAGATACCAGCGCCAGGTTCCGAGTGTAAACAGAGGTTTGGGCATCGCCCGTGCCAAACCAGATGTTCCGGCGCAATGTGTTAGAAAAAATGGCCTTGGGTGCTCTCAGTTTTAACACCACCTAATAGCAGGTCTTAGTGCAAAACAAACCACTACGCCAGAGCACATGCAGTATTCTCCTATGAGAGCAGGGCACACAATTAGCACCAGTTACCACTCACCAGCCAAATGCTGATAAAATATAAATCTGCAAGTGGCTGGTATAGGTCAGGGGCACTCAATTAAAATTCAAAGAGGTCCAGTTAGAGAAAATGTCCTCAAGCAAAGGTCCGGAACATTGTACCGTATCTTGCGCTATGATTCAGTGCCATTAAACTCAATGATTGAAGTAGCCTAATGGTACGTCTGTATGTAGTCAACAACTGACTGTTAAATCAAAATAAACATCAACAATGCTTATTTACAGTTTTCATATTTAACTGGATTAATTATACATAACTAGCCTGCTATAATAAATAAATGTTCTTTTCTCATTTCAAGTAAAATAATGCATTTAAAAATAACATACAACAGAGTGCTTTGGAAAAATGTGCATCTTAAAATGAAGTGCTTTAATTTAAGAGAAATAAGTTTCCCCTTTTCTTCACTCCATTTCACATTTAACACTCTCAGCCAACAAACAACCTTTTCTCTTGAGAGAAGTGAGCTCCCTATCTGTCTGTCTGTCTGTCTGTCTGTCTGTCTGTCTGTCGATCTATGCAATTGCAATGCAAACCTTGCATGCCGTTGCGTTGGGCAGTGAGTGTGCCCTGGTGTGTCTGTGTGTTTGCTCATGTGTGGCGCTTCCATAGACAGGTCAGGATCGCACCGTACTTCACACGAAACATACTGGTTTTGATCTGCCCGTAAGAACAATGAATGGACATGTAAGAGTGGTTTCTTTTGAGCACACCATGTGAAATTACTATCTCTCGCCTCCCCTCCGTCCGTGTGTCACACTCTCGCAGCACCCCTGAGAAGTAACAGAGAAACGATTCGCTTGTTTGATTGGCCGAGTAGCATCACGTGTGATGATTTACAGCGCATGCATTGGTCTGTGAGCTTCCTGGCAGATAAACCAGTAGTACCGTAAAGACTATAAAAGCATGTGCCGGTTAAAATAGAAACGGTCCGTGAAAATGTAAGTTATCAATGATTTGTAGGGTATAGGGCTCGGTCCGGATAGGACGGCGTCTCGGTCCGGATGCGGACCGGAGTCCGGACTTTGAGGATCGCCGTCTTAGTGCAAAAAAAAAACACTATGCCAGAGCGCACGCAGTATTCTCCCCGCATTGCAGGAAATCCTCGCTGGGATACATAACGCACGGCATGGATGTCCCTCTCTCTCCAACACCTCGCGCGCACACACTCTTCCCTCTTCAGAATGTCACGTTGATTAACTTGATTTTCAACTACATTGCAGAAAAAACACACACCTTGATTTAAAAATGAGAATTCGTTTGTCATGGTTTTTATTAGGCTACATAATTCCCAACCATACAGGTCTGTGGTGTTAGGTGTAGGCCTATAACAGTAGATTACTTTTGAGAAAGTTGTCTATGTGTGTGTTATAGCCTATATATATATATAGCCTATATGAACGAAACGACTAATTACAGTAAGTGCACGCTTTGGGACATAATAACACCATGGGGATATTCACTGCGTAACTGCGCGGCAGCCCTTTGGTGTGTTTCAAATGGAATATCGTTCCATCAGCACCAATTTTCCTTAGTTTCTAATGGTTTATCTGAATCCGAACTGGTTCATCCTCCAATTCTCTCCCCCTCTCTCGCTCTCCCATCTCTTTTCTCTCTCGCCCTCTCTTTTTCTTTCTCTCTCACTCTGTCCCTCTGCTTGCCCACTCAGCAAGAAAGAAGCTACTGTCACAGACGTGACGCTGTGGCTTTTAAGGGGGGTGGACATGATCTCACACCTGTGAATACTGTTTTGGGCATAAATACGCCTATATAGGAGGTTTGCGCGAGATGGCGCCAAGCGCAGCAGGCCGACACGCCCACAATTAGGGCTTTGCACGGCGTTATTCTAGCGCAAAACGGGCGATAACGCAAAATTACCGCTTTTGCGACGATAGAGCCCGTAGTAAAAATGTGAGACTTTAACTTGAAAATTCTCCAATTGATACATGAAAATGCATGATTTGGAGTTGGTGTGTAGTCAGAGTTGTCCTGATCTCGTGTGTGTGTGTGTGTGTGTGTGTGTGTGTGTGTGTGTGTGTGTGTGCGTGCAGTGTGCAGTGTATTTATACATGCCTGTACACTGTGATGGTGGGACCGTTCATCTGCTCTTCGACAAGCTGCAGTCTCAGCTTACTGTTCAATAAAAAGAACACCCACAAAACACACAGAAAATTAACATCAGTCACAATTCAATTTCAATTTGTGTGTATACACACACACACACACGTCATTGTCAGGATTTCTTTGGCCTTCCTTGGGCCTTTGGGGATGGCTTGGGGCTTTGGGGATGGCTTGGGGCTTTGGGGATGGCTTGGGGCTTTGGGGATGGCTTGGGGCTTTGGGGATGGCTTGGGGCTTTGGGGATGGCTTGGGGCTTTGGGGGGGGGTGCTAAAATTGCTCTATGCAGGAAAACCCTGCAGAAGTAAGTACCGGTAATCTTAAAGTAATTTAAGCTTCTTTCTATTTTCATTGCACAGCTGACTGAAAATTAGATTATTTCCTTAACTTGGTGCAGTAGCTATTTGATCAAATTGTGTCCGCCGGATTGATTGCCGCCGGCTTTAAAAGCCAAATACAGTTACACTAGTTAGTTAGTTTGACATTTATTCATTTATTTTTGCTGCTTTGTTTTGCCATAATTAGGTTGAAACAATGCCATAAAGAACTAATGCCAGAGCCATGATAAATGATAAGATGGCAGGCTTCCTTCTTCTTTTATCTGGTTCTGTTTTAGCCCACGGGCTAATCTCCCATCAAACATTAAAAACAACATAATACTCAATCATTTAAAAAAAAACAAGAAAAGAGAGAATAATAATAATCTGATCTAAACTTTCATTTTCTAACCACTTGTCTAATCGATAAAAAAAAAAGCAGTTTAATGTTCATTTGGTTTATCTGTACTATGGGACCACATACTGGACTAGTGCTGATTGATCCAGGCAGAGGACGGAGTTTCCATACTGGGTTGTCACTGGGCAGACTGGGATTGCATGGCAGCCAGGCTGGAAATATCAGCAGCAGGATGTTGTGCTTGTCAGAGGCCAGTTTCCTGCCCTAGGCTCTTACAAACACTCCCGTCCGTCAGGCAAACGCCATCACTCTTGCCACGTCACCCTTCCTCTCCCCGCTCATCCCTTCATTCTTTTGTTCACTCTTTTCTGACATGAATGTCTGTGTCTCTCTTCGACCCCCCCGACCGTTCCATTCCACCTCACTCCCTCTCTCTCTCTGCCCCCTCTCTCCCAGGTGTCCCCTGTGACACTGGCCAATCAGTCCTCAGGTGTGATGCGTCTGTTAGGCGTGGCCTTTCCAGGGCAGAAGGACAGGGAGGAGTGGGAGAGGGAGCAGGAGGAGGCGCGGAAGAGGGATCACAGACGCATTGGTAAGGTAAGAGGAAACGCTAAAATAAGAGGTATACAAAATGGTCTCATTTAAAGGGAAGAATTGAAAAATAGAGGGTCAAAGGTCAATGTTTTGCCATGTTTTCCCTGCTTTTCCTCAGGACCAGGAGCTGTTCTTCTTCAATGACGTCAGTCCAGGCAGCTGCTTCTTCCTGCCTAAAGGAGCCCACATCTACAACACACTCACCGACTTCATAAAGGTGTGCGCGTTGCACACACACACATTAACATAAGACATAAGAGTCTTATAGGGCTGCACAATTAATTGAAATTGAATTGAAATCGCAATATATATATATTACCTACTGTAATTTTAAAATCTCAGGAGGCAGGTGGTTAAAACCAAAATGTGTGTTAAAATACCATTTTAAATTAAATACTGCCATGCTGCAGATGTGTCCTGGCCTATGCATCATATTCTACGCGAATCTACGTACAGATCCCCGCAAAAACCACACCATAATCATTTCGATATGTTTTTCAATGAAAATGAGAATAAAGAGGTAAAAAATGATCATTCCCTCTGAGGCTCTGATATCGCAAATCATATCGCAATTGCAATATCAGTCAAAATAATCGAAATCTGATTTTTTTTCCCCTCCCAAAATCGTGCAGTCCTAATCCGGAGTGTATCCCACGGATAGTTCTGTTCAAATCAGCGATCAGGATATTACTCCAATTAGCCTTTACTTAATACTACGATGTGACTGTCTGACCTTCATCCTGCACCCGGTGTCACCCATACCTCACCCCCCCCATCCTTCCTTCCTGACCTCCCCTAGAGTGAATACCGAAGGCGAGGCTTCACCGAGGTCGTGACCCCAACTCTGTACAGCAGCGCGTTGTGGGAGCGCTCGGGCCACTGGGAACACTACAGTGAGAACATGTTCACCGTGACGTCCGAGGGCTCTCAGACCTACGCTCTCAAGCCCATGAACTGCCCCGCCCACTGGTGAGCGCCCGGCACGCACAGCCCATGAACTGCCCCGCCCACTGGTGAACGCCCGCATGCACGTGCGCTCTTGCGTCCTTCTGGGGGCTCACCTCTCCCTGACTCTTGTCTTCCTGTGTTTTTAGTCTGATGTTTGAGCAGCGTGTGCGCTCGTGGCGGGAGCTTCCTCTGCGATGGGCCGACTTTGGGGCGCTGCATCGCAACGAGCTCTCCGGTGCTCTGGGGGGCCTCACCCGGGTCCGCAGGTTCTGCCAGGACGACGCTCACATCTTCTGCACACCTGAGCAGGTATTTGTATATACTGTAGTATACAAACACATAGACATTGCTATCATATTTCTAGACCAGGGGTTTTCAACTGATTGTGACACAGGAGGCCACCATTCCTTCTGACTGAAGAAGCAATCTGGCGGGCCATTGGTGTGAGGAAATGGGTTAAGAATACATGGTAACTACATTACTGAATGCATGGTCAGGGACCACCTGCAATGCCTTCACGGACTACCAGGGGGCCACGGAGCACGTGTTGAAAACCCCTGATCTAGACCACTGCATACTTCTCAACGTGTGTTAACTGGAACAGGAACTTTAAATGGAGCACATACAGAACCATATTACACTGATTAGAAAGGCTACAAAGACATTCCAAAAGGCTTCAGCCTGCACTGAATGAAGATCTTTGTCCTGTCCAAACGTTACTCCTCTGTACGTGCATCTCTGTACGTGTAATCCTACACCCCTACATAACATAGTGCCCTGGAAAGTCCCCGGGACACTTGATTGTCTTCCTCCGTCCTCCTATTAGTTTCCCATTGATTCACAGAGAGAGAAGTCACATGTTTACAGTTCATTACTCTTAAATACTAATTCAATTTCTGGAGCGCTCGGGACTTCACAGTAAATGTGTCGGCTGACTTCCCCAAATAGTTTGGAGCTTAACCCTCTATAATATATATCTATAATATTTCTGTAATGATTTCCCCTTCTTCTTGCTCTCCACTTTTTGTTCTTTTGGTGCTGTCCAGCTAGAAGAGGAGATTGTGGCTTGTCTGGACTTTGTGAGGACAGTGTATCAAGTGTTTGGCTTCTCCTTTCACTGCCTCCTCTCCACACGTCCCACACCGTGCCTGGGGGAGCCCGGGTTGTGGGACACTGCTGAACAGGTAAACACACACACACACACACACCCTTTACTCTCGTGTTTGGTAATGCACAGTGTTTGGTAATGGGCCGAAAGGCTACACAGATAGTCACAGCTGTGCAAATGTGTTTATACTGTAAGCTGGGCCCAGTAAATCACACCTACAGGAAAATGCTCTCTAAACGTAATGACATCATAGTAACATCCACAAACAGATTATTTGGGGGGGGGGTTCTCTAATACAGATTAGCCCTATGTGGGACTGCTTGTATGATGTATATCTTTAATTCCCCGTGGCTGTCTTTTAAATAGGCCTTTTGGCAATTTAAACATAATGGTTCTAAGCTCCCTCACACACACACACACACACACACACACTGGGGAAACTGAAGTGATGTTTATTAGATGCATGAAATCTTGCACAACCCCCACTTAGCTATTTTCTCTCTCTCCCTCTCTCTCTGTGTGTCTCTCTCTCTCTCTCTGTGTGTCTCTCTGTCTCTCTCTGTGAGCAGCAGTTGGAGAGGAGTCTGCAGCAGTTTGGTGAGCGCTGGGAGCTGAATCCAGGAGATGGAGCCTTCTATGGACCAAAGGTCAGTGGGCGGGGCCACATGTAAATAACAAATCATCGGATACCGAAACACAAGTCCAGATATTGCAGATCACAGTATGTGCTATCAGCCTAGACCCCCAAATCATCCTGGCTCCTCATGGTTGGATCCTTATATTGTCGTGGTCGTCCTCGTCCCCCCCCGCCCTTCCCCAAATGCATTTTATGCTGATAATAAAATAAAGTGGCTTGCACAATGGACACTCTGTTTTCATAACAACAACAACAACAACCACTATCAGGCTGTCTTCCATGTCAAAAAGACTCTAGATGGAAAAAAGCTTAACAGTGTGAACATGGCCTTACAGTCACCTTTTCCATCTTATCTAACTCATTCTTTCTGAAGCTATGTTGGTGGGACATCACAGATGACAGGGTGACAGGGATGACAGGGTGTTTCTGGCTCTGGGAGACAGGTGTGAATGTTAGTCCACACTGTGTTTGGCCACAGGAAAAGCATTCAAAGCAGAAATCTGATGTTATCGCCTTTTAAGGCCATTTCTTTGAGGCGATCTCATGTTCTAGTGAGACAAGTCAATAAGCATCAAGATGTCAGCCTCGGGCAGCAGCCACATGAGCCACTTCATGGAGGCACAAAGAGTGGGGGTAGGTCAAGTAAGGGTGGGGTTCGTTAGACACACATGCACTCATCTCTTTCCATGACACAAATCAACATTCCTCCAAGCCATCTAGCTAGGGTGTGTTAGCCACAATTAGATAGATTAGCTACTCTTGGCAAGCCATTGAAAACCATTTCTGCCCACAAAAATGCAGTTTGTCCCCAGCAGCTTCCTCAGCACCGAAGCTCTCCAACGGAGTCTCTTGTGTCAGTGGTTCTCAAATGGGGGTCCGGGGTCCTTGAGGGAGTTCCAGGGGGTCCCCAGCCAAAAGGGGGGTAATTTATTTTGGCTATAATTCCATTCATAAGTAACACAATGACTATTTTGGTCATGGGTTTTATACACTTTCAATAATAAAACATCTAAAAGCATCAATCTTATTATCATATGGGGGACCATGGGATAAAATCCTATCAAATGGGGGTCTGTGGTCTAATTCTTGTCAGTTTAGGCGTCCTTCATGTGAACAAATTTGAGAACCACTGTCTTATGTCAGTGTGAAGATCTTGCCTGTAATAGAGAAGTGAGGCCTGATCCTAACACTCCCACCTGTCTCCTCTTAGATTGACATTCAGATCAAAGACGCCATTGGCCGACAGCACCAGTGTGCCACAATCCAGTTGGACTTCCAGCTGCCAATCAGATTTGATCTTCAGTATGTTGGGTGAGTCGGTCAAAGGGTCGGTGTCTCCTGTCCTTTTTCAATTCCTCCTTATATAGTGATTTTAAACCTACACACTACACACTCACATCATTAGCCTAATTAGCACTGGTGCCCTTTACACACCCTGAGAGTTTCAGCCCGATCGCACGTAAAATGGCATAGCTGTGGCCGGACACAGAACTTGAAACTTCGCCCACATACTAAATTTTATATACTATACTAATAATAATATACTGTAGCCTAGCGGACCTGTGGGGACTCCCCTGTGAGTTAGGCCCCCCTGGTCTGGAACATGACATCATCACTGAACTTATTAGGCTAAGCCAGGAAGAATGACATAACTGATGACGTCACATCATTAGTGACATCACTGATGACATCACATCATTAGGTAATTAGGGCAATCACCTAATTAAAAAATCCGGCTCCTTCAGGTCACCCGCACAGGTGCTCTTTACAAGCCCTGAAAGTTTCAGTCCGATCGCACGTAAAACGGCACAGCTGTGGCCGGCCGAATTTCTGCTCGCACACGCACACGCACACACACTTCTCTTATTATAATAAGATATATAGTCTGCCGCTCTTTTATGGTCTCTTTGTCTCAGAGTTTTGTTGTTGTTGTTTTAACAACTATTCTTACCACTGTTTTTGGGCCCTTGTCTCAGGCCGGACGGACAGACTCACAGGCCAGTGATGGTCCACAGAGCCGTGCTGGGGTCACTGGAGAGAATGATTGCTATATTGGCTGAAAACTTTGGAGGGAAATGGTGAGAAGACAGGATATGGCCGAATATAGACTGGATATAATAATAAGCTTGAATTATTAAATGAGGTTTATTAGGTTATGAGATTCCCAGACTGTCATAAATGATGATGCTACAGCTGTACTTTAACCCATGCGTCTCTCTCTACCTCACTCAGGCCCCTCTGGTTGTCCCCAGCCCAGGTTATGGTTGTCCCTGTGGGGGGCGACAGCGAGTCATACGGCCAGCAGGTCAGTCCTGAATGCGGATTACTGTGTGTAGTGCATAGGCGGACTAAGTGGACACCACATTTTCTCTCTCTGACTCCTTCAAGTATCGTGATTTATTGGCTATTAACAGGAGAGAGTGTGCTTGCAGATATGATCTTATGTGAAATTCCTCTCTGTTTTGGTTTTTAAGGTGGTCCAGCAGTTCCGTGAAGCTGGCTTCATGGCTGATTTGAGCGAAGATCAGGGAGCGACCTTAAATAAGAAGATTCGCTCAGCCCAGCTGGCCCAGTACAACTACATATTAGGTAAGAATGAATAATAGGATGAAAGCTGTAGCTGCGCTTCATGGAATAGGCCCGTTACCATTGCCTTTGTAATTTACTACACAAACTCAAACTCTCCATTTATTGCTGTTTAGTTGAAAGGACTTTGATTATGAGTCATGTTATCTTTGTGTGTGTTTCCAGTGTTGGGGGAGAAGGAGTGTGTGAGTGGAACAGTCAGTGTGAGGAGCAGAGGAGGCAAGCAGTTGGGGAGGAGGCCAGTAGAGGAAGTCCTGACTTTGCTCACACGGCTACGAGACGCGAGGAGCAACGAGGAGGAGTTCTGAGGAAAAGTCCCGGAGATGATGAGTCACTGTCACTGATGTAAATATTGGGCTTATGTTTCCATGCTGTTGGATGTGTCAAAGAATTGATTGTTGAACATTTGTAATAAAAGTATATGTAAAATGCTTCAATGCTTGTTTGATTTATATAGTTTATAAAAAAGGACAGTGACACATACATTGATTATTTGAAAAGTAAAAAGCTGGGTGCACCAGATTTAACAGAAAGCTCATTTCCATCCTTAGTCTGTGACAGAAAACAAATAAACATGACAAGAATCACAATACAAAACATCACACCATTATCACAGTCACAGTAGTATATACAGTGTAAGTACTGTAACAAACTGTACAGAGTAGTAGAGTACAAACTGTACAGAGTACTGTCTGTAACAAACCGTACAGACTACAATAAATACACAAGACAAAGGATAAAAATATCAAAGTCCAGTGGAAATGGACACTTCATAATGTAGTATAAAATATAGTGGTATGCCCTCAACAAATACAAAGTGTGTAATACATTCACAGTGAAAGGGCCAAAAGTACACTATTATACTGTACACTGACCATATTGCACAAATCCTTCATATACTCTATACAGGGTATCTATCTGTGGGGTCTTGAAAAGTATTAAAAGTTGATTAACCAATTTAGGGAAAATTAAGGCCCTTAAGAAGTCTTAATCGCCATTTGAGAGGTATTAAATGTTGTAGCTATTGTACTGATGGTGTTAAATGGTTATATGATATCGTCCCATATCGATTACAGACCCCTGAATTGAATCGATATCGTATCCTGGCAGATTTGTGATACATTATCAGCTAATATCGTATCGGTGTCCGAAGAAGCGATATAATATTGTATTGTGATGAAACTAGTGATTTATCGCTGATGTGACAAACGTGGCGTTGAGCTCTTGAAACAGTATTTAAAAAGGTCTTAAAAAGTATTGAATTGAACTTCAGGATTCCTACATATTCCCTGTATACTACAATACATTATATACCCTGTATACTACACTACATTATATACCCTGTATACTACACTACATTATATACCCTGTATACTACACTACATTATATTCCCTGTATACTACACTACATTATATATCCTGTATACTACACTACATTATATACCCTGTATACTACACTACATTATATACCCTGTATACTACAATACATTATATACCCTGTATACTACACTACATTATATTCCCTGTATACTACACTACATTATATACCCTGTATACTACAATACATTATATACCCTGTATACTACACTACATTATATTCCCTGTATACTACACTACATTATATACCCTGTATACTACAATACATTATATACCCTGTATACTAATTACATTATATTCCCTGTATACTACACTACATTATATACCCTGTATACTACACTACATTATATTCCCTGTATACTACACTACATTATATACCCTGTATACTACAATACATTATATACCCTGTATACTACACTACATTATATACCCTGTATACTACACTACATTATATACCCTGTATACTACACTACATTATATACCCTGTATACTACAATACATTATATACCCTGTATACTACACTACATTATATTTCATGCACAACCCTACCACCATTGCTGTGATCAGTCCTGGCAAATCTATTTTGTAACATGACGGGAGAAACTGGGATACAATTATAAATGTATCCATCTGTTAGTCCTAAAAAGCTACAGCACTGAAGAGATTTAAGGCTATTTTTAAGACCGCTATCGGTCTAATATCAACATTACCCGGCTGCAGTTGCAATTTGTTAGCAAAAAGTCATTGAATCTGCAAACCTCCCGCTTACATAAGCCTGTGTCACTCACGATATCAGAAGAGAAAAGCGCTCATACCTTTAAAAGACTGGAAGAAAGGGAGGATTCTGAGGGGGATTTGACTAAAATAGGAGCCGGGTCAGCGGTGTGTGTTTACATGTGTGTTTGGTGGAAACAGGCAAGTCAGTGTGAAGGTCACAAAAGGATTTGAAGCGTTTCCTCTGTAATTGAGAGAGGGCAGCAGGATGGAAAAGACATCAGTCACAACAGACACACATGGCGGGGGAGAGGGGGAGGTGTCGGGGGTCCAAGCGAATAAATGGACTAGACTGGACAAAGGCACCGCTTCAACAAATAGTTGGCAAAAGGCGGTGGATTGTGTGTTTAGCTCTATCGGAGCTCTTTGCTGGGTCGGGGAGGAGAGGTGAGGTTGGTTCAGGACGGGGCCTCTACTGTAAGCTGGCCACAGAAGGTCAATTGAGCACATTCACACTACGTGTGGGACAAGCTGGGAGGATTTGACCCACACTAAGTTGCTGACCGGTCATTCATGTTTATGATCCGTACAGATGTAATGGATCGGCATATATGAGTCGTCCAAGAATGGAGTCTGTAGATTGAGGAGGAGAAATACCACAAATTCCACCTCTTATTTCTCTAGGCCAGGCCTGCCAAATCCGGCCCTCCAATCAAGTCACCATCCACCATCCATGGACCAGTTCTGAGTGGGGTTGGGGGGGGGGGGTATCTCTTTCTCTCCCCCTCTCCCTCTCTCTGTCTCACCTCTCTATCTGTCTCTCTGCCCCCTCTCTCTCTCCCCCTCTCTCACACAGAGGCTTCATCAGCAGATGAAAGTCAAGTCCTGTTTCCGTTTTTCATCTGTGGATTGATTTTGATGTGTAACTATTTTTTTATTTCTGTTTCTGGAAACAAAATAGAATTACAAAACAATCAAAACATGGATCATGAGGCTATAGTTAGGCTACTTTTGCAATGTAGTAAAATCTAAAATGTTAAGATGTGGTGGCGCTGATGATAATAATAGCTCATGGAAATGTCCCCTGAACAATATAGTTGAATAGCCCTGCTCTAGGCAGTAGTTGGCAGTAATGATAAGGGGCAGACTGAGATAACTACTGGTCATCAACAGACCTGTGGGCATCTAAAAGCAAATCGGCCAACAGCAATAATAATACAAACGTAATTTATATAGCACTTTCTAAATAAAAGTTAGAAATGTGAGAGATATAAGGCGGTTGAATATGTGTTGAGAAAGCACTCTTCCTTGTGAATGAACCAGAATTCATGTGTTTTTTCATTGATATTTATTCCTGGTGTTACACCATGTTCATATTTATAGTTGTCCTTACTGCTCTTACTCTACTTTGTGTGAAATGTGCAAATGAAGTATGGTTTAGTCCAGCATTGCACAGTAGTTACGTAGTGATGACATAGAGCATTAGTTCCACTAAACACTCCTCAACCATGACTCTATAGATAACAATATCAGTCTCCACCTCCCTATCTCTCTTTTCTAAGCACACACACAAAGCAATCCTTCATCCGACAGTTGGAGTCGCACAGAGTTCATAGGAAATTATTTTTAACCAAAGGGGTTGACCAAAAGAGAGGGGAGTTGGGGGTGGGCGGGCAGAAAAAAAGGCTTTTGACATTATAACCAGACAATAACAGAGAGAATTGAGGGGGGTATAGATGGATATCTGCTGCAGTGCAACATAAGACCAGTGGCGGCCATGGCATAAGTCCTCGTGGGAAAAGCATGACGAAGCGTCCGTCTCTTGAAGTAAAGAGCACATGATGATGACAAACAGTAGAAACATGACAGTAACAGCAGAGTATCAGTCTATTTAATAGCGGAAAAGCATATTGGGTGCGTGACAGTGGTGGTAAAAGTGAGCAGACTGGAGATCATTGGTGTCCTGGAAGTCCTATTTTCCCGGAGGGATGCAGGGTGATGGTGACCCAGTAGGGAGGTGGGCTGGCAGGCTGGTCAGGGGAAGAGAGACAGGCGGGGGGCTGTATTGTTCTGCTGGTATCACTGGAACCTGTCGGCCAGTGACGGATTGAAGGCCCTCCCAAAATAGGCCCTGTGAGGCCGGGCCGCCTTTCCCTTCCACCCTGTTATAAATAACCTGTGTGTGTGTGTGTGTGTGTGTGTGTGTGTGTGTGTGTGTGTGTGTGTGTGTGTGTGTGTGTGTGTGTGTGTGTGTGTGTGTGTGTGTGTGTGTGTGTGTGTGTGTGTGTGTGTGTGTCTGTGGCTTTTTCAGTAGTGAACTACTTTGGGTCATGTAGTTTAGGTAGTTAACTACAAACTACATATTCATTGTATTTTGTTTATTATTATGCCTCCGCCGGCGATAGCCAGGCCGGAGGCATTATGGATCCAGGTTGTCCGTACGTCCGTCCGTACGTCCGATGTTCGTTAGCGCGATATCTGATCAAATTTGCCTCGAACATCGACCTAGACTCAAGGATGATCTGATTAGATTTTGGTGGTCAAAGGTCAAAGGTCAATGTTACTGTGACCTCTCGAACGCCATTTTAAAGCTTGTTAACGCGATATCTCAGGAATGCCTTGATGGAATTTCATCAAATTTCCCTCAAACATCGACTTGGACCCAAGGATGAACTGATTCGATTTTGGTGGTCAAAGGCCAAGGTCACTGTGACCTCTCGAACGCCATTTTCAACCTTGTTAACGCAATATCTCAGGAATGCCTTGACGGAGTTTCATCAAATTTGCCTCAGACATAGCCTTGGACTCGAGCATGAACTGATTAGATGTTGGTGGTCACTGGTCAAAGGTCAAAGTTCAAGGTCACTGTGATCTCTCGAACTCCATTTTCAAGCTCGTTAACGCGATATCTCAGGAGCGCCTTGACGGAATTTCTTCCAATTTGCCTCAAATGGCGATTTGGACTTAAGAATGAACTAATGGCGGAGGCATAAATCCGCAGTGCGGTCATTCTAGTTATTATTATATTTTTTGTCATACAATATGCCCAATGCTGCAGCTCATTGGCCATGGTTGTCATTTAATCGCCTATTAAAATCACCAAGATGAATTTCCAGATAAATTTAGCATTTTCCTGATTCCACCTCAACAATTGCTTCCTATCCTCTCCTTAAAACACATCCTGGTGCTGCTGAAGTGAGGATTGGCTGCCCTAGTCCCTAAATCACACATTGTCAGGTCAGTTGTACCTGTTGTATCAGATTGTGATAATTTTCCTTCAACTACTTTTTGAAAGTAGTTTTTTTTTCCCAAAAAAAAATTTATTTACAGTTTTGTGATAATACATAGACAGTGTGAGACAAAGAGGGAAAGAGAGAGAAAAAATCATAAAAACCATGGAAATTAGACAGTGACAACAACAAAAACAACACAAATCAAGACAAAACAAAACAAGAGGCTACCAGACATACTGTATTATGCTTTTTTTTTTTTAGATATGTGGTATCTTTCAAAAGGTTACCCATCCCCCCTAACCTCGTCGAGGCAGGCCAGAAACGGGTCCCAAACAACCAGAAACCTCCCCAGTGAGTTGGTCCTCAGGAACCGGAGTCTCTCCATCCGTATAACAGAGATATCCGCCAACCACAGTTGGAAAGAGGGTGGAGAAGGGGACTTCCACTCCTGCAGTATCAGTTTCTTAGCAACGATTGTCCCCTGTGTCAGAGACTGCTGCACAGCCGCAGGGAAGTCCAAGGAGGACTCCGAGCAGCCGAAGATGGCGAGTTCTGCTTCCGGCCAAAGGGTTACTTTGTAGGCCTTAGAATACCAGTCAAATACCATGGCCCAGAATTTAGTCAGTGAGGAGCAGGACCAGAAAGCATGAGACAGAGTGCTCTGACATGACACCTGACACACAGTGGTGAGACAGATGGATCAATCCTGTGCAGCTTATAGTTAGAATAGTGAAGACAGTGAGTGACCTTAAATTGGATCAGTTGGTGTCTACTGTTAACTGAGCAGAGTTGTTTAACTTCTTTTCATTGGAAAGTAGTTTTAGTTTGACAGTCTCACTTGTTTTGAGAGTAGTTCAGATGTAGTTTAACTACTTTCCATTGGAAAGTAGCTAGTAGTTTGGTAAACTACAATGTTTAAGTAGTTTCCCCAACACTGGTTATTGGAATTGGGGCAAGAGAGACAGAAAGAGTGTGAGTTGAACGAGAGGAGAGAGAAAATGTGATGACTGCCAAGGCCGCCTTAGAAAGTGAAGCCACTGAAAACAATAACAGGAGGTCTGTGGGACCGAGTGCCAAACAGTGACAGGGACCCGACGGTCAAGACGACCCTCTGTTGACCTCTTCTCAACACACACACACACACACACACACACACACACACACACACACACACACACACACACACACACACTCAGGTTTGGACTCTTACTTGCAGTAATATGACTCTTTCCCTCCACCGGTTAGGCTGTGTTGCGATCCAAGTTGTGTGTGTGTGTGTGTGTGTGTGTCTGTGTGTGTGTGTGTGTGTGTGTGTGTGTGTGTGTGTGTGTGTGTGTGTGTGTGTGTGTGTGTGTGTGTGTGTGTGTGTGTGTGTGTGTGTGTGTGTGTGTGTGTGTGTGTGTGTGTGTGCGTGCGTGTGCATGTGTGTGTTTGTGTGTGCACATGTCTGTCTGTAATGTTGAGATAGAGAATTGTAAATGACCACCTGTGGGAATATCACAAGATCATTACTTACTTTGGATTTGCTCTGTTCAACAGGTGTTGCTGGGGTAAATGTTTTTCATCTGATAGCAGCGCTCGCCCGCCCACACACACACACACACACACACACACACACACACACACACACACAGTCTTTCTTAGGTGACTTTTGGGGTATTTACATAGATTTACATGCATTCCCTGGAGACTTACGCTAACTCTAATCATAACCACTACTTCTCTAAATCTAACCTTAACCTAACCAGCCCTAATCTTAACCTAACCCAGTTTAACCACTGACCCCAAAATCAACTTTTTACCAACTGGGTGTGTCCCCCAATTTCTACTGAAGTAAACACACACACACACACACACACTGACACACAGGCACACAGGCCTATGCAGTTGGATGGAGACACATTTGCCTGTGTACTGTCCCGCGCTACAATCACACAAATGGATTCCTGCTTGAATGGGAGACAGTGGAAGAAATCTGTCAGAGATCTTTCTACTTCCACTGGATCCCCAAAACCTCAGCCCACCCGCCCTGCCTACTCCTTTTCCCTCTCCCTCTCTCACTCCCTCTCTTCTGGGTCCAGGAACTCCCCCTCAGCTCCATCTGCATTGGCAGTTTATATGAAAGCGTCTCTGCCTATATCACTCTTTATTTGATCTGGCTGCTCTCTCAGCCAGTCCAGCAGGCTCCACTCTAATCCAACGGTGTGCACGTCGCACCTTTTGATTTAAATGTGCGCTTTACCTTTGGCCTGTGATCAATCTGAAGGTAATGGATGCTTCTGCATGCATACGCACACAGAGCCGCTGATTGTGCCAGGCCTGGGAAGTCACAGACACACAGATAGCTCATAACTCAGCACAGTGCTGTACAGTTTCAGGCTGGCTTCAGTCTGCTCCCAAGTATGTCTGCTATGCTCAACACACGGCTGACCTGATTTCCCTAGCCTACCCTCCTCAGAGTGGTGGGATATAAAGACCTAGCCTACCCTCCTCAGAGTGGTGGGATATAAAGACCTAGCCTACCCTCCTCAGAGTGGTGGGATATAAAGACCTAGCCTACTCTCCTCAGAGTGGTGGGATATAAAGACCTAGCCTACTCTCCTCAGAGTGGTGGGATATAAAGACCTAGCCTACTCTCCTCAGAGTGGTGGAATATGAAGACCTAGCCTACCCTCCTCAGAGTGGGGGAATATGAAGACCTAGTCTACTCTCCTCAGAGTGGTGGAATATGAAGACCTAGCCTACCCTCCTCAGAGTGGGGGAATATGAAGACCTAGCCTACTCTCCTCAGAGTGGTGGGATATAAAGACCTAGCCTACCCTCCTCAGAGTGGTGGGATATAAAGACCTAGCCTACTCTCCTCAGAGTGGTGGAATATGAAGACCTAGCCTACCCTCCTCAGAGTGGGGGAATATGAAGACCTAGCCTACTCTCCTCAGAGTGGTGGGATATAAAGACCTAGCCTACCCTCCTCAGAGTGGTGGACTATAAAGACCTAGCCTACTCTCCTCAGAGTGGTGGACTATAAAGACCTAGCCTACTCTCCTCAGAGTGGTGGACTATAAAGACCTAGCCTACTCTCCTCAGAGTGGTGGGATATAAAGACCTAGCCTACCCTCCTCAGAGTGGTGGACTATAAAGACCTAGCCTACCCTCCTCAGAGTGGTGGACTATAAAGACCTAGCCTACTCTCCTCAGCGTGGTGGAATATGAAGACCTAGCCTACTCTCCTCAGAGTGGTGGACTATAAAGACCTAGCCTACTCTCCTCAGAGTGGTGGACTATAAAGACCTAGCCTACTCTCCTCAGAGTGGTGGACTATAAAGACCTAGCCTACTCTCCTCAGAGTGGTGGACTATAAAGACCTAGCCTACTCTCCTCAGAGTGGTGGACTGACTATAAAGACCTAGCCTACTCTCCTCAGAGTGGTGGACTGACTATAAAGACCTAGCCTACTCTCCTCAGCGTGGTGGACTATAAAGACCTAGCCTACTCTCCTCAGCGTGGTGGAATATGAAGACCTAGCCTACTCTCCTCAGAGTGGTGGAATATAAAGACCTAGCCTACTCTCCTCAGAGTGGTGGAATATGAAGACCTAGCCTACTCTCCTCAACGTGGTGGAATATAAAGACCTAGCCTACTCTCCTCAGAGTGGTGGAATATAAAGACCTAGCCTACTCTCCTCAGCGTGGTGGAATATAAAGACCTACCCTACTCTCCTCAGAGTGGTGGGATATAAAGACCTAGCCTACTCTCCTCAGAGTGGTGGAATATAAAGACCTACCCTACTCTCCTCAGAGTGGTGGGATATAAAGACCTAGCCTACTCTCCTCAGAGTGGTGGGATATGAAGACCTAGCCTACTCTCCTCAGCGTGGTGGAATATAAAGACCTACCCTACTCTCCTCAGAGTGGTGGGATATAAAGACCTAGCCTACTCTCCTCAGAGTGGTGGAATATGAAGACCTAGCCTACTCTCCTCAGAGTGGTGGAATATGAAGACCTACCCTACTCTCCTCAGAGTGGTGGAATATAAAGACCTACCCTACTCTCCTCAAAGTTTTGGGATATAAAGACCTAGCCTACTCTCCTCAGAGTGGTGGGATATAAAGACCTAGCCTACTCTCCTCAGAGTGGTGGGATATAAAGACCTAGCCTACTCTCCTCAGAGTGGTGGGATATAAAGACCTAGCCTACTCTCCTCAGAGTGGTGGAATATGAAGACCTAGCCTACTCTCCTCAGAGTGGTGGAATATAAAGACCTAGCCTACTCTCCTCAGAGTGGTGGGATATAAAGACCTAGCCTACTCTCCTCAGAGTGGTGGGATATAAAGACCTAGCCTACTCTCCTCAGAGTGGTGGGATATAAAGACCTAGCCTACTCTCCTCAGAGTGGTGGAATATAAAGACCTAGCCTACTCTCCTCAGAGTGGTGGAATATGAAGACCTAGCCTACTCTCCTCAGAGTGGTGGAATATGAAGACCTAGCCTACTCTCCTCAGAGTGGTGGGATATGAAGACCTAGCCTACTCTCCTCAGAGTGGTGGGATATAAAGACCTAGCCTACTCTCCTCAGAGTGGTGGGATATGAAGACCTAGCCTACTCTCCTCAGAGTGGTGGAATATGAAGACCTAGCCTACTCTCCTCAGAGTGGTGGAATATGAAGACCTAGCCTACTCTCCTCAGAGTGGTGGAATATAAAGACCTAGCCTACTCTCCTCAAAGTGGTGGGATATGAAGACCTAGCCTACTCTCCTCAGAGTGGTGGGATATAAAGACCTAGCCTACTCTCCTCAGAGTGGTGGAATATGAAGACCTAGCCTACTCTCCTCAGAGTGGTGGAATATGAAGACCTAGCCTACTCTCCTCAGAGTGGTGGAATATGAAGACCTAGCCTACTCTCCTCAGAGTGGTGGAATATGAAGACCTAGCCTACTCTCCTCAGAGTGGTGGAATATGAAGACCTAGCCTACTCTCCTCAGCGTGGTGGAATATAAAGACCTAGCCTACTCTCCTCAGAGTGGTGGAATATGAAGACCTAGCCTACTCTCCTCAGCGTGGTGGAATATAAAGACCTAGCCTACTCTCCTCAGAGTGGTGGAATATGAAGACCTAGCCTACTCTCCTCAGAGTGGTGGAATATGAAGACCTAGCCTACTCTCCTCAGCGTGGTGGAATATGAAGACCTAGCCTACTCTCCTCAGAGTGGTGGGATATAAAGACCTAGCCTACTCTCCTCAGAGTGGTGGAATATGAAGACCTAGCCTACTCTCCTCAGAGTGGTGGAATATGAAGACCTAGCCTACTCTCCTCAGAGTGGTGGAATATAAAGACCTAGCCTACTCTCCTCAGAGTGGTGGAATATGAAGACCTAGCCTACTCTCCTCAGAGTGGTGGGATATGAAGACCTAGCCTACTCTCCTCAGAGTGGTGGAATATGAAGACCTAGCCTACTCTCCTCAGAGTGGTGGAATATGAAGACCTAGCCTACTCTCCTCAGAGTGGTGGAATATGAAGACCTAGCCTACTCTCCTCAGAGTGGTGGACTATAAAGACCTAGCCTACTCTCCTCAGAGTGGTGGAATATGAAGACCTAGCCTACTCTCCTCAGAGTGGTGGGATATGAAGACCTAGCCTACTCTCCTCAGAGTGGTGGACTATAAAGACCTAGCCTACTCTCCTCAGAGTGGTGGAATATGAAGACCTAGCCTACTCTCCTCAGAGTGGTGGAATATGAAGACCTAGCCTACTCTCCTCAGAGTGGTGGGATATGAAGACCTAGCCTACTCTCCTCAGAGTGGTGGGATATAAAGACCTAGCCTACTCTCCTCAGAGTGGTGGGATATAAAGACCTAGCCTACTCTCCTCAGAGTGGTGGAATATAAAGACCTAGCCTACTCTCCTCAGAGTGGTGGAATATGAAGACCTAGCCTACTCTCCTCAGAGTGGTGGAATATAAAGACCTAGCCTACTCTCCTCAGAGTGGTGGAATATAAAGACCTAGCCTACTCTCCTCAGAGTGGTGGAATATGAAGACCTAGCCTACTCTCCTCAGAGTGGTGGAATATGAAGACCTAGCCTACTCTCCTCAGAGTGGTGGAATATGAATACCCTGAGGGAGACGAGACAGAGGCCAGAGAAAGAAGGTCTTCTTCCCATCAAGAGGCTCACTGTGGACGAGGCATGTGGTTTATTGTTCTAGCCAACCTGTTGAAAAACACTCGCAGGAGGGAGGAGTTTGATGGTTCAGGGGAAGGTCAGAGGTCATGTTGGCTCTTAGGCCAGTTTAGGAGAGCAGGAGAATAAACCTGCCCTCAGCTTCTTTACAAATATTTACAGTTGCCATTCTTCTTCTCTCCCAGCAACTCACTGTAAATTCCTATGTTTTATTAGTGAGTGAAAAAGAGTGAGAAAGGGAGGCTGGAGAGGCAAGCATCCGTTTTGAATTTGCTTGCGAGACTTTGTGCCAACCCACGTGGAAGACGGCCGTGCCCTGGCATCCCATACGGCTTGTGTTGCTGTTCAAATCTTATAGGGGGTAAGAGAAGCAAGAGGAATTAGAAATGAATTACAAAACTGAGGGTCAGACACAAACATAATACGCACACGGTTAGTTCTGCATCAGTGACTGTGGATATGCATCTTAATCAAGAGTCAATCTCAAAACTGGCCAGTTAATACAATGTCCGTTTTTGTTGTGAATTCTTTTCACCATTGTTCACGCATCTTTGCTAGTATAACAGCTGGGCTAGGGTGTTTTTAGAGGTGAGGAAAAACACAATTATATGATCATCATTGCAGGATATTTGCAGCTTTGGACAATCATGGATAACAATCATTGGCAAGGATCATGATTTGCTTAGAATATAAATTCACATGATTTTGGGATTATTATTATTATTATTATTATTATTATTATTATTCTATAGTTTATTTAAAGATAAACCTGTTTCTAGGAAGCTGAATGAACAATAACAATGGATCCCATCCAGCTACACTATAGACTGTTTCAACTTAAACTAAACATTCTAAATGGACCCTAGCTTACACTATTTCCTATTGCAGTGAAGGAAATAAACTCGGGTCCAAACTGTTCCCTAGCAACAGAATTCCAGTCTATAGATGGTTTTCACTGAATTGTGTTGCTAGGGAAAGTTTGGACCTTACCTTATGTCCTTTCAGTTATTGTACTAGCAAACACTACAACAGGAAGTAACCGCGGGGACGGGGGGATTTAGAATGTTTATGTTGTGGAGTTGAAACAGTCTATATAACTGAAGCCACAGTAGAAATCTGATTTGTAATAGAATGTGTTCAACTGGCCATTCACAAATCTTTTGCATGTTTCCCCCAGCATAAATTGTGGAGTGCCACTGCTCTATTTTATGTCGGATGAATGTTGAGTAACTTGCACTCTGTCTCTGTCTCATTCTCCCATGACAATATGCTTCCTTTAGGCCAAATCCTACAAAAATAATAAAGTAGCTTACTACCATAATTAAGCAGATGACACGCAAATTTACATATCACTTCCACCAGGTGACTATGGATCTGTTGAATATCTGTCACTGCACTGAACAAATAAATGATGTATGTGGCAAAATGTTCTCCCAACTAAACAGAGATAAGACCGAGAAAATTGTCTTTGGAGCACAGAAAGAAAGAATGTTGTCTCTCACCTTGACTCCCTGTCTCTCATAACTAAGAGTCAAGCCAGAAATTGTATCCTGGATTCAGATTTAAATTGAAATTGCCCCACCAAATCGGTAATTCTGTCAGCTTACTACATCAAAGAAATATTGCAAGAGTGAGATGAATAATGCCCAAACAGGACCTAGTACCTACAGTACCTACACCTTTATTTCCAGTAGCTTTATGAGCCTGTATGGTCCTCATCCATAGTGGATGCTGAGGCCTTTGACCAAGTGGAGAAGAGAGTGAGAGAGGATGAGAGCCATATGAGTCTGCTCTGCCTTAGGCAGTGAGGTCTGATGTAAATATCAGATGAAGACTCGAATCAGGAAGGACAGGGGAGAAGACAACTTAAGAAAACCATATGGGTTCACTCACAATGTGCATCTAAAAGTGGGAGTATTTCTTGCGCTCTTTTATCTTTCTATTTCACTTGATTTGAACTGTACTAGTTTACTTTTGAAGTCTTTAATCTGTTGTCTGTACTTTTGCACTTTTTAATTGCAAATCTTGTATTACTCTGTAAAGCACTTTGTATTGTGGTGGGATATAGAAATAAAGCTGTCTTGCCTATGCTGTGCAGAAACCAGCGTAGCCTTGAGGAGAAAGGATAGCAGACACTACTGCCCTCAGACTTTGACCTCAGGTTGTTTTAAGGATTCCTGCTTCTGGAGGGGGAACCTGAAGGTAACCTGACGCTGGCTGTGCGCTGGGAGATACTGTAACCTGAAGCTGTCTGTGCGCTGGGAGATACTGGCATCTGGAGTCAGAGGGAGGGAGAGGGCTGGTCAATTCATGCAAGACTAAAGGAGGAGGGAGGAGGGGGGGGGGCAGCCATACCCTTGACACAGACACGGCTTCAGGCCTGGGTGAAATACTGCAGTCGATCATCATGAACTCATTGTCCGTTTCAGAACTGTTTCTTGTGTCTGGTGGAGGTGCAATAATTCCTTCTTCAACTATCCTTGAATATAATGTGTGACAGAGTTTATTTGAGGAGGAGTTACATAACTATTGGACAGACAAAGAGTTGAACCAGCTGTTTGTGTCAGTGTGTGTGCGTGTGTGTGTGTGTGTGTGTGTGTGTGTGTGTGTGTGGGTGGGTGGGTGGGTGGGTGCCGCATGAAAACATATCTTTCCAACAAGTGAATGTGTTCCTTTAAACACAGATTGTAATATAACCCATAGCACTCTGGAACCAGTCTACCATAAACATACTGAAGTACTTATCACCCAGCTGCCTCGTCGCCCTCTATCTCTTGTGGGCCGGTACTGTGCCAAGCCATAGCATACATACATGCCCGTGCACACAGACATCAACCCCCTGGTTTGTTGTTATGTGTACATGTGTGGCCCAGTGGCTTCTCTGAATGGGCAGCAGTGAATCACTCTTTGTGAGAATAATTGGAACAAGGTCATTTCAGGCTTTGTCAGCCAATTAGGGTCCAACTGGGGTGACCTCCTCTCTCTCTCTCATGTCCTGTCTCGCCAGTGACCCCTCTGACCCCTCATTAGAGTGCTCCACCCATAAATACCCCCTCCCTTATCTTCCTCTTTTACTCCCTTTTTTTTAACCCTCAGCCCCCCTCCTCTCTCACTTCTCCCCCCAAATAATCTTTAGACCTGTGCTTATTGGTGGAGTCATGTCACTATATCTCGAGTCGAATATCGGGTCCCCAGTTTTCCAAGTCACCAAAGAAGAGTCCGAGTCAAGTCCTCATTACCTTGGGGGGCATGGTGGTGCAGTGGTAAGCGCTGTCGCCTCACAGCTAGAAGGTCCTGGGTTCGATTCCAACCTGGGACGCTGTGAGCGCTGAAGGAATGTGTGCCCGTCCGCATGTCCTCGAGTGCCCACCGCCCGGGTGGGGTCGTCAAAAGGGCCTTTCTGTGTGGAGTTTGCATGTTCTCCCCGTGCCCCCTGGGGGTTTCCTTCATATAGGAACCCCTTCACCAAAACATGCAATATCCTGGTTGCTGATGTGGTGCCTCCTCTGGTCGCGTTAGGGCCGCCTGTTCGGAGGGAGGGGAATTCGTTGGAATAGCGTGATCCTCCCACGTGCTATGTCCTACCGGTGAAGCTTCCCCTGTCAGGTGAAAAGAAGCGGCTGGCTAACTGCCCATGTCTCGGAGGAAGGATGGAGCCAGTTTCGGCTCTCCCCAGATCGGCAGAGGGTGGAGCAGCAACCAGGATAAATAAATTAAAATTAGCATTAATGGGGGATAAAAATGGGATAAAAAATCGGGGGGGGAGTCCTCATTACCTGAGTCTGAGTCCGGAGTTAGCTACAGGTAAGAGACCTCGCATAAGCCCTCTAGGGTTTCTTGTCTCTTACCTGCACAACAATGTTTGCATATACACTGTATAGTACTTGTTTATTTTCGTTCTGTTGTTATTTTGCTGTGTGCAAATAAATAAATAAACATGAGCATGAATCTGCATGTAGGTGGAACACACCTGCCTGCCCTTGCACAAAATTTAATAATAATAATAATAATATCAATATCTTATGCCAAATTATTAGAGCCTATTACAAAACTTTTTTTTTTTTTACAAAAACAAAAAACAGTCTTTATCAATTCCAATCCAGTGAAGTCGGAGTCCTCGTCTCCAACTTGAGTCTGAATTCATGAATGCTCGAGTCGAAGCCCGAGTCATCGGTGCTGAAGTCCAAGTTGAGTCACAAGTCCTGAAAATGTGTCCAGGACTGTTGACTTGACACGGACTCGACTACAACACTGCTGCTTATACATCTGGACAGAGGTTGACTTGAAACTAAAATGCTTTTAGCTGCATCTCATCTAGACTAGACTAGACTGTCCTGGAGTCAGCTGTTTCCCCCTCTGGGTTTCTGCACCCTTTTCAGAGCACACACTCCTCGCTTTGATCCAGCCCCTGCCATAAGATGGGTGGAATGGAGCAAATATTGACTCCATCTGAGCCAGACAAATCACCCCCGTTCTCTTTCACTCCTCCCTTACTCTCTCAGTCTCCTTCTAATCTGCCATTACCTCTCTTTCTCTCACGTTCCTTTCATCCCTTTTCTGCCACTGCCATTCCTTTCACTCCTTTTGTGTCCCTGTCTCTCTCTCTCTCTCTCTCTCTCTCTCTCTCTCTGCTCTGGGCCTCAGTCTGTAGTATTGGGTGTCTCTCTCTCTCTCTCTCTCTCTCTCTCTCTCTCTATTCTGGGCCTCAGTCTGTCTGTAGTATTGGGTCTCTCTCTCTCTGTTCTGGGCCTCAGTCTGTCTGTAGTATTGGGTCTCTCTCTCTGTTCTGGGCCTCAGTCTGTCTGTAGTATTGGCTCTCTCTCTCTCTCTCTCTCTCTCTCTCTCTGCTTTGTGCCTCTGTCTGTAGTATTGGGTCTCTCTCTCTCTCTCTCTCTCTCTCTCTGTTTTGGGCCTCTGTCTGTAGTATTGGGTCTCTCTCTCTCTCTCTCTCTCTCTCTCTCTCTCTCTGTTTTGGGACTCTGTCTGTAGTATTGGGTCTCTCTCTCTCTCTCTCTCTCTCTCTCTCTCTCTCTTTGTTTTGGGCCTCTGTCTGTAGTATTGGGTCTCTCTCTCTCTCTCTCTCTCTCTCTCTGTTTTGGGACTCTGTCTGTAGTATTGGGTCTCTCTCTCTCTCTCTCTCTCTCTGTTTTGGGACTCTGTCTGTAGTATTGGGTCTCTCTCTCTCTCTCTCTCTCTTTCTCTCTCTCTCTCTGCTTTGTGCCTCTGTCTGTAGTATTGGGTCTCTCTCTCTCTCTCTCTCTCTCTCTCTCTCTCTCTCTCTGCTTTGTGCCTCTGTCTGTAGTATTGGGTCTCTCTCTCTCTCTCTCTCTCTCTCTCTCTCTCTCTGCTTTGTGCCTCTGTCTGTAGTATTGGGTCGGGCCTCTTCTCTTTTCCCTCTGAGTTGGGCTTTATGTAAGAGCTAAATGCTGGGATAGAGATGAATATGAGGTTTGAGTGCATCTCCATGTAAAGCCTGTAGTGGTTTGCTGCTCTGCATAAACCAATCCAGAGGTGGAAAGTAACTAATTACAATTACTCTCATTACTGTAATTGATTACTTTTTTTATGTACTTGTACTTTTTTGAGGAATTTAAAATCAGTAATTTTACTTTTACTGAAGTGAAATTTTGTTTGAAGTAATGTACTACGTTTTAAATCACTTCCGTGAGAGGGGGGGGGGGCGGGGCTGTGTGTGGAAAGTGCTGTGATAATCACACCTCTGTGGATTAGACAAGAAAGTAGAGCAAACCGCCATCAGCCGTACCAAATGTTTTGGGATTCATCACTTAGAAGGTGATCAACAGTCAGTCAGACAGACAGACAGTCAGTCAGTCAGTCAGACAGACAGACAGACAGACAGACAGTCAGTCAGACAGACAGCAAAAAGAATACTTTGGCTTTGTTGTATGTCCAAATCTTTAAAATAAAATTAAATGATCACAAAAAAAGAGAATACTTTGGTGCTTAATCACAAAGGAGTTGGAGTGGGATGAGTTAGAAAACACTTCTGCGGACCTAAATCCAACTGAAACCTCATCGGATTTGGTTGAAGTTGAGGATGAACTTGAAGAAAATGAGGAAAAAGTACCTAGTTTGAGCTTTATGTTCTTGTACTTTTTTTTATTGCATGGGAGAGATTATATAATTCCATAATCACCCCCTCCAAAAAAAGAAGTAACTAACAGGCAGGGGAAAAGTACACACATTCTTTACTTAAGTAGAAGTACAGTTATTTGTGTAAGAAAAGACTGGTAAAAGTAGAAGTACTGATTCAACTTGTTTACTCAAGTAAAAAAAAGTACTGGCTCTGAAATGTATACAGTATAAAAGTAAAAAAGTATTTCTACCGGCTGTTTCTGTGCAAAACTGAAAGTCACGTCATTAATTGAAAGACGATTAAAATATCCCCTCCAAACATGTTTTAAGATGTATAAAGACTATACTTTGATGAATAATTTTATGTGATATGGTTTTTCCACAAATAAATTGCACACAATGCAGACATGCTCACAAGTCATTTTTTGCACATCCAAGTCAGGTCTCAAGTCTTTGGTCACAAGTCCAAGTCTAGTCTCAAGTCTTTGGTCACAAGTCCAAGTCTTTGGTCACAAGTCACAAGTCCAAGTCTTTGGTCACAAGTCCAAGTCTTTGGTCACAAGTCCAAGTCTTTGGTCACAAGTCCAAGTCTTTGGTCACAAGTCCAAGTCAAGTCTCAAGTCTTTGGTCACAAGTCCAAGTCTAGTCTCAAGTCTTTGGTCACAAGTCCAAGTCAAGTCTAAAGTCTTTGGTCACAAGTCCAAGTCAAGTCTAAAGTCTTTGGTCACAAGTCCAAGTCTAGTCTCAAGTCTTTGGTCACAAGTCCAAGTCTCAAGTCTTTGGTCACAAGTCCAAGTCAAGTCTCAAGTCTTTGGTCACAAGTCCAATTCTAATCTCAAGTCTTTGGTCACAAGTCCAAGTCAAGTCTCAAGTCTTTGGTCACAAGTCCAAGTCAAGTGTCAAGTCTTTGAGGACGAGTCTCAAGTCACTGTGTGTGTGACTTAAGTGCAACTCAAGTCCAAGTCTCAAGTCCAAGTCCCCATCTCTAACACAATGCGTGAAAGCTGGGAGAGCGTAAGACGAGAGAGGCATCCATCATTAGTTACATAGTTTTTGTCTTTCCTGCATTAAAACTAAAGTAACTAGCCTGTTTTAAAAATGTAAGGAGTAGAAAGTATAGATATTTGTGTTAATATGTAGGGAGTAAAACTAAAACGTTGTCAGAAAAATAAATACTTAGTAAAGTACAGATACCTGAAAATCCTACTTAAGTAGGCTACACTACAGTAACAGGATTCCCTTGAAAAAATCAATGGGACTTTCCTGGTTAAACAAAGGTTTAAAAAAAAAGTATTTGTACTTAGTTACTTCCCATCTCTGGTAACTAATTAACTTTTATTCTTAATTTAATGAGCTACTTTTTACTTTTACTGAAGTAGATTTTTAAACTAGTAATTTTAAGTAAAACTCAATCAAAGTAACGGTACTTCTACTTGAGTAGATTTCTTTGTAGCCTATACTCTTTCCAACCGTGAACAAATGTCTACCACCTGTATTGAGCTACTTATTCCCGCCATACTCCACTCTGCCTCCGTTAGTACCAATCTCTGCTGTCATCATTACTGGAACAGTGCTATGTGAGCAGGGATTACCTGGGCCAAACGGAGCCCATGCGCTATGGAAATGACTGATGATAACCATCTGACCAGTCGTCACACTAGTCGCCTATTTGACCTACTTATGTCGCTCCCTCTGGCTGCATAGTTCCAGGCGGGCCTGTGACCAGGAGGCAGGCCGGCTCTCCGCTGGTCTGGAGAAGGCTGGAGGCCTCATTAAGTTGACTGTGTCTAGATCTGCACAGGGCGCGTATGTTTTGGAGGCAGGACGTGTGTACATGCGAGAAGTGTATAAGAGTGATTGATCACTCCCTCAGCGCACAGCTGCTATGATCTGTACTGCCATTACTCAAATCAGCCATCTGAGACAAACAACAGATCTACAGCTGTATGGACCTCCCTGGACACACACACACACACACACACACACCACAATTGGGTGGTGTGGTGACTGGTTGATACAGACATTTTGTTCATCAAAGTTCTGTGGTTGGTGGTGCGTGTCAACAGCCCAACACTTTGGTTATTGCTTGTCAGAGAGAGAGGGAGCAGGGGGGCGGTAACTGGTCACGGACCACTGGTGGCCATGGCAATGACCTCTGGCTAATTGTACTTACTGACAGACATGCCTCTTAGAAGTACAGAGATAGCATTCCACTATAATCACATATCACACATACATCATGACCACACATTTACATGCATGCGCACCCACTATGTGACATGCGCATACACATGCACGGCAACACACACAGACGCACGCTAAGCTACTGTGTGTTTGTGTGTTTACCCTCTGGAGTCGATCCTCATCATTCTCGGCAGCACATTAACTTATTATTTTGACAGATTAAATCGCACGCCTGCTCTGTAATGTGCTTAAGGCTTCTGTTGTCGGCTCAGACTGGGCTTTGAAGTAGCTAATCACCATATCTGTGTCCATGTTGTAGGATGCCTGTCCAAGAAAAGCAGCTTGCTCTGGGACATCTCAAGTCCTGTGTGTGTGTGTGTGTGTGTGTGTGTGTGTGTGTGTGTGTGTGTGTGTGTGTGTGTGTGTGTGTGTGTGTGTGTGTGTGTGTGTGTGTGTGTGTGTGTGTGTGTGTGTTTGTGTGTGTGTGTGTTTGTGTGTGTTAGATCATAACTCACCACAGGCCTCCTCCCCTCGCTCCCTCCGCTCATGTCCCTCTTAACATTCCAACATCTCTGCTCTCCTTCAGACCTACTGTATGTGGCAGCAGGGTGATGCACTGTGTAGGGAGACATACCCTCCAGCTTCAAGATCCCCTGGTGGCAAGCATCCCTATGAAGAAAGTCAGGGGTGGACTTGGTGATCATGGGCCCTAGGCAAAGGCAAGCATTGCCCCCCCCCCAATCCCCCCCCCCCCCCCCCGAATCCCAACTTCCATTGTAATAGGGGGAGGGGCGGCGACCATGCCTCAAGATTTAAATAATTAATTTGAACAAAGAGAGGGTGTTTTTCAATAAGTACATTCCTTTTAAAAAGTTTATAATAGTATTTGATCAGCATCATCATGGTCGCCACGGTCATATTGTAGACATACCGTCCTGCACGCACAGCGCTGCAGCTGACAACTAGTACTGTAACAGCCTTATTGTCCTTTCTGTTGCGTTAAGGTCTATTACAAAATAGCGATGGTGATGACAGCAATAAAAAAAAACAGGGTTGTTGTTTGTATGCTGCTGTTAATGCCTGTAACAAACAAAAGAAAAAACGAGGTGAACAGACTTTGCTGTGACGAGTTGGCAGAAAGTTTCACCTGTCTCTCCTAACTATCCACACATCCACTCTCCTGTGCTGACGAATCCTCAGCCTCACTCCCTTCACGTCTCCGATAGCATAGAGATAGCATAGAAACAAACCACGGGTGCTTTATTGCTGTCATTACTACAGCCATGTATAACACAGGCCACCATCCTAACAACAGAAGCGATGGAGGTAACGCTAACGGCGGTTAGCTTCCTATAAGCGCTGCTCTCACATAGGCTGTCACTAGTTGAGGGCTGCAGCAACATGGCTGCAGCAACTGTGATGATGCTGATCGAATACTATCTATAGCTTTGCATACAGTAATAAGACCATCCCTAAATGAAGTAGTACATTATTATTATAGTCCCTCTCTCTTCTCCCTCCTCTTCTTCCTCATCTGTCCACATCTTTCCGCGCTCCTCTTGCTGATCGGACATGCCTTCTCCTCTACAGCTTTCTTTCTCTCAGTTCATCCTCCATTATGAACTTTTTCCCTCAATTCCTTCAATTTAGCCTCCAGTCTTTTCCCCCTCCTCCACCTCTCCATCCCTCTATCCCCCACTGTCCCCTCTGTGGTTTTTGACCAGCATTATTGATTGATTAATTAATTGATTTATTGATTAATTGATAGACCCTTTTCACGGGGGCCATTTTTGCTTGCACCTGTGTTTACCCTGCCTTTTCGACACAAAATGGCCCCTGTGAAAAGGGTCTATTGTTGGTTGGTTGGCTGGTTGGTTGGTTGGTTGGGTGGTTGGTTGGTTGGTTGGTTGGTTGGTTGGTTGGTTGGTTGGTTGGTTGATTGATTTTATTTTTTACCATGAATCCAAGGGAGAATGTAGAAGTGAGAACAGTTGTTTCCAACGTGGTGCCTGATAATAATAATCCAAAAACAAGCTTAATCTAAAAACAACAGACCTAGCATGGCCTATAGGTAACTGTACTGTTTTAGAAAGCTGTTGACTGGGGGTGGGATGGATTACAAACACATAAATATTGTCTAAACAACTTGGCATCGGTTCCTTCTCACATCTGTCTCAGAGCAGAACCAAGAACAGTGCTCAGTCACGCACACAGACACACACACACACACACACACACACACACACACGAACGTACACAGTTATGCCTTCTCAGAAGTGGCTTATCTCTCTCGGGTCCACTTACTGTCACCCCATAATTGGTAGTGTATGTTTGGTTTCTAGTGCTAAACTGGGATTAAACAGTTATGGGAAAACAGTACACATTTGTTATTTTTACATTCCACAAGAAACCATTGCTTATTCATCATGGAGACACTATCAGTAATGAAACAGCTGTATTTTATCCACTGATACAAAATAAACGATCATGCTGAAATGAAATATTGGCAGAACTAGTCCATATCTGAGTCACTTGGTCTGAATACATTCTGTCCACGACTTTGTTGTACAATTAATGTTTGCCCTCAAACTTTATATTTAACAACAATAATCCTAATGCCTTTCTACGAGTTTTTGCACTTCCAGCACCACATGTCAACCTGCGGCAGTCAGATGCTGCCAACTCAGGCCTGTTTTCAACAATAAGCAGATCATTACCACTGATCAGTGTGGCCCAGTACAATAGACCAGTCTTATGTTGGATTGTGCAACTAAGAGAGCGGCTCTGAGAGTTATTATAGCCGATAGTGTGTGTGTGTGTGTGTGTGTGTGTGTGTGTGTGTGTGTGTGTGTGTGTGTGTGTGTGTGTGTGTGTGTGTGTGTGTGTGTGTGTGTGTGTGTGTGTGTGTGTGTGTGTGTGTGTGACGTGTGTGCGTACGCGTGCGTGCGTGTGTGTGTGTGTGTGTGTGTGTGTGTGTGTGTGTGTGTGTGTGTGTGTGTGTGTGTGTGTGTGTGTGTGTGTGTGTGTGTGTGTGTGTGTGTGTGTGTGTGTGTGTGTGTGTGTGTGTGTGTGTGAGAGAGAGAGAGAGAGTTGTGTAATCTGTCCATTCTGTGTCTCTGTCTCTCTCCCCTCCTGGCCCCCTGGCTACCAGGCGTCACACTAGTTTATAATAAGGACAAAGTTGTCGAGTGAACGAGAACGAGCGAAAGAAAAAAATCGACGGAACCCGGCCCACCCTCCAAAATCACGGGGAGTGACTGTGACAGGACGAAGGGGGACAGAGAGAGAGAGAGTGTGAAAGAAAGAACGGGAGAGAGAAAAAGGACTTCATCACATTGGCTTTTAGGAGTGCACGGAGAGGAACGGACCACTAACTGAACTGGACTGTAATAAACAATATATCAGTGATCAATAGCGGAGTGAGAGGTCTGCGCGACTCCAGGAGGAGCATGCGGCTCGGCTTACTATTCAGGTAAAAACCCTGCTCTGACCCACTGCAACCTGCTACTTCTAAATGACTTTCACCTCACACAGTACACACACACACACACACACACACACACACACACACACACACACACACACACACACACACACATGGGCTTTGCATCCTCTGCGGATCGACACAATATTGATAATATTAGGTGCGGCGGAGCCGCGGAGGCAAAATGTTTTTTTGTTTTGTTTTTGTTTTTGTTTTGTTTTTGCGGCGAAGCTTCGGCTTTTACGCACGACGTCTGCTCGTTGCGCACTGGGCGCCGTTAAGGTATATGATCGGAATTCACCCGAAGGCGCTTGAGTTTGGGTTTGCTCTCAGGGCGAATTTTTGCCATTTTCTCCCAGTTGCGTGGCTCTCTGCCCTATCCCCGCGGCTCTCCGTTTATTCTACAATGTGCCACTGTAGCGGCCAGGGAAACGTGGGCGCGGGTAGGGGGTCGTTATTTCGGCCTGAGCGCCTCTGTTGTGCTGGGCTGTGCGGGACCTTTGTCTGTGCTTTTGGGGTAATTGTGTAGTCTGGTGTGGGGAGGCTTCCAGAGACCACGGCGGTGCACCACACTGGGGAGAGGGGACCAATTACACTGACTACATGTGGTTGGACTGGTGATTGCGGTGATGGTTTGTGGAGTAAGACTAGTGGTGAACACTGCAGAATGTCCATCTTAACAAGTCATTTCATATAATAGCTTATGGCTTACGAGCTTATTTTTCTTAAAACAATAAGTGGGGATAGCACAAGTGGTGTGGTTGAGATAATATTCCCCTTTACCAATGCAGCATTTGACTTGTTTTGTAGAAACAAGTGCATCTTCAAGTAGCCAAGGCAGAAAGAAAATCTTTGAAACGAGTTGATTTGCTTTGGAAACCCATGTAATTAGTTCACTCCACTGGTATTTATGTTTCACCTGTTTTAGGAAAAACAAAATTGTGAACAGGACTTGTTCAGATGGATCGTTTTTGCAGTGAAAACTTACTCAACCTGACTATTTGCTCCAAGGTTGTTTCATGCCAAATGTAAGTGCTGTAATGTAACCCATAATTAAAGGAGACATTCAACACCATCCCGAGCCATAACCCACGTCCCTTCAACATCAAACCTCAAACAAGTCAAATAAAAAGTACCTAACAGTACAAGATGATTTTGGAAGTTGTGAGTGAAAGTGCGGTTGGCGTATGTGTTAAACCCACATCCTCAGGGTGTGCACGGCCCCAGAGAGAGGCATGCGCAGGGAAAACACGGGCTGATGTTTGAGCCCATTAGTTTGTTAGCGCCTCGCAGGCTTCCCCAGATTGATTGAGATATTTGCCTGTGAACCTTGAAAGGGGAAAAAGAAGCTGTTGCTCAGCCCCTCAAGCCCACACGCGGCATGGGAAAAGAAGGGGGCATAATGGCTTGGCAAAATACAGTTAGGTCACTGGAACATTTGATGGAGTGTTCACTCAACAGGTTAAACACTGTTTTTAAATACAATTTACGCAGCGGGGAAAAGGGTTGAGAAACTTGACAACCAGCGGACAGAGAAGAATGAACGTCTGTGCGAGTCCGCAGAGCATAGGCTATAGTAATTTCACGTTTAGGTCATGGAACAGTCATAGGGTAAGCTTTTCAAAAGAGCTTATTCAAGCGGCCGATGTTTTGAATCAGTGTCTGTCACTCCGCTCACTCCCTGTCCTCTTGTCCTCTTCCAGGCTCTATGTGCTGTGGGGCTTTGTGGTGGTCACATCCTCCGTGACCAAGGCCGGCAAGAAGAGGGTGAGTCGTGAGTTCAGAACTGAGCCGTGCAGAGTGCTGCACGGCTCGGGCCTGCCAGTACAGTGTGGCAGGAGTTTCACCAGTAGCTCCATAGGTCAGAGGTCAGCGCCGGCTGCTGCAGGGTCACTGCTTGCCCCTCATTAATGGTCCCAGTTATGTGGCAGCTGTGTGTTTGATGTCACCCATTACAGGAGCCCCCTCAACACACACACACACACACACACACACACACACACACACACACACACACACACAGTCATTAGCCCTGTCCACCCCTCACCCCCCCCCCCCCCCCCCCTACATTCGCCTCAGACATTGGCAGGAACTTGTTTGACGTGATGGTGAACTGGACACAGCACTTACAAAACTACTGTGTACACACACACACACACACACACACACACACACACAAACACAAGTATGGGGCGTCTAGGTAGTGTACAGGTAAAAAGCACTCGCCAACCCGCGGGTTTAATTCCCTGTAGTGGTACTTTGGGATTGGTCAGACGTTCCTACAGACACGATTGGCTGTGTCTGTGGGTGGGAAGCCGGTGGGGTATGAGTCCTGGTCGCTGCACTAGTGCCTCCTCTGGTCGGTTGGGACGCCTTTTCTGGGGGGAGGGGAACTGAGGGGAATAGCGTGATCCTGCCGGTGAAACGCCTCGCTGTCAGGTGAAAAGAAGTGATTGGCTAGTCGCCGACTGCACATGTATTGGAGGAAGCATGTGCTACTCTCCGGCTCTCCCCAGGTTCGGCAGAGTGGGTGTAGCAATGACCGGGACAGCAGGGGGAACTGGCCAAGTACAATTGGGGAGAAAATGGGAGAAAAATCCAGATAAAAAAGTACTGTAGTACGCAGTACACACACATGAAAACACAAATATGTGTATTCTACGTTGCTTACACCTGTTCGCTCTCCACTCTACAAATAGTTTGTACAACCACACACATGCTTGTACACTGTTTATTCCCACACCCTTGTACATATGCACACATACATTTACGCACCACTCAACACACACACACACACACACACACACACACACACACCAAGAGAGAAGTGGAGCGCAGATTTCTGTTTTGGTTCTTTCTGAATGGAAACTTTTGTTCAGCTCCCATGTTTGCTGTTCTGCCAACCAGGCCAATGCTCAAGTTATGAAATGAGAGGAGAAACATTTATCTACAGCCACAGAGGAAGGCATCAAAGCTTGACCTGGCACCCATATACATGGGCACGCACATCCCACGCGCACGCACACACACACACACACACACACACACACACACACACACACACACACACACACGCGCACACACACACACACACACACACACACACACACACACACACACACACACACACACACGGAAAGCCAGCCATATAAGCCACGATCTTGTCATTTAAGCGTTGGATTTATTTGACACAAAATCCAATGAATTTATCCATTTGCTCCTAAGCTGCTGGCAGGTAACTGAGTCTCTCTCCTGAGTGAAACAGGAAGAATTCAGGATTCATAATTTGGCGTCTCAGGAAGGAAAAGCACGAGACTGCTGTGCTGCTCATCAGGGGACAAACTCCGATTCACTGAATGAATCACTCCTTCCAGGAATTTGATTTTGCAATCGCAACATCGTTGGAAATACTGCCAGGGCTTGCATTTTTCACACTTTTCGCCCTTTTCCAATGTTACATCAGATTTACCATTTATGTTGTAAGTTTTATAAATCATCTTGATTTGACAGTAATGGACCATCTCTAGTTTAAGCACTATTTAACCAGCAGTACTTGTTGTTTTTTACTGACTCAAGATTTTTGTTTAGATCTCAAATTGATGTGTAATTTTTCAGAAAACACAATACAAAATCGAAAATCACAGCCAGGGCTCCTCCTGTGAAATGCTAGAACTGAATGAAGCCAGCTGTGGCTAATGTCTTGAGCTGCTGTTAAAGCTGTAATAGATGTGTTATCCTGTTTGTGTATGTCTCTTTGTGTGTGTTTGCATGTGTTGCAGGTGGCAGGCCGGAGGTCCAGACAGGTGTTTGAGGCAGAGGCTGTGGAGGGGGTGTGGTCTGACTGGGGGGAGTGGTCAGAATGCTCTCAGACCTGTGGAGTGGGCGTGTCACAGAGAAGCAGGAAGTGTTTACCCCCTCCGCCGCCCCGGACTCCTCTCCTCTCCCACTCCCCTCCTAACTGGGGAGGTTATGTTCCCGGGGGGATCGGAGGTCCCGTACTCTCCGTTCACCCTTACTATCCTTCTCGTTACCCTGGGCAACACCCCCCCTATTACTCTCCTTCGGTGTCCACCAATCACAACCCAGGATTGCCTCTGTATCGGAATACCCCTGTTGGAGGAGGGGGAGGGCCTGTACCAGGGCCGGCAAATCCATCGCCTCCATTCTACCAGCCAGAATTCAACCCGGCCAATCAGGACCATGTGTCTGTTTATCGCTCACCTTACCATGCTCCTTCACATGGCGGCTACAACCAGCCGGCACGCATCGCCAGGAGACCAACCAATCCAGGTGCAGCGAGGAATGGAGGGGGCGGGAGCAGAAGGTCGGTCTCCACCAATCGGGAGGGTGTGCCTCAGAGGAGGTGAGTGAGACAATTAGAAAGCATAATAAATACACTGATGTTTAGAGGTTGGTTTTGGCATTTAAAGTTGAGCTGAAATTGCATTTCCAGGGTATTAACTTCCTTATCGTGATGTATTTCTCTGTGAAGGCGGGATGAGAGACTGGGAGTAATTTGATTGGACAACAGGCAGCTAGATGCATAACATTTGGGAAGTTTGATTGGACAGCAATAAGTTGAATGCTAGCCTCGCTGACGTTAGCCTTCATTTATTTGTGGAGGACTAAGGTTACTCCCCCCTTCATCACCCCCCGTTACCGGAGCAGACAGGCTCAGACCCCTCAAGCTGCCGGGGGCGGAGGAAGGTGAGGGAGAGGACGACTATCTCGTACTGGGAGTGAGACCGTACATGCTTGAGCCTTTGCCCCCCGCAGAAAAATCAGCTAGTTAACGTTAGCTCTGTGTCAGCGCCACACGGACAATTGCTGGAGAATGGCAGTTGGAGATTGATTGACAGCTGTCGGATGTCATGATATTATTGGTTGAACTTGGGTAGTACATGCTAATGTAACCACACTGTAGATTTCATAGTGAATGAAGACAACATGGTTGAAATATGATGTAAAAATCCAAAGAAACTTTATTTTTGTGAATGTTTTGGCATACATTGTTAAATAGATGCACTCCCTATGACCAGGGATTTCCTCTGGCACAGAGGAACCGGTGCTTTTAACAGTAAGCAGTAAGAGTGCTTAGTTTGAAATCAACTCAGTAACGTTTAGTTAGCATGAGATGCAAGAGCCACCATGTCCGCACGGACAAAGAAGAAAGTGACATTCCATCAGTAGAAGATCCAAGGAAAAAGACAGTACTGGTGACGCCGCTTGATTGCCATGTGATCTCTGCAAAGTCAATTGCAAAACAAACAGCAATGAGTGCTTATTACCAAAGATGTCACCAAAATAAAATAAAACCAGGAGCTGGCGGATCACTGCTGCTAAGTACAGTATATGGTTAGGATGCAGTCAGGTGTCATTAGTTTGAGTCTTGACATGGTTTAGTCCTTGCTGAGACATTGTTATGATGTTCTGAGTGATGAGAAGTGTTGCAGTTGGAGTGGTGTGGCCTCTGCCTCTTGTATCTGCTGGCTTATTAGATCAGTCTTCTGCTTTATGTCATACATACAGCCAGCCCCCCCCCCTCACCAGTCTGCTGTTAGAGACAACATGAGCCATGTTTTATCTTAACATCTGTTACTCTTGTCCGTCTCCCGTCTTCCTCTCTGCTTTCCCTCTGTCTGTCTCCAACTCTTTCTCAGGTCTTCCGCCATCCGTCCTGGCCAGTTTGGGTACGGCAGGGTTCCATTTTCTCTGCCGTTACACCGTCCTCCCAACCGGCAGGTTCGCCACACCGCTAACGGTACCGGTACCGACGCCACACCGGCCCCGGGACCGGAACTGGCAACCGTCAATGACGACAACAACGCAGGCAGCCATGAGAGAGAGGAACAGGAGAGGGGGGCCGAGGAGGAGGACAGGGAGGTAGGGAGGAGAGAGGAAGAAGAGAGGACAGCAGAGCAGGAGAGCACCGACTCACCCGCTGCCGAGGAGCTGCCCACAGCAAGCACCGCACCTGGCAACCCGCACCGACACGAGGACAGACCGCCGCACACCGGCACACAGCAAGGCAGGGAGAGAAAGCCAATCCCAGCCTCTCACCCCTCTCGCTCCTCCTCCTCCAACCGCAGGCACTTTGACTCCCCCATCATCGCCCCGCCTTTCTCCTCCCCTCTCCACCGCCCCAATGCCCTGCACAGAGAGAGGGAGCCACACGCTGGCTTCAGCCCCCAGGTTACGTCCCTGCACAGAGAGAGGGAGCCACACGCTGGCTTCAGCCCCCAGGTTACGTCCCTGCACAGAGAGAGGGAGCCACACCCTGGCTTCAGCCCCCAGGTTACGTCCCTGCACAGAGAGAGGGAGCCACACCCTGGCTTCAGCCCCCAGGTTACGTCCCTGCACAGAGAGAGGGAGCCACACCCTGGCTTCAGCCCCCAGGCTGCGCCCCCGCACAGAGAGAGGGAGCCACACCCTGGCTTCAGCCCCCAGCCTGCGCCCCCGCACAGAGAGAGGGAGCCACACCCTGGCTTCAGCCCCCAGGCTGCGCCCCTGCACAGAGAGAGGGAGCCACACCCTGGCTTCAGCCCCCAGGCTGCGCCCCTGCACAGAGAGAGGGAGCCACACCCTGGCTTCAGCCCCCAGGCTGCGCCCCCTGTACCTGGGCCTCACCAGCCCAACATCTACCCCCTGCAGCACCCACAGATCCCACACCATGTGCTGGAGGGGGAAGGAGAGCGAGGAACCTGGCAGAACTACAAGTGCTCAGGGACAGAGACGGAGTACCGCAGGTGCTTCTCTCAGGTAAGAAAGACACAGGGCCTACATCAAGGAACAGCTCAAAATGTGCACCTTACCCAGACAACCTCAAGAGGGATTGACTGCAGCGGGATTCTTCCCCTCAGTTTATTGCATGTGTTTGCCTTGTAACCACATGGTTCCCACAGGGCCTTGAAAATCCTTGAAAGTTTGAGGATTTGAGGAAAAATAAAATAAGGCCTTAAAAGATTTTGAACATGATTGGAGGGCCTTGAAAGCAAAGTACTTTTTTTTGTTTTTGTATAGCTCCCAAATTCATAAATAAACCTCAGCTTTGTAGATGACTTCGTCCTCGAGTCAACACTTCCTGAGGAAAACCCTAAACTCAGGGGAGGAAAAGGCACTGAGATGTATTTTTTTGGTACAAGAGGTACAAAGTACAAAGATACCACGCTGCACCTTTTTCTAACAGTATGATGGATATTTGTGTTGAAATTGCAGCAGTTTTTAAATGATTTCAGCAGGAATTCTTGACCTGACCATTCTGTCATGTCTTACCTCAAAACAAGGCATTTTGAGTCCTTGAATGTCAACAAGTAAGACCTTGAAAGTCATTGGAAAGTATTTGAATTTGATGCCAAAGTGGGTGTGAGAACCCGGTAGCCATCCCTTTAGCCATCTCACTATTTCACTGCCTTACCTCAGCCTGCATATGCCCGGGTCACCTCTGCTTTATTCAGCCTGCATCTGTTTATAGGCTGCCATCTTGCTTGGTATCTATGCTGCATGCCATGTGTTGAAGTGAGTGGTTAGGTAGCTGTAAACGGAGGAGATGAAGGTCAGGAGTGAGTATTTGATAGGTCCATCATTCCCCAGCTCCCACACTAGCTGCTTGTCTATGGCCACTCAGATGGAAACTGCCTGCCAGTGCCTCCACTGCTCCAAGGCTTTTAACTGTGTGTGTATTCTGGGTCACAACCAGAAAATCTGTTATGCACCTTTCCACGTGTGTGTGTGTGTGTGTGTGTGTGTGTGTGTGTGTGTGTGTGTGTGTGTGTGTGTGTGTGTGTGTGTGTGTGTGTGTGTGTGTGTGTGTGTGTGTGTGTGTGTGTGGGTGTGGGTGTGGGTGTAGGTGTGTAAGTGCGTGTGTGTGTGCATCTGCGTACCTATACTCGTGAGTGATTGTGCATATCTGTGAACATTAATCTGTGCCAGACCCCATAGGTGTGTGTGTTTTCTGGTGAGTGTGAACGTGCTGGTGTGCGTGGCAGCATGTGCTTCCACCTTCACGGTGCGTATTGATGTAATGTCATGTCTGCCCGCGGGGCCCTGCAGTGATGATTGGGGTGGTGATCTGCTCTATACGTGATCTCTGTGCAGCACAGTGCGAGCATTATCGCTGGCTAGTGGCTGTACGTGCTGCCAAGTGAAGCAGCCAGAGACAGGCCGGCCGTGTCAGATGGGCCAACTCACCCTGAACACACAGGTGAGAAACCAAGGTGGGCTGTTCAGTAACTCAGGTTCCACTCAGACGGGAATGCCATGCTTCAGTTCACTCAATTAAAAGTGAGATTTGTGAGCGTGATATTGCGAGTGAATAGTATATATAGCGTGTTCTAGCTAGACAGAGAGTTTTTTGTGATCAGTTGTTTTGTCTCATTATATTCCTATTTCCAAAGACAACCACAGAAATTAAACAACAGGATGAAAAACTCAGCCCTCCTTCTTTCCCCAGGCAATAGTAAACCTGTTGCCCCCCACAAATGAGGCAATCCCCCTCAGGGTCAGTCAGCAGAAAATATGTCACCTTTGACCTGCAGTTGTAGCACCTTCCCTCGGGCCATTACTTTTTTTCCCCCCCAATATTTTATTTTACGTTTTCAGAACATAAAAAAAAAAAACAAGAACAGGAAAAAAAGAAAAGAAAAAAAGTACATATATAAATACATTCAACATTACAATGCTACAAAGTGGTGCTACCAGTCATGTAAAATGCTTGTGTGCTTACAACAACAACAACAACAACAACAACAACAACAACAACAACAACAACAACAACAACAACAACAACAACAACAAATACTGTGCAAGGGATCCACTACAAGTGGTCCAAAAGATTATTGTCAATTATCGGACCATTACCTTGAAAATGCTGAAGAAATCTCAAGGCACACCATTTGGGAACCACTGGTGTAGAGGTCAAAGCACTCGTCTACCACCATGGAGACCCAGGTTCATTCCTGGCAGCAGTAATTCTGGTTTGGTCAGACGTTCCTACAGACACAATTGACCGTGTCTACTCTGCGGGTGGGAAGTCGGTGGGGTATGAGTCCTGGTCATGCCTCCTCTGGTTGGTCGGGGCACCTGTTCAGTGGAGAGAGGAACTGGGGGGGGAATAGCGTGATCCTCCCACGCGCTACGTCCTGTCATGGAAATTCCTCGCTGTCGGGTGAAAATAATCGGCTAGTGACTGCACATGTATTGGAGGAAGCATGTGCTAGTCTACGGCTCTCCCCAGATTGGCAGAGGGGGTGGAGCAATGACCGGGATGGCAGGGAGAATTGTCCAGGTACAATTGGGGAGAAAATGGGAGAAAGTCCACAAAAAATTATAAAAAGAAAATTCTCATTAGAAAAGTTTCATTAGTCTGTCCATCGCACGATCAACAGACGAATGAAAAAACAGACGCAGACTGATCCATCGTCATCCCCCAATTTGATGGTTGGGGACAAAAATACACAGCTAGCAGTGAGGAGTCAGTTAGTGATAGGGGTTATACACAGCTAGCAGTGAGGAGTCAGTTAGTGATAGGGGTTATACACAGCTAGCAGTGAGGAGTCAGTTAGTGATAGGGGTTATACACAGCTAGCAGTGAGGAGTCAGTTAGTGATAGGGGTTATACACAGCTAGCAGTGAGGAGTCAGTTAGTGATAGGGGTTATACACAGCTAGCAGTGAGGAGTCAGTTAGTGATAGGGGTTATACACAGCTAGCAGTGAGGAGTCAGTTAGTGATAGGGGTTATACACAGCTAGCAGTGAGGAGTCAGTTAGTGATAGGGGTTATACACAGCTAGCAGTGAGGAGTCAGTTAGTGATAGGGGTTATACACAGCTAGCAGTGAGGAGTCAGTTAGTGATAGGGGTTATACACAGCTAGCAGTGAGGAGTCAGTTAGTGATAGGGGTTATTTATACCAGCAGACCCCTTGACGCGCGTCTGTGGGCATAGAAGGAGATGATAAGAATGGATCCAACCAATTACTGTACAAAGTGCACACAAAGTATACATGACAGACACACACACACAAGCACACATACACACTAACACACATACACACACATACATACACACACACACACTCGTGCAGAGACGGGCACTTTCGGAGTGGAAGTCGACACTTGAATTTGGGGCCAGGTTGGCACTCTTGGGTCTTTCATTTCTTTCCCTCTTTAGACAATTTGGCAGCGCCTCTCTCTGTCTTGTTCTTTTTCATCCCCCTCTCTGTCTCTCTGTCTGCTCCACTGTGTGTTATTGTCCCTCTCTGTCTCTCTGTCTGCTCCACTGTGTGTGATTGTCCCTCTCTGTCTCTCTGTCTGCTCCACTGTGTGTGATTGTCCCCATGTTCAAACAGATTTAGCAGTTGGCAGAAGCCCTGCTCTGTGTGTGCCAGCAGCACTAATAGCAGTCCTGTGATGGCTGAGCCTGAGTCATTGGCTTACATATTTACCCAGCATTAGCCAGTGCATTAACAGGCTTTGTTTCTGCTGCAGGAGACCACTGCTGTCAGGCCATATTCTGTTTTTTACACTTCTTCAAGTCATATCGATGTTTTAAAAGAAAAAGGTTGTAAAGTGCTGATGAATGTGGGACTTTGTCCAGGCGCGCGCGCGTGTGTGTGTGTGTGTGTGTGTGTGTGTGTGTGGTTGAGGCAGTGAGCCAGAGTGAGTATGACACAGCCTATTATATTCATTAGGTGTGTTTGTCATAACAGTGTGCGCCTCTGGCCCATCGCAAATGTGATAGGCTGAGGTGTGTGTGTGTGTGTTTACACTGTTGCGTAGAAGCAAGTGGGGAACCAAGAGAGGGACAGAGGAAGCTAAAAGGGCAGAGGGGAAGTGTGTGTGCGTACGCGCGTGCGTGTGTCTGTTGGGGGTAGATGTATAAGGGGAGCGGAGGAAGGGAAGTGACGCAGTTAAGTAGTGGTGAAAGAAAGTACTGTTTTTAGAAAATCTGCACACAGTGTAGTGGGAGGGAGAGGGGAGAGTGGAGAGGGCGAGGGGGGAGTGTGATGGGAGAGGGCGAGGGGAGAGTGGGGAGGGAGAGGGCGAGGGGGGAGGGAGAGGGTGATGGGAGAGTGCGAGGGTTGAGGGAGAGGGGAGAGTGGGGAGGTAGAGGGGAGAGTGCGAGGGGGGAGGGAGAGGGTGATGGGAGAGTGCGAGGGGGGAGGGAGAGGGGAGGGCAAGGGGAGAGGGGAGAGTGCGAGGGGGGAGGGAGAGGGAGAGGGGAGGGTGCAAGGGGGGAGGGAGAGGGCCAGGGGAGAGGGGGGAGCGCGCAGAGTGAAAGGCGAAAGAAAGGAAAAAGAAATGGAGATGACTGTTGGTGAGAAAGAGTGGAGGAGGGGGCCTGGGCAATATATCAATATTATATCAATATCGCGATATGAGACTAGATATCGTCTCAGATTTTGAATATCATAATATCATGATATGGCATAAGTGTTTTCCTGGTTTTAAAGGCTGCATTACAGTAAAGTGATTTTGAATTTGAACTTACCAGACTGTTCTAGCTGTTCTATTTGCCTGTACCCACTTACGCCCCAAAGGCACAGGGAGTGTCTGAAGCTCGCGTTTTGACGTCCACCCATTGTTTTAAACGGCCGAACACGCACCAAGAGCATCCTGACACGCATCAAACTGCCTTGGCGCCCGTACTCCGAATCTGTTTTGATTTTGAGCGTCAAATGAGGTTCCAGCAGGGACCAAAGTGCTCTGAGCTCCCCCCTCCTCTCTCCATGCAGCGACTTTCATCCCTGCCGTCATGTACTCCACATGTAAAATATAACGCTACACTACACTATAGCAAGACTAATCAAAGTGAGTGAGAATGCTCTTCTAAACACATTGGCTACTAAAATATATTTCCCTGCATCTCATACTCAGATTAGATCGGTAGAAAGTTTGGACAGACTGGATTGCTTTATTTTTTCATCTTCCCGCAGCACTGCATGATGGACAGGTAGGACGATTAATTACAGCCTCTGACTGACAGCGGTGCAAAACTACGGTATAACAAAAAAAAATCATTGGTCATTGTGCCTGCCTACATATCTTTCCCCCCAAAATACTGATGGTTCTGTCATTCTGTGGTGTCTGCATTTCAGATCTGATGCTTGCAGTGCGCTATCGGGGCAGAACAGGTTTCGCTCCCACTGTCTGCGTTTGAGGCTTTAGTCATCATATCCACATTGCTGATTATTATTTATCGAAAATCTCATTATGTAAATATTTTGTGAAACCACCAATAATAGTCATCCCTACAATACTGAGGTAATATTGATATTTAACTAATAATAAGGCAGCCGGGGGTTCAGCGGCGCGGAGCACTAGTGAACAAGCATAGCCTGCGAGCTGCGCGTGCGAGGCTAGCATGTGAACAGCGAGGGGCGCTAGAAATGAGCGAGCAGAGTGTGCGATATTTCTAGTATGATTGATCGGTATTTGGTCAAAAATATCATATTTGATTTTGTCCATATCGCCCATCCCTAGCAGCTGTATATTTTAAATAAAACTGTCTTTGCATTTTATTTATCTTGTTTTAATAAAAGTGCTTGTGACATCTCACATGTGGCTTTGACTTACAACTGGCAACAATTTATGTTTCACCATTCAGCCTAAAAGTACCTAGCCATATAGTGAGGTGTATGGAGTGATCAACCTAAAAGTACCTAGCCATATAGTGAGGTGTATGGAGTGATCAACCTAAAAGTACCTAGCCATATAGTGAGGTGTATGGAGTGATCAGCCTAAAAGTACCTAGCCATATAGTGAGGTGTATGGAGTGATCAGCCTAAAAGTACCTAGCCATATAGTGAGGTGTATGGAGTGATCAGCCTAAAAGTACCTAGCCATATAGTGAGGTGTATGGAGTGATGGTGGGACAGAGTGAAGAAGAAAGAAGCTACATATGGAGGGAAGTTATAAAGGTCAGC
>NC_139623.1:14641570-14644070 GCF_964638095.1 Poromitra crassiceps
CTAAGCGATGTTTGAGGCAAATTTGATGAAATTCCGTCCAGGCGTTCCTCAGATATCGCGTTAACAAACATCGTACGGACGGACGGACGGACGTCCTGGCTATCGCCGGCGGAGGCATAAAAAGGGCCTTGATATTTATCTGACTGCTTGTGTTAATTGATGAAAAAGTAGCCATGTGCAGTAATAATACAGAAAATGGAGGATTTGACACTTGGAGCTGCAATACTTTGAGCTGTATCGAGATGCATCGTGATGCATCGTGGAATCGAATCGAATCGTTGACAGATGAATCGTAATCGAATCGAATCGTGAGGCCAGTGAAGATTCACAGCCCTAATATTAATGCATGCTGTTTTAGCAGCCGACTTGAAACCCTGGCTATCAGACTGATGTACCATCAGTACATGAATGCACAAATACACCTTGGTTAGCTGACATGCTTCTTTTGTTGAATAAATTAAAGAGCGTTTTCCCTCTCACAGTTGTTCTCTGTGTGTGTGTGTGTGTGTGTGTGTGTGTGTGTGTGTGTGTGTGTGTGTGTGTGTGTGTGTGTGTGTGTGTGTGTGTGTGTGTGTGTGTGTGTGTGTGTGTGTGTGTGTGTGTGTGTGTGTGTGTGTGTGTGTGTGTGTGTGCGTGCGTGCGTGTGTGCATGTGTGTGCGCGTGTGCGTGTGGGTGCGTGTGGGTGCGCGTGCGTGCGATTACTGTATCAGTTGGCTGCAGTTTCCCAACAGACATGCTGTGAGAACATAGATCTAGAAACACTAGATCAGCAACACTCACCCAAATAATTACATTGGCTGTATGAGAGAGCAGGTGTCCGTCCTGCTGCTAGAGGAGTCCCTGCCTTGCCCAAGAGCACAGCGGAAAGCAGCCGGGGGCGGGGCTTTGACTGAAGCTTACAGTGAGTGTAAACCGCTGCCTGTGTTAATATTGTTGATGGATCATGGAGGCGGATCTAGGAGATGGATGTTGTATATCTGAAGCAGGAGTCATGGCCAGGCTATCGGCTGGAGACAAACTGTCTGCATAAACACACGGGGGCTTTCCTTTCACCCACCATTGCCGTCTGTGTGTGTGTGTGTGTGTGTGTGTGTGTGTGTGTGTGTGTGTGTGTGTGTGTGTGAGAGTGTTTGTGTGTGTGTGTGTGTGTGTGTGTGTTTGTGTGTGTGTGTGTGTGTGTGTGTGTGTGTGTGTGTGTGTGTGTGTGTGTGTGTGTGTGTGTGTGTGTGTGTGTCTGAGAGAGACTAGAGAAAGAAAGATTACCGTATTTATCCTGAATTGAACTGTCGTTAAATTGCTTCTGTCCACTGTGTGTCATTCCTTGTCCCCTCCAGTAAGGTTAATTTAAACCACCATGTCCTTGAGATACACTGAGAGGGGAGGAGAGAGAGAGACAGACAGACAGACAGACAGACAGACAGACAGACAGACAGACACAAAGACTGAGAGACAGACAGACCAGACAGACAGACAGACAGACAGACAGACAGACAGACAGACAGACAGACAGACAGACAGACAGACAGACAGACAGACAGACAGACAGACAGACAGACAGAAAGATACTGTAAGCTCTGACAGTGAGTTTACTTTACTTTACTTTACTTGATTTGTTTATTTTGACGGGACAATGCACAATTAATGAACACATAAAACATGAAACAGATAGTCACCTGAAACATGGTAAAAGTGTAAAAAGTGAAACTAGCCTTGTGCTAGAAACTAGCACAAGGCTAGTTTCCATCCGCAGTCACCAAACAGAAAAACACAAAAACCAAATGCCATGTTTTTTTGTTTGTTTGTTTGTTTTTGTTTGTTTTTTTACTGTCTGGTGATAACCTTGCATCTCTGAAATGCTTTCATGGACTCAGAAGAACAACCTTGCTTTTAGCTTGGTGATGATGTATTTTCAACAAAGCTCTTTTAAAGGGTGTCAAGAGCCCAAGAGGTGGCAGAATGTGTTCAACCCGTAGAGGAGCATGTAAAGCATGTCAATGTTCAACTGCAGTGAAACTGAAACTCACAAAACATTGGAGTTCAACTGGTGTTGATGCATTGGGAGCGATAAGACTGTGAGGGAGTCTTGTCGGATGACATCAGTTGGATCAGATAGACTGGATCTCCAGAGGAGATGGTTCTTATTCACTCTGCTAAGTAAACTCTGTCACACTGTTTACCTCTGAGCGGTCCCACTGGCTACAGCCCAAAGCCTCATATCACGCTTCCCATCAACACACAGCAGAGAGCAGACTATGTCGAGTGTCAGAGGATGTGTGTTTCTGTGCAGTATTTATACTGTATCTACAGCTGCGGTCGCTTGTTTATCACTCTGTACAGCATTGCATGTATTACCATATATTTATAGACTGTTTATGTTGAATTGTGCAGTCAGTCCTCGCCCCTCGTGTCTGATTTGATTGCGTACATGTAACGTATGTGTTTGGAAGCGTTGTGGCCTATGGTGTGGAACTGGAAGCTCCGACAGTAAAGCTGTCTGGC
>NC_139623.1:14649070-14654070 GCF_964638095.1 Poromitra crassiceps
TCTCTCTCTCTCTCTCTCTCTCTCTGTCTCTCTCTCTCTGTCTCTCTCTCTCTCTCTGTCTCTCTCTCTCTCTCTCTCTCTCTCTCTCTCTCTCTCTCTGTCTCTGTCTCTGTCTCTCTCGGCCTCTGTGTTAAGCACAGCATATAGATAGCTCTCCTTTGGACGTGCCCCCTCCCCTATTCCCCTGTGCCCTTCTCTGCATTCTCCGCTTGCCTATTCGTCTGCCTGTCGTCCCAGCTTTCCGACTCATTTCCTCTCTTACCCACAAGCAGCTCTGGCTCTTTCTGATGCGCTCGCTCCTCTTCTACACGTCTCCCCGCGGTGTGCACCCGTCGTGCCCCTCTCATAAATCTGACCTTTCCCTAGTTGGTGTTTACACCTCTCCTCTGTGTCGATGTCTCCTGGGGGAAGGTGCAGTAAGGTGATCACTCTCCCTGCGTCTGTCTGACAGTCAGGGGTTATTATGGTCTGGCCTCGCTTTCCTGAACACATGGAAAGACGCTCATTGCCCAGCTGCTTCTTCTCCTCCTCGCCAGACAGTAGACACACACAAAGAGACAACACACACATACACTCATACAGGAGTACACCATCACACCTACACATGCAACAGACAAGCATACAGGAGTACTCATATACACCCTCGCACACGTATCCCCAGAAGGAAAAACTTTCTCAAGTGTTTATAGCGGTCATATCAATATTCAGAGATAAAGGAAATGACTAAAACACAAAATCACAACATTGCAAGTGCAGTCCAACAAGGATAGGAGGAGTGTTAAGTAGACGTTAATATGAATTTACAGTCCAAGTTAAATAGGCATTAAATAGGAATATACAGTCCAATGTGGTTAACAAGAGTAATCTAATGGAGTAGAACGTTCTGGTAGAAGTACTGTAGCAGCTATAATACTGTAATGTAACGAGTGTAGTCCAGCTGCTGCTACTGTAAAGTGACATATGATTGGGGAAAACATTGGTTGTCACTTGCAAATAATGTATGTATCTATAGTATTTGTGCGCATTTGTGTATATGTAACCACCCCCCCTCCATTCTCTTGACCTGTGTTGTAGTGTATATGTAACCACCCCCCCTCCATTCTCTTGACCTGTGTTGTAGTGTATATGTAACCACCCCCCCTCCATTCTCTTGACCTGTGTTGTAGTGTATATGTAACCCCCCCCCCTCCATTCTCTTGACCTGTGTTGTAGTGTATATGTAACCACCCCCCCTCCATTCTCTTGACCTGTGTTGTAGTGTATATGTAACCACCCCCTCTCCATTCTCTTGACCTGTGTTGTAGTGTATATGTAACCACCCCCCCCTCCATTCTCTTGACCTGTGTTGTAGTGTATATGTAACCACTCCCCCCTCCATTCTCTTGACCTGTGTTGTAGTGTATATGTAACCACCCTCCCTCCATTCTCTTGACCTGTGTTGTAGTGTATATGTAACCACTCCCTTCTCCATTCTCTTGACCTGTGTTGTAGTGTATATGTAACCACCCTCCCTCCATTCTCTTGACCTGTGTTGTAGTGTATATGTAACCACCCCCTCTCCATTCTCTTGACCTGTGTTGTAGTGTATATGTAACCACCCCCCCCTCCATTCTCTTGACCTGTGTTGTAGTGTATATGTAACCACCCCCCCTCCATTCTCTTGACCTGTGTTGTAGTGTATATGTAACCAACCCCTCTCCATTCTCTTGACCTGTGTTGTAGTGTATATGTAACCCCCCCCCTCCATTCTCTTGACCTGTGTTGTAGTGTATATGTAACCACCCCCCCTCCATTCTCTTGACCTGTGTTGTTGTTAGGATGACGTCATCATTCCTACTTTGACGTCGTCACCCCGACTATGATGTCATCGATCACTGATGATGTCATGGTTCATAAGTGTCTTTCTTGCCTTTCGCTAGTGATGTCATAGCACAGGTGATGTCATGTCTCTGATGATGTCACAAACGGTATGATGTCATAGCACAGGTGGTGTCATGCTCGGATCTATAAAGGCCTGTTCCGGCAGGCTCTGGCCAGTGATTCATAATCTAAACTAGGATCATACCAATCTCAAGCAACGTCTGCAACCTGCAACCAACTGTTCCCAAACCCCGAACAGTGCAACACCCCAGCTATCAAGCTACCAAGTTCCACAACACCCCAGCTTCTCCAGACCTACCGAGTTTCCCGTGGTCATCAACTACCCGCGAATAGATCCACACGTCTCACTCGGATCCTGACAGTATGAATCACTCCAAAACGGATTTAGCGGATAGATTTCCACCGATCAAAGAGGCCTCAGCTGACCCACCAGGCGGTCAGCTGGATATCTCCACTCATCCTGATATCTCCACTCACCCTATCACGTTCGGAGACTTGCAGGCATTTCAGCGAGACCAGGCCTCTATTCTACTTGGGCTGATTGACCAGCAAGAAGCAGCCCAGGCTCGTGCTTCTTCCAAGGCCGAGGATCGGTACGCCCTCTTGATTGGCCGGCTAGATCGTCTCGAAGGGCTAGGCCCCCAGGGTGTCACCCCGCAGCCTCTGCAAGACCTCGCACTTGAGTCAAGACGCCTGATTGCCCACCAGGAAAAAGCAATCCAGGCTCTGGCCTTCGAAGCCACTGATCGGCACGCCCAGCAGGAAAAAGCAATCCAGGCTCTGGCTTCCGAAGCCGCTGATCGGCACGCCCTCTTGATTGGCCGGCTAGATCGTCTCGACGGGCTAGGCCCCCAGGGTGCCATTCCGCAGCCTTCTGCCCCTCCTGCCCCAGCTTTCGAGCGCACCGCCGTTCCGGAGGTTTCCAGACCTGCTACTCCCCCGTCCACAGCGGCCGCTGCTTCTAGCTCTGCCTCTCGGCCGCCCCCAGCTGCTAAGGGCATATTCTGGGGGGGAGTTCGCGTCATTCCAGAGCAGGGGCACCCACATTTGAGTCCCAGCAGCCATTTGTACCGTGATCTGACCGGCAGGGTTCGCATCACACCAGAGGAGAGGCAGCGCCGTTTGGACACCCGGAGCTGCCTGTACTGTGGTCGAGCCGGGCATTACCTCTCCTCCTGCTCCCGGCGTCCAGTAAGTGGTCCCACCGCTCGCCGGCCCGTGGTACTCTCAGTGGATCAAGACTCTACGTGTCCAGCCGAAGAATCTGTACGGTTGGGTAGCGTTCCCTGCAGGACCCAGGAGTGGCAGTGTGTCTCCAAGAGGGTTAACGAGTTGGAGAGGACTGTCGATCGTCTCATTGGGAAGTTCAATCGCTGCCTGCAGATCGGCTCCGTCCCCCCGCAGGGGGCCTCCGAGTCTACTGGCCCTGAGGCACAACCTGAGGCACAACCTGTGGACCTTCCCCCCGCCGAGTCTGAACCCGTACCCCAGCAGCAGCCAATTCCTGTCGTTGACCCACACGTAGGTTCCAGCTTCACGCTGGGAGGTTCCCGTAGTGTCGTCAGCCCTCGGTCAAGAGCAAGAAGAAATAAGAGGCGTTTAAAGGAGGAGACGGTGGGTGACCTCCCCAAACTACAGGTCGGGAGGGCAGGCCTCGCTGTGTCAGATCCCCCTGCGGCTCTGCCTTCGGAGACGGCGGCATTTGACCCTTTTGATGATCTCCAGCCTCCCGTGTTTGGATCGTGCCCCGGGGGATGGCCGGCCCCAGAGGATCCACCGGACCCGGAGGAAGTTCTATCTACGTATCGGTCCATCTATGGCTTCGATATCCTGTGTTAGGGAGGAGCACCTCCACTGTCCTGCACCCCCTTTGGGGTCTGACCACCTGCGTCTAACCACCTGCGGAAGAGCACCTCCACCAGAACCTACGGATTTTTTGTCTCCCAGATGCCATCCTTGATGGCCTCATTGGACGCCAGGTGACGTCCGTTGAGGGGAGGGTACTGTTAGGATGACGTCATCATTCCTACTTTGACGTCGTCACCCCGACTATGATGTCATCGATCACTGATGATGTCATGGTTCATAAGTGTCTTTCTTGCCTTTCGCTAGTGATGTCATAGCACAGGTGATGTCATGTCTCTGATGATGTCACAAACGGTATGATGTCATAGCACAGGTGGTGTCATGCTCGGATCTATAAAGGCCTGTTCCGGCAGGCTCTGGCCAGTGATTCATAATCTAAACTAGGATCATACCAATCTCAAGCAACGTCTGCAACCTGCAACCAACTGTTCCCAAACCCCGAACAGTGCAACACCCCAGCTATCAAGCTACCAAGTTCCACAACACCCCAGCTTCTCCAGACCTACCGAGTTTCCCGTGGTCATCAACTACCCGCGAATAGATCCACACGTCTCACTCGGATCCTGACAGTTGTAGTGTATATGTAACCACCTCACCTCCATTCTCTTGACCTGTGTTGTAGTGTATATGTAACCACCCCCCCTCCATTCTCTTGACCTGTGTTGTAGTGTATATGTAACCACCTCCCCTCCATTCTCTTGACCTGTGTTGTAGTGTATATGTAACCACCCCCCCCCCTCCATTCTCTTGACCTGTGTTGTAGTGTATATGTAACCACCTCCCCTCCATTCTCTTGACCTGTGTTGTAGTGTATATGTAACCACCTCCCCTCCATTCTCTTGACCTGTGTTGTAGTGTATATGTAACCACCCCCCCCCCCTCCATTCTCTTGACCTGTGTTGTAGTGTATATGTAACCACCCCCCCCCTCCATTCTCTTGACCTGTGTTGTAGTGTATATGCAACCACCCCCCCCTCCATTCTCTTGACCTGTGTTGTAGTGTATATGTAACCACCCCACCTCCATTCTCTTGACCTGTGTTGTAGTGTATATGTAACCACCCTCCCTCCATTCTCTTGACCTGTGTTGTAGTGTATATGTAACCACCCCCCCTCCATTCTCTTGACCTGTGTTGTAGTGTATATGTAACCACCCCCCCTCCATTCTCTTGACCTGTGTTGTAGTGTATATGTAACCACCCCCCCTCCATTCTCTTGACCTGTGTTGTAGTGTATATGTAACCACCCCCCCCC
>NC_139623.1:14666570-14676570 GCF_964638095.1 Poromitra crassiceps
GTCTCGCTTGAACCCCGAGTGAATCGGCCAGTGTTAGTCTGTCTGTGGCCAGGGCAGATCAGGAAGTGAAATGAAACGGTTTGCAGCAGCCACTTCAGCCATAACCACAAAATAACTTACAAAAAACCTGTTAGAATATAACAAGAGATGTTCCCGAGAGTATGCGTGGCGTTCACATTGTTTATGTTATGTTGCTAGGCAGCGCGAACGGGGTAGGCAGGCAGCTGCGTTTCACTTCCGGGTTTCACTTCCGCGTTTCACTTCCGGGTGTAGCCGGGCCGGCGGTAGGAGAGAGAGAGAGAGAGCCCCCTGTTGACGCGAGTTTAGACAGACACAGACTTAATAATCACCTAAGGGAGCAATCTCCGATTGACACGGCTTTGGTCTCAGCTACTATTATAGGTAAGATGTGATGCATCAATATTGTAATTATACTGTTTAATAACAATCGAAAAAGTTGCTCGTAGCTGCTTTAACTAAGATACACAATACCTTTACCGTCACTCTCCGTACAATATACAGTGAGCTACAGTCGTCCAGTTAGTTAGTATTGGAAAAAAAACGGTACAGCTGTTCAAAGTCACCAAAAGCACACATTTCTAACAGTGCCAAAAAGCTCTATGTACATGTTGTACACTCACCTCTCTCCTCCTCCTCTCTTTCCACAGACGAGAACTGCAGGGACAGACGTCATAACTGTGTGATGGTGGTGCAGGCCAGGCTGTGTGTCTACACCTACTATAAGACCGCCTGCTGTGCCTCGTGCACCCAGAGCGCCCAGCGCGCCAAGAGGCACTGACCGGCCAATCACACTCTGCCGAGGTTTGCCAGCGGTCCAGGGGTCAGGGGTCAGGGATTGGGTGTCAAAGTGCTGATCACCACAGAAACGACTACTCTGTAGAAATGGACGGCCCAGAGTGGATGTAATACCTATTCAGAAATCATTTAGCCAGATTCTCCTGATTGTTCAGGTAAAATACTGTGAAAGCGGTGAGTCTTATCACCGACTTCTTGCATACAATTTAACTAGAAATATCGCGCTAGCGTACCTCGCACACTTCGCATGCTCGCCAATTGTGTGCGCCGTGCGCGGAACCCGCTGCCTTATTATAGTAGTGAGATGATATACTTTCACATAGAATCACATATTCCCACTGGTCTTGCTTCCTCGTCTGTTAGCTTGTATATTAGCTTCAACAGGCTCATCATGTATCATACTGGGCTGAATGGTATGTTCACTGTGATTTCCACTCTAGGAGGCCCATTTCTGTGGCTGAGAGATTATAATAGAAGATGCTCACTGAAGACACTGCTGTGTTGCAGCAGCCAAACTAGCATTTTAAAGATTCCTCCAACTCCGCATACCACTAATTATAAAAAGAAGTGCTTGACAAACAATTACCAAGTGTGCTAGATCAGGGGTTTTCAAAGTCCGAGACTGTGGAAGCTTGGAATAAGGAACCCCCCTCGCTCAATTCCTGGATGCCTATATTGGATCATAATTATGTTATTTGAGTTGAGCCAAGATAACCTGATATTGCTGTTTGACATACTTCAGACTACACCAAACACACCAATAAATGTCTGTCTGATGGCATTTATTAGTTTCTGACTCTGGGAAAGTGGGAAAAACACTCAAATTCCCCCCAAACTATCTCTTTAACCAAATGACACACATTTAGGCTATCCTATGTGATCTCCTTTTGATAACAAATAATAACTAATGTAACATTGTTTCACTTCCACTCACTGAGCCTCCCCTGAAACTGCTTGGAGCCCCCCTGGGGAGGCCCATCTCCCACTTTGAAAACCTCTGTGCTGCCGTGTATACTGTAGTACTATGTGTTGAGGATGAGGATCTACTGGGACAAAGCGTTTCATTACACTGCAGATGTTGAGCTACAGTGGCTACCCCAACTAAGCTAGAAGGATTTCCTTTACATATTATGTGTCTGTACTGTTTGCCAAAAAGAATTCCTCAAGTGTCCTCTTATTGTTCAGATGAATATTTGGACAGATGAACCAAAGGAATGACTGACCCCGATGGAAGAATCTGGACCATTTCTTTGGTCAGTCAATGGTCATCAGTCATGACTGTCTAAACTCTGACAGAGGCTGAAAGCTGCTTTCTTACAATACCTTCTTTAACCAGATTGCAGATGATCTGGATTTATTGATTTGGATCAAATGCAATCACAATGTCACCTGACCTGACCACTGCTTTACACATGTGATCTCTCTCTCTCTCTCTCTCTCTCTCTCTCTCTCTCTCTCTCTCTCTCTCTCTCTCTCTCTCTCTCTCTCTCTCTCTCTCTCTCTCTCTCTCTCTCTCTCTCTCACACACACACACACACACACACACACACACACACACACACACACACACACACACACACACACACACACACACACAGTAGATGTGCCAATTTTGTTGTATTACAAGTTAGAAATGGTCAAAATGGTGCTCTGAAGACCTACTGCCTTCACCTTACTGCCTTCAGTTTAGCACATACACCCTCTCTCGCTCTCTCTCAATCTATTGCTCTCTCTCTCTCCTCAGTCAGACACTCCCACACATAAACACTCTTGTGCGTGCGAAGGTGAGCAATCTGTATATTTGTCAGATATGTTTTAATGTCTATCATTTCTTTGAGCGTATGTAGGCCCTTATGTCTCTTTTTTAAATGAGTAGAATTATCAGATGTGTTGTTGTAGACTGTTACCGCATTTATTCACATCTAACTGTCATGTAACTATTCATATTTTGCATTTCACATGAAAATCAGTGATGTTATTGTACTCTTGGATTTTGAATGTTTATGTGTGTGTGTGTGTGTGTGTGTGTGTGTGTGTGTGTGTGTGTGTGTGTGTGTGTGTGTGTGTGTGTGCGTGGGTGCGTGTGTGTGCGTGTGTGTGTGTGTGTGTGTGCGCGTGTGTGTGTGTGTGTGTGTGTGTGTGTGTGTGTGTGTGTGTGTCTTGTGATTGCGGCTTTGAATGTTATTCTTGTGTCTCTAATCGCTTTTAGTAAAAAAGGACATTTTATATAAAAACAGAAAAAGGATAGTAATTTATCTATTATCAAAAGAACATGTAATTTATTTTCTCTTTAAAGAAGCTGCAGCAATTTCCTTTGTTACTACTTACCAGAGTTTATGAGATTGTTATTATTGATAAATGAACAATTTTTATAATTTTATTATTATTTGCTAAAGTGCAAAACTGTGTGGGAAAATTGCTATCATAAAACTTAATTTCAAATAAAATTGATACAAGAGAGAAATCAACTGGTGTCATGTCAAGTTTGCTTTTTTTCCCTCTCTCATTAAGTCTGAGCTGATGGGCTATTGGCCTGGAATGCATGATTTCAATGTTTTGTTTTTCCATAATTTCGTATCATTTTCAATTCATAATTAACATTGAATAAATGTGAGGTTTGTAACATGCAAATTATTACCAGCCATGACAACGGGGCTGGTATTGTTTTCACCTTGTGAGTCTGTGTATGTGCAACATCATGGAAAAATGTGGTCCTGGAGAAACATATTACCACAGAATACCACAGAAGCTGTTTTGAGTACTTTGCCAGGTGTTTATATATCTGTCTGTCTGTCTGTCTGTCTGTCTGTCTGTCTGTCTGTCTGTCTGTCTGTCTGTCTGTCTGCCTGCCTGTCTGTCTGTCTGTCTGTCTGTCTGTCTGTCTGTCTGTCTGTCTGTCTGTCTGTCTTTCTGTCTGTCTGTCTGTTTGTCTGTCTGTGTGTCTGTCTGTCTGTCTGTCTGTCTGTCTTTCTGTCTGTCTGTCTGTCTGGTCTGTCTGTCTCTCAGTCTTTGTGTCTGTCTGTCTGTCTGTCTGTCTGTCTGTCTGTCTGTCTGGTTTGTCTGTCTCTCAGTCAGTATGTCTGTCTGTCTGTCTGTCTGTCTGTGGACAGATCTTGTTAGCATGATAGCATCAAACCGTGCATGATGCAGTCACAAAACTTGACACTTGGTGTGTTGTTGACATCAAAATGAAGGCCGTCAAATGGTTGTCATCTAAGCAAGAGGGCCGGGGGGCCCACTTTACGCCCCATGGCCTGGCTAACATTCGTTTTAAGTCGCTGCTGGACCATCACAAGATTCTCTCTAGTTTTGTAATGTGAACATCTTTTTTAAACCAGTCCATTTGTTTTTGTGTTATCAAACTACTCCAACTACTCTGCTACTACACTGACATTACCAGTTTGTTCCAACTGATGGCGCCATTGTGTCTCATACACAAAACGGAGAATGACATGGCAGAGTTTCCCCCCCTCAGAAAATGAGTCTGACTGTGGGATAAAATGCTTCTTTTCACTACTCGTATTCTCTGCAGTGTGACATGACTCGTTTTTATTGATTCCAAATAGGGGAATGCTGCTGCTTAGTGCAAATATGAAGGAGCAAGAGCAAGACAAGGACTGTGTCTGAACCACACATATCAAACATCCTAGAGTGCAAGACCTTCAAGAAAATGATACAAATACAAACAAACCAAGGGTTGTTATTTTCAGTTTCCATAGGCTATGTCTATATGCACATTAGAGCATGTTTTTCTCGCATGCACAGGTCCTGACCAGTGAGGTTGGCCTGATATCAGACTGAATTGTCAACTCATTGCACTCAATAGATTTTTCATTTTTGTTTGTTTGTGTGTTTATTTATTTATTTATTCATTATTTTAATTGGGACAGTGGAACATAATTTTCCATCTTCTAGAAGAGAAGCAGCCAAAAGTCAACTTGGTGGTGTGGGCAGATTCAAAGGTCTGGACCCAGGCAACAGTGAGGTCATAGTAGTAGGCCAAATAAAAAAAAGTGTGTGTATAAACTCCTCCAGTTGGCACAAAACAACATTTCTCAGATGCTATCTTACACTGTTCTGCTGTCCCTTACTATGATGCACATACAAATATGTCAGCTTAGTTAAAAAGGCGGGTAAACTCTATTCCAGTAAGAACAACCCCAGAGTAAATGGGAGTTTAGTTGGGTTTCCCCTCCACTATACCTCTTGGTTCCACTTCCACTACCAGCCTATAAGCTATGGTACAGTTGCACACAGACTGAGGCTTACAGGGAATTCCGTTGGCGTGCTGCCCGCTATATTTTATCTGCCGGTACAGCATTTACATCCTGGGGGCGGGAGCGTTCCGTGCCTTTCCTGCCTGTGCTCCATGCCTGTGCTGGGTCTATAAGAAGCCCCTGGTGTGCATGGTGATATCATGTACATGTGAGCACACGTGTGTGTGTCTAGAGTAGGGCTGTACCATATACTTTTTTCAGATTTGAACATTGCAGGGAGCTGATATAATTTTTTTCAGATTTGAATATTCGATTGATCGATTGATCAGAGTTTAATACTCTATTGAGGTTGTCTGCCGTGATGTCATCATGACATAAAAAAATAAGAGAAAAAAATCCTCAGTTTGAATAAAGTGAATAAAGTATTTTTGTTAAATACACTTTCTTTCAATTCAATTCAATTCAATTCAATTTGTTTATTTGTTCGATAGGGGACAGGTGTACATTAATGAACATTTAAAAAAAAATGTAAATGCACGACAATTACAGTCACAGGACTGGTTTCCATTGTTATTCCCCCTGCCAGATGATACAGGCTTCGAATCCTGGTAGGGGTAAAAAGTAACATAGTGCAACAAAAATATATTCGAAATGTAAACACAATACAAAGTGCAAGTATGCAAAGAATGGTCCTTTAACTAGGCATCTCACGCCCTGCAGCTTGCATACATGGCCTGGCCCACAGCTCGGCTGCTGCGTGGCCTCACCTGCACTATTGGCATGCGCAGCACACAATTGCTCAACTTTGCATCATGATGACATCACTCACTGATGACATCACATTGATGTCACATGTCTTTGACATCATCAGTGATGTCACATTTGCTCGAGTGTTACCAAATCAGTGATGTCATAAGATTATTTTGCTCTTATGACATCACTGATGCTGTCACAATGCCTGTGACATCATCAGTGGGACAAAAACTTAAACTGAGAACAGACAGACAGAGATTGCCCACTTGCTCCTTTTATACTAAAAGGAGGATCTCCGGTTTTCTCAATGAACCATTCATGTAACTCTAATAGTTTGTTCATTCAATCATCACCATTCACAATATGCCGGCTATGGATATTTGAATGCTGATTTTTTTTAAATTCAAATGTCAGCATTATGAACAAATATTCAAATGTCCAAAGTTTTCGGGTACAGCCCTTGTCTAGAGTGTGTGTGTGTGTGTGTGTGTGTGTGTGTGTGTGTGTGTGTGTGTGTGTGTGGGTGTGTGCATGTAGTAGGCCTGTATGTGTTGTGTGAGTGTGTAATATTATGGGGGATGGGGGTGCTGGCTCAGGGGGCACGAGGCAAGGAAGGCAGATGGTGACCTTTCAGAGTAAATTACCCTGAACCCTGTGACTCTTTCTTTTCTCTCTCTCACTCTCTTTCCAACTCCCGCTCTCCTCACACGCACGTGCCACAAAGATAGGCTATATTACATGTGATAATTAATAATGAATACTAACAGTGGTGCTCAAAGTGTGGTCCGGGGACCCCCAGGCGTCCTTGAAGGAGTTCCAAGGGGTCCCCAGCAAATTGATGAGGTCCTTGATGAGGATCACTGCTTTACCTTCCTGTGTGTAGTCAGCACTGAGATATATGATATATAATAGGTCCATGGTAGCCAGTGGTAGCCACTAGCCATGCCCACCAGCCTGTCTCCCATCATCAGCAATATGCGTTACATTTTCACACCGTCTTCTCGCCGAAATGAAATAGCCTAATTTAGGCTGGCTTTTCCAAAATACAGGCCTAGCTGCAAAGTAGGCCAACTCCAACCCCAAGCTCGCTCTCTCGCTCTCTCGCTCTCTCTCTCTCTCTCTCTCTCTCTCTCTGTTTGTGTGTAGTGCTTGTGTGTGGTTTCGGGCGCGCGCGTGAACAGCTGTAGTAGTCGTGACGGGCGTGCACGGCGGTCCAGCGGCGGCGCGCTTGCTATCAAGAAGCAGCGTTTCAGCACCAAGGCCAGGGCTCGCGGCTAGAACAATAGGCGGCTCCACGCACAGCAGCACGAGGCATCGTCTGCAAACGTTAGGCACCTCATAGCCGCAAACTGCCTTGGGCGTACTTTTAAAACACAGTTTAAAATGTATTTTGTCGGTGTGAACATCGTGTGTTTTGTTGTATGCGTGAATTCAATTAGTTTGGGTTAAAAACACGGCGGAGGGAATATAATATAAATTTGTTTTCCGAAGAGTAGAGAGTTGTTGACGGTCCCTTGATGTTACGTCACAGACTGGCAACCGTTTTGGAGGAGGGGGAGAGAGAGAGAGAAATGGATAGAGAGAGATGGATAGATAGGAAAGAGAGAGGAACAGAGAGAGAGAAGGGGAGATACCAGAAGAGTGAGAGGTAAAGGAAAAAACAAGTAGCCAAAAAATAAGTGAGACTAGCTTCCATTATCTCGACTAGCCTGAAAAGAAGCTAGCTGTTAACACACCAAGCAAGTTTACGACAAGTCTCTGGGAAGTTAATGTTACCCTAATTGAAAAGACAATTGGGCGGCACCCACCCACTGTCACTTTGTCAATGAAATAGAAGTTGGAGTGGGCTTTCGAGAGGATCTAGCTTCTCCGGATCCGTGAGTCGTGACGAGGGGACGGAAGCGCTGCCTGATCAGAGGGACCTGTGACAAGCTGTGATTTGGAGAGCGACGTTTAGCCTACCTGCTGCCGACCAGGACCCTCAGCAACACGGGGTAAAAACACAGCCCAGCCGCTCTGTTCTGACTCCGTTACACCGAGGAGGAGAGAGGGCGAGAGGCGGGCAGGAAGGCACAAAGAGCGGAGAGTATCCAGAGGGAAAGCGCGCTGAGAGGAGGACAACAGCGGGGAGCGGAGCGGAGCATCCCCGGCTCCTTTATTAGTGATTTGTAGAGCTGGAAGCAGTCTGAACACGGTAAGACATTTAATGCATACAGCATAATAATATATATCCCGTTTTGTTGTGTTCTGGTGTGTGTGTGTGTGTGTGTGTGTGTGTGTGTGTGTGTGTGTGTGTGTGTGTGTGTGTGTGTGTGTGTGTGTGTGTGTGTGTGTGTGTGTGTGTGTGTGTGTGTCTGTTGTGTGTACATTGAGGGGGATCGGACAAAGAGCAAGAGAGCCCCATGACATCCAGTGTGTATGCTGTAACCTACAGCTGGCTAAACAAAGAAACCTACCGCTCTATAGCAAATGATTTACCCCCAATCACGCTATTTCTCTTCTTTTTATGTCTAGGGATCCTGAGCGCCCTTTATCCATCACAAAAGGTAATGCGCGATTACTGATATTTCACTTGCTATCTATTTAATTGGAGGGATGTGCAATTATTGTTTTTTGATTGGCTAATTAACATTTGCATAATTGTTTTACGAGAAAGCTGCTCGAGCCCTTTGTCATCGGAGTTGGCAATAAATAATCAATAAAGTCACGCAAATAATGTGTTCCTTTACATATTTGGGGATACAAATTCTGTAGCCTAATAGTTTGAATGTTCAAATTATTTGAGTAAGAGCGTTATATCAGAAAATCGCGATTCTTATTGTTTTTGTTGTTTATTCTTCTTCCTCCCCTCTAAGAGCAATAGTAATCCTACAATACATTTGAGAAAGATATGCCTACTATACAAATATCAGAGCAAAACTATTAACCCCAGGTAGAGCACATAAGATCAAAATCAAAAATCAAATAATACAATAATAAAATAATAATAAATACATAAAATGTGATGACATCACTATGTACTATCGAATACCACAGACACAGATTGTACCTAAAGGGACATTATTGTAATAGCCTATAATATTATTGTGATGTTTTTTTATTAAAGTCTATCTTTGTTTTACTTCCTTTTTCCCCTCCACCTTTCTTGCCACCTGCCCTAAAGCCTCGTCTGGCTTGGCTTCCTCTGCTTCAGCCCTACCTGTTCCTGGCCTGATTGCCCAGCAGCCTCCCCTCAGCCCAAACCCCCACGGCACCCGGTCGCCCTCTCCGCTCCGTCCCGATGAAGGAGGCAGACGCCATCAAGCTGTTTGTGGGGCAGATTCCCCGGAATCTGGAGGAGAAGGACCTCAAGCCCATCTTCGAGCAGTTTGGCAAGATCTATGAGTTAACTGTGATAAAGGACAAATACACTGGCATGCACAAAGGTGGGTCTCATAATCACCACACAGCATAGACATACAGCAGACTTACAGATAGATAGATAGATAGATAGATAGATAGATAGATAGATAGATAGATAGATAGAGATTGATGGATAGGTAGAGGTGTGACAGTGAGGCAGATAGATGGGTGGATCCTCCTGTGCTGAGTGTCACATGTCACCATGGAAACTGTCACACTGGCTCTTGTCTCCATCTCCTGTTCACGCTGTAAAAGCGAGAGCGCTAACAGAACAGCCAAAACACAAACTCATTCACCACACACACTGTGCATCCACAAGCCTTCATGCGTTTGGATGCGTGTGTGCCAAAAAATTACCAGGGGTCAGGTTCCAGTTTAGGATCTTATTGAGACATGTGGACATTCTAGTTTATATTTCCCATTAGAATATATAAATGTATATAATGATATATAGGTAAATATCATAATGTGGTATAGTTAGAGCCTCCTAATAATGAACTACAGAACAGTAGGATCAGTCTCGCAGGTACCTGCACTGTTTCGGTTTCTCTGGCTTTACTTTGTTTTCTTTCTGTCTGTATGCCTCTCACCATACTAACTTATGTGTCCTGACCCTGTCTTTTGGATATGTGCGTGCATGTGTGTGTGTGTGTGTGTGCGTGTGTGTGTGTGTGTGTGTGTGTGTGTGTGTGTTACGTAAGCTGGGTGTGACCCCATGGTCGCAGTAACAGAAATTAATGAGTTGTCCCTGCCAGCCCCAAAGTGATGCGCGCACGCACGCACACACACACACACACACACACACACACACG
>NC_139623.1:14681570-14704070 GCF_964638095.1 Poromitra crassiceps
TCTGCCTCAGTCTCTCCAGTGAGGGATCATGTGCTGCGGCTGGTCCCAGTCTGCCTCAGTCTCTCCAGTGAGGGATTGTGTGCTGCAGCTGGTCGCAGTCTCATCACTCTCTCCAGTGAGGGACCGTGTGCTGCGGCTGGTCCCAGTCTCCCTCAGTCTCTCCAGTGAGGGACTGTGTGCTTTGTCTGGTCCCAGTCTGCCCCAGTCTCTCCAGTGAGGGACCGTGTGCTTTGTCTGGTCCCAGTCTGCCCCAGTCTCTCCAGTGAGGGACCGTGTGCTTTGTCTGGTCCCAGTCTGCCCCAGTCTCTCCAGTGAGGGACCGTGTGCTTTGTCTGGTCCCAGTCTGCCCCAGTCTCTCCAGTGAGGGACTGTGTGCTTTGTCTGGTCCCAGTCTGCCCCAGTCTCTCCAGTGAGGGATCGTGTGCTGTGGCTGGTCCCAGTCTCATCACTCTCTCCAGTGAGGGACCGTGTGCTCTGTCTGGTCCGAGTCTCCCTCAGTCTCTCCAGTGAGGGACCGTGTGCTTTGTCTGGTCCCAGTCTGCCCCAGTCTCTCCAGTGAGGGGCCGTGTGCTGTGGCTGGTCCCAGTCTGCCCCAGTCTCTCCAGTGAGGGATCATGTGCTGTGGCTGGTCCCAGTCTGCCTCAGTCTCTCCAGTGAGGGGCCGTGTGCTTTGTCTGGTCCCAGTCTCATCACTCTCTCCAGTGAGGGACCGTGTGCTCTGTCTGGTCCGAGTCTCCCTCAGTCTCTCCAGTGAGGGACCGTGTGCTTTGTCTGGTCCCAGTCTGCCTCACGGCTCTTGCACACCTACAATGGCAAAATCACTTTTCCGCTGTGTTGCAGCGTTTTGTGGGCGTGGAAACCAGCTTCCAGCTTGGAGCTGTAGCCTGTAGAAACGTTTCCAGGTAGATGTACACAGAAGGGTGGTTGGACGAAATGTGTAGGAAGAGCTGTCATTGGGTAGCTTTAATGAAAGGTCCCGCCCTAGTCCCGCCCCGCGAGCGTGAAGCGCTCGGAGACAAGCCGCCTCTAGTCTGGGACAGCGAAACGCTGGGCGGTTCCAGCGGGCAGGGGGCGCGAGGTTGAAATGGACCAATCAGACGCGGAAATAGAGCAAGACAGCCTATCAAGCTGCAGCGTCAAAGAGGCTTTCACAGGAGGCATGCCGCCGAGCATTTCATGGTGTGCAAGAGCCGTCAGTCTCTCCAGTGAGAGATCGTGTGCTTTGTCTGCTCCCAGTCTGCCTCAGTCTCTCCAGTGAGGGATCGTGTGCTTTGTCTCCTCCCAGTCTGCCTCAGTCTCTCCAGTGAGGGATCGTGTGCTTTGTCTGCTCCCAGTCTGCCTCAGTCTCTCCAGTGAGGGATCGTGTGCTTTGTCTCCTCCCAGTCTGCCTCAGTCTCTCCAGTGAGGGATCGTGTGCTTTGTCTGCTCCCAGTCTGCCTCAGTCTCTCCAGTGAGGGATCGTGTGCTTTGTCTCCTCCCAGTCTGCCTCAGTCTCTCCAGTGAGGGATCGTGTGCTTTGTCTGCTCCCAGTCTACCTCAGTCTCTCCAGTGAGGGATCGTGTGCTGCGGCTGGCCCGAGCTAGGACGTTGTTCATTATGGATGGGGCACTACGTGAGCTCTTTGTCTGTCTCATGGGCTGTACTCTCTGTCACTCTCTCTCTCTATCTCTCTCTCTCTGACCTGGTTTCCACTGCATTTTAAAAACACAGATTTTACTGTTTTTTTTTTTTACATTTTGCATTTATTTTCAACCTACTTTAACATCAGAGGTGGCTACTAGATTCTCCTCAACAAAGACAGAGTGGTCTGAAAGTGTGCTTTGAAATATGATGCTTTTTCCCTAGCTCTACCTAAAGTCAAATTTGCAACAGGATGGTGAACGAACATACCCTCGCCATCTCTGTGTCTTTCTCTACTTCTCTCTCTGTCTCTCTAGAGATGCATGTCCTGCACCTTCTCCTCAGGCTGGGCTGTTGATAAGATCTCTGTGAGAAAATGGTTGCAGGAGAGCGTGGAGAAAAGGCTGTTAACTTTGGGGGAGGGGAGAGTTTCTGAGAGACACGAGCACAAATCCATGCAATGCATACATATATGTATTGCAAACACAGATGCTTTTGCACACAAGTGGCTGAGGCAGGTACACACACACACACACACACACACACACAAACACACGCACACACACACACACACATACACACACGTACGCACGCACACGCGCGCACACACGCGCACACACACACACACACACACACACACACACACACACACAAACACACACAAACACACACAAACACACACACACACACACACACACACACGCGCACGCACGCACGCACGCACACACACACACACACACACACACACACACACACACACACACACACACACACACATTAATCCAATTAGGGCCCACTAAGGAGTCTGACCTTTCCACGAAAATCACCTTTCCACTGTCTGCTGCTTTGTCTTCTCCTTCGGCCATTTCCTTATTCCATCACCACAGATGACATCAGTGACAGAGTCCTGGCAACAAAATGAAATTACCTGTAGGTCTACTTTACAAGTTGATAGATGCATTGCCATTCCAAATAGTCAATCTCAAGTAGCCCAAACAGAGAGGACACATGGAGAGATAGGGTTTTCATTAATAGTCTGGATTTGCTGAAGAGCCGGAGGAAGACTGCTACTGAAACGACAACGAGGGTGTGGTAACTGTGGTTGTCACGACAACGAGGGTGTGGTAACTGTGGTTGTCACGACAACGAGGGTGTGGTAACTGTGGTTGTCTCGACAACGAGGGTGTGGTAACTGTGGTTGTCTCGACAACGAGGGTGTGGTAACTGTGGTTGTCTCGACAACGAGGGTGTGGTAACTGTGGTTGTCTCGACAACGAGGGTGTGGTAACTGTGGTTGTCTCGACAACGAGGGTGTGGTAACTGTGGTTGTCTCGACAACGAGGGTGTGGTAACTGTGGTTGTCACGACAACGAGGGTGTGGTAACTGTGGTTGTCACGACAACGAGGGTTTGGTAACTGTGGTTGTCACGACAACGAGGGTGTGGTAACTGTGGTTGTCTCGACAACGAGGGTGTGGTAACTGTGGTTGTCACGACAACGAGGGTGTGGTAACTGTGGTTGTCACGACAACGAGGGTGTGGTAACTGTGGTTGTCTCGACAACGAGGGTGTGGTAACTGTGGTTGTCTCGACAACGAGGGTGTGGTAACTGTGGTTGTCTCGACAACGAGGGTGTGGTAACTGTGGTTGTCTCGACAACGAGGGTGTGGTAACTGTGGTTGTCACGACAACGAGGGTGTGGTAACTGTGGTTGTCACGACAACGAGGGTGTGGTAACTGTGGTTGTCTCGACAACGAGGGTGTGGTAACTGTGGTTGTCACGACAACGAGGGTGTGGTAACTGTGGTTGTCATGTGGTGGCTCTTCAATAAACATGGACTGCTAATGAGGAACATTACTGTCTCTCCGCACGTGCCTCCCCTCCCTTTGGAGTATGGGTCCGCGTCCTTCGCCTTTGGGATGTATATCAAAGAGATCCCATCCCCCTATTCTGTCCTGTTTGAGCCAACGTCCTTTGAAGAAAATTGTTATTTTATTGGCAAGAATGTGAAATGTGATTCGATAAAGACATGCCGTATTTTTTAGCTTGTCTATCTGATTTCAGTGAATTGGTTGAACCCACCTATTGCTTTGAGAGGAAGGCCGAATCAATGACGGAATGTCGATGGGGAAGGGAGTCCTAGCTGTAGATGGAAGCTAGCTAAACACTTTTCACTCTGTCTATACACACCACAGCACTGATTTCTTTCCACTTGCCTGTTGACTTATACAGTATTTGAGTTGGAAAGGTTTCGAGTTTTGAGGTTTTGAGTTTGGTGATATTGACAAAACCAAACATCGCTATATTTTAGACCGAATACCTCAATATCAATAATGTGAATATATTTTCGGAGTATTTGTGCTGGCATAAGATATTTACACACAAGAAAAATGTAAAAATTTGCAATGATCATTAGTTATCAGTAATGTGTCATCAGTAATGTAGATATGATTAGCAGGTAAAGGCAAACATTGTTGATTGTTCTCAGCCACAACAGGCTAATAAATTCAGAAAATTGTATCACTTTAGTGTAACGCAGCCTTTAAGACCAGGAAGAAGTAACATTTAAGGTATTTCACAATATTACGATAACCAAAATCGGGTCTCACATCACAATATCGATATTATACGATATATCGCCCTGCCAGGGGGTGATATATCCTAGCGTACGTACAATGAGTTTATATTTATTTATTTATTTATTTATTTATTTATTTATTTATTTATTTATTTATTTATTTATTTATTTATTTATTTATATATATATACAGTTTAAAGTTACAGGGACAGTGCACATTAATAGACATTTCTGTAAATGTGCCAGTTTAGCCATCTTGGCTAAGTTTTCAACTGTACTCCCTGGGCAGGTGTAAAGAAAGACAGCTACAAAACGCACATAAAATACATTAAAACTGGAACCGCAATACTTTACATATAGCAGATCACCCTTCATAAGAACATATAAAATACTAAAACAAGGACAACAATACATAAAACAAAGCACGCTTCAGGTTATTTGAATAAGTTTGCTGCGGCCAAGCCCGGTCGGTGGTTTTCGTAAGACGCTGTGCGCCAAGTAAACCTGGATTGGTCGATCACCCAGCGCCCGCTGTAGCGCTGCGGGAAGTTATGTATGGTCATTGGTCTTGGTCACACACTTCATTGTCTTTTAACCATGATTTTAAATCAATTTTAAATGAACAGTATGTGTCACAGTCTCTGATAGGCTGTGTTGGCAGACCATGTTCCATAAGTGAGTTGGTGTGAGAGGCAGCCCTTCATACATGTGTTCTACAATCCCCTCTTGCCACAGACCTACTGTGTCTATCATCAGCAGTTGTTCTGTGCTTTATAGAAGCACTAAGGGAGCCAAGCCATGCAGGATGTTATAGACAATACAAGCGTCTGTACATTTGATAAGATTGTTCCAGCTCAGTAAATAATGATTTCTAAGGCAGTAACAATGGTGAGGGGTGTTTGGCTTTGTGTCAAGCACCTTACAGAGTGAGCCTGGTGCTATAGCCTACTTACCTTACAGAGTGAGCCTGGTGCTATAGCCTACTTACCTTACAGAGTGAGCCTGGTGCTATAGCCTACTTACCTTACAGAGTGAGCCTGGTGCTATAGCCTACTTACCTTACAGAGTGAGCCTGGTGCTATAGCCTACTTACCTTACAGAGTGAGCCTGGTGCTATAGCCTACTTACCTTACAGAGTGAGCCTGGTGCTATAGCCTACTTACCTTACAGAGTGAGCCTGGTGCTATAGCCTACTTACCTTACAGAGTGAGCCTGGTGCTATAGCCTACTTGACGGTATAGGTTTGAGTCAAGCACCTTACAGAGTGAGCCTGGTGCTATAGCCTACTTGACGGTATAGGTTTGAGTGTTGTACAGGAGGCTTGTGCCCAGCTAGTCAAACAGCAAGACCAATATGACATGATCATGACCATTTCTGATAAGGCGGAAATTTGACAAGTTGAACTTGAATTTGTTACCATCTTATTTATTTAAATTTTTGATGTAAGATTAGAATCAATTGTTACAAAGATATTTGAAATCAGATACCACTCACTGTCAGCTGAGACTAGTCAATGAGAAAATATTACATGGATAGATAAGAACAACTAAGAAGATTTGTTTGGCTATATGTTGGCTTGGAGGTCACTATACAACCCAACCCAATGTGTTGGGGAGATCGGGGCGCAGAGGGCCCGGAGTGCACCAGATCTCACGAGGGGATTCCTAGAGCCCCCCCCCCCCCGCAGATAGGAACCAAGCGTCTGCTATTCATTGTTTCTAGCTTGCATTGTCTCAGACATGTTGGAGGTCCTGCGTACCCATAACCCACTGGCCAACTGGATGGCTGTGATAGTTGTGTTGGCCAGCACCTCCTGTAAAGTGTTGAGAAGGCGGTGTGTGATAGTTGTGTTGGCCAGCACCTCCTGTAAAGTGTTGAGAAGGCGGTGTGTGATAGTTGTGTTGGCCAGCACCTCCTGTAAAGTGTTGTGGAGAAGGCGGTATGTGATAGTTGTGTTGGCCAGCACCTCCTGTAAAGTGTTGTGGAGAAGGCGGTGTGTGATAGTTGTGTTGGGCAGCACCTCCTGTAAAGTGTTGAGAAGGTGGTGTGTGATAGTTGTGTTGGGCAGCACCTCCTGTAAAGTGTGGAGAAGGCGGTGTGTGATAGTTGTGTTGGGCAGCACCTCCTGTAAAGTGTTGTGGTGAAGGCGGTGTCCTGTAAAGTGTTGTGGAGAAGGCGGTGTCCTGTAAAGTGTTGTGGAGAAGGCGGTGTCAAGTCAAGTTTATTTATATAGCCCTAATTCACAAGCATGTCTCAGAGGGCTTCACAGACAATATGTCTAGCTAATTCTAGCTGACACAACAGTAGCAAATTACAGAATAAAAATAACACATTGAACAATTGATAGAGAAATATAGAAAATATAGAAATATAGGATAGAGCAGAGGAGAGAGCAGAAGAAGGGAGGAGAGCAGGGGGAATGTGAGAGAGTGATGGGGTGGGGAGGGAATGGGAAATGTTGGAGAGTATAGGAGGTGGGGAAGGAGCAAACTATGCTTAATTTAATTAGCTGCAAGCCTTTAGTAGTGAGTCCCTTTGCCAAATAAACACATGTTCACATATAGAGCTTAATAGGTGCCTCGCTTTAGGGTAGAATGGGTGCCATGCTTTGGAGTAGAATGGGTACTATGCTTTAGAATAGTGCGGGAAGGGGGGAAGAGGAGAGAGCAGGAGAGGGGAGGAGGGAGGGAGAGCGGGGGATGTGGGGGAGGGGAGGGCAGGGAGAGGGAGGAGGTGGGGAGAAAATGGGAAATGTGGGGGAGGAGAGAACGGAGACGGAGAGGTGGGAGGGTGCAGGGGAGGGAGAGCAGGGGGAATGTGAGAGAGGAGAGAGCAGGAAGTGGCAGGGAATGGGGAAAATTGGGGAGAAGAGGAGGGGAAGGAGCAAAGGAGGGGAGAAAGAGGAGAGAGCAGGAGAAGGGAGGGGGGAGAACGGTGGGATGTGGGGGAGGAGAGAGCATGGAAAGAGAGGAGGTGGGGGGGAATGGGAAATGTGGGAGAGGAGAGAACAGGAAGGGGGAAGTGGGGAAGGAGCAGGGGAAGGGGGAAAGAGAAAGAGGGGGGGGGAGAAGATCAGACAAACTGACTACTCTAGACATTAACCAGAGCTAACTAGGACATATGGGATCTAGCTAATCTACAGCCTAGTCTGGCCTGCCCTATTCTGCTCTAGTCTGATCTTAGCCTGAACACTATAACAGGTCTACAGCCTATAGTTAGGCTGTAGCTAATCTATCGCCTACCTAAGCTATTCTAACCTACCGGCAGCCCTCGACCAGTGATGGAGAGCACCGATGCCCCCCACCCCGGCCCCCGCCACACACATAAGGTGTAGGAGAGAAGGCCAGGCCGGGACACAGCGGTACCCCCTCACCCCAGTGAACGCAAGAAAACCTTTCCACCAGGTGTCCTGTAAAGTGTTGTGGAGAAGGCGGTATGTGATAGTTGTGTTGGGCAGCACCTCCTGTAAAGTGTTGTGGAGAAGGCGGTGTGTGATAGTTGTGTTGGGCAGCACCTCCTGTAAAGTGTTGTGGAGAAGGCGGTATGTGATAGTTGTGTTGGGCAGCACCTCCTGTAAAGTGTTGTGGAGAAGGCGGTGTGTGATAGTTGTGTTGGGCAGAACCTCCTGTAAAGTGTTGTGGAGAAGGCGGTATGTGATAGTTGTGTTGGGCAGCACCTCCTGTAAAGTGTTGTGGAGAAGGCGGTGTGTGATAGTTGTGTTGGGCAGCACCTCCTGTAAAGTGTTGTGGAGAAGGCGGTGTGTGATAGTTGTGTTGGGCAGCACCTCCTGTAAAGTGTTGTGGAGAAGGCGGTGTGTGATAGTTGTGTTGGGCAGAACCTCCTGTAAAGTGTTGTGGAGAAGGCGGTATGTGATAGTTGTGTTGGGCAACACCTCCTGTAAAGTGTTGTGGAGAAGGCGGTATGTGATAGTTGTGTTGGGCAGAACCTCCTGTAAAGTGTTGTGGAGAAGGCGGTGTGTGATAGTTGTGTTGGGCAGCACCTCCTGTAAAGTGTTGTGGAGAAGGCGGTGTGTGATAGTTGTGTTGGGCAGAACCTCCTGTAAAGTGTTGTGGAGAAGGCGGTATGTGATAGTTGTGTTGGGCAGCACCTCCTGTAAAGTGTTGTGGAGAAGGCGGTGTGTGATAGTTGTGTTGGGCAGAACCTCCTGTAAAGTGTTGTGGAGAAGGCGGTATGTGATAGTTGTGTTGGGCAGAACCTCCTGTAAAGTGTTGTGGAGAAGGCGGTGTCCTGTAAAGTGTTGTGGAGAAGGCGGTGTCCTGTAAAGTGTTGTGGAGAAGGCGGTGTCCTGTAAAGTGTTGTGGAGAAGGCGGTGTGTGATAGTTGTGTTGGGCAGCACCTCCTGTAAAGTGTTGTGGAGAAGGCGGTGTCCTGTAGTGTTGTGGAGAAGGCGGTGTGTGATACCGCTGATGTCATGACATCATCGGCTCTGATGATGTCATCGGCGAGACATCACATCTGATGATGTCATAGGTCATTTGTGCTCCCATTGCGATGGCATCGGTGATGATCGCGATAGATCCAGGGATAGTTTCAGGGAGCTGGCTGGATCCGAAGGCCCAGAATTAGGCCCCTGGGGGCGGCCATCCTGCCTCGAATAGTTCTGCAAGAGAACCTCTCGAACACAATTCCTCCCTTTGTGTTTTTCAAGATCCTCCCTTCATTCATCCGAGCTCCTGTTGTCTCTTTTCTGTCCATCTGCTCCTCCTTTCCTGTCTCTGTCTGTAGCTCTGTAGTATCTCTGTCTCTTTTCTGTCCATCTGCCCCTCCTTTCCTGTCTCTGTCTGTAGCTCTGTAGTATCTCTGTCTCTTTTCTGTCCATCTGCCCCTCCTTTCCTGTCTCTGTCTGTAGCTCTGTAGTATCTCTGTCTCTTTTCTGTCCATCTGCCCCTCCTTTCCTGTCTCTGTCTGTAGCTCTGTAGTATCTCTGTCTCTTTTCTGTCCATCTGCTCCTCCTTTCCTGTCTCTGTCTGTAGCTCTGTAGTATCTCTGTCTCTTTTCTGTCCATCTGCCCCTCCTTTCCTGTCTCTGTCTGTAGCTCTGTAGTATCTCTGTCTCTTTTCTGTCCATCTGCCCCTCCTTTCCTGTCTCTGTCTGTAGCTCTGTAGTATCTCTGTCTCTTTTCTGTCCATCTGCTCCTCCTTTCCTGTCTCTGTCTGTAGCTCTGTAGTATCTCTGTCTCTTTTCTGTCCATCTGCCCCTCCTTTCCTGTCTCTGTCTGTAGCTCTGTAGTATCTCTGTCTCTTTTCTGTCCATCTGCTCCTCCTTTCCTGTCTGTGTCTGTAGCTCTGTAGTATCTCTGTCTCTTTTCTGTCCATCTGCTCCTCCTTTCCTGTCTCTGTCTGTAGCTCTGTAGTATCTCTGTCTCTTTTCTGTCCATCTGCCCCTCCTTTCCTGTCTCTGTCTGTAGCTCTGTAGTATCTCTGTCTCTTTTCTGCCCATCTGCCCCTCCTTTCCTGTCTCTGTCTGTAGCTCTGTAGTATCTCTGTCTCTTTTCTGCCCATCTGTCCCTCCTTTCCTGTCTGTGTCTGTAGCTCTGTAGTATCTCTGTCTCTTTTCTGTCCATCTGCTCCTCCTTTCCTGTCTCTGTCTGTAGCTCTGTAGTATCTCTGTCTCGTTTCTGCCCATCTGCCCCTCCTTTCCTGTCTCTGTCTGTAGCTCTGTAGTACATCTCTGTCTCTTTTCTGCCCATCTGCTCCTCCTTTCCTGTCTCTGTCTGTAGCTCTATAGTACATCTCTGTCTCTTTTCTGTCCATCTGCCCCTCCTTTCCTGTCTCTGTCTGTAGCTCTGTAGTATCTCTGTCTCGTTTCTGTCCATCTGCCCCTCCTTTCCTGTCTCTGTCTGTAGCTCTGTAGTATCTCTGTCTCTTTTCTGCCCATCTGCCCCTCCTTTCCTGTCTCTGTCTGTAGCTCTGTAGTATCTCTGTCTCTTTTCTGCCCATCTGCCCCTCCTTTCCTGTCTGTGTCTGTAGCTCTGTAGTATCTCTGTCTCTTTTCTGCCCATCTGCCCCTCCTTTCCTGTCTCTGTCTGTAGCTCTGTAGTATCTCTGTCTCTTTTCTGCCCATCTGCTCCTCCTTTCCTGTCTGTGTCTGTAGCTCTGTAGTACATCTCTGTCTCGTTTCTGTCCATCTGCTCCTCCTTTCCTGTCTCTGTCTGTAGCTCTGTAGTATCTCTGTCTCTTTTCTGCCCATCTGCTCCTCCTTTCCTGTCTCTGTCTGTAGCTCTGTAGTATCTCTGTCTCTTTTCTGCCCATCTGCCCCTCCTCTCCTGTCTCTGTCTGTAGCTCTGTAGTACATCTCTGTCTCTTTTCTGCCCATCTGCCCCTCCTTTCCTGTCTCTGTCTGTAGCTCTGTAGTATCTCTGTCTCTTTTCTGTCCATCTGCTCCTCCTTTCCTGTCTGTGTCTGTAGCTCTGTAGTATATATCTGTCTCTTTTCTGCCCATCTGCCCCTCCTTTCCTGTCTCTGTCTGTAGCTCTGTAGTATCTCTGTCTCTTTTCTGTCCATCTGCTCCTCCTTTCCTGTCTGTGTCTGTAGCTCTGTAGTATATCTCTGCACCCTTCCTCCATGCCTCTCTGCCTCTCCTCCGCCTTCCGCTCTGTCCTCTCGTTTTCTCTGACTGAATTTAGAAATGACCTCAGATGATGCTCCCTCTCTCTATTCGCTTTTCTCTTCCTAAAAATGGCTTTGCCATCTCTTCCTTATCCCTCCTTTCTCCCCCCCCAACCCTCCATCCATTCCCTCATTCCATTTTAGTTTTTTGTATCAACCCCCCCCCCTGTCCTCCATTCAACTCCTCCCTTCATGGCTCCCAGTTGCTCTGCCCCAGTCGAATATGACAGAATGTTCTGTCCGCTGTGCTCCCCCCATCCCCTCTCATGGCTCGCTCCTCTCCCCTCTGAAATCTCTTGATGGTATCCCTCTCTCATCCCCTTTTCCCATCCTCCTATCTTTCACTTTATTTTTTTCTTCTTCACTGCGCACTCGCACTCGTACTCCCTCCTCGGATTCTCATTTCACAGTCATTTATGATAACCCTCCTAAGTCCTCCTCCTAGCTCTCTCTCTCTCTTTCTCTCTCTCTCTCTCACACACACACACTCCCTCCATCTCCACCCACCCCCAGTTCCTCTAGCCTCCGTCTCATTTCCCCTCCTCTTGATTAGTTGACCCTTTTGACCGTTTCACACCCCCCACCTTCTCCCTATCCTGCTCCTCCTCTCGCCACCCCCCCCCCCTCCCTCCTCCCTCGCTCCAGCTCCTCCTCTCTTCACCCCCCCTCCCTCCTCCCTCCTCCCTCGCTCCACTTGTTAAGCTGCATGATTAGTTTCTCGCAAACTCATTTTCATAGTCCGATCCTGGGCTCACAGTGGGGCAAAGGGGCTGAGGTATATGTGTGTGTGTGTGTGTTAGGGCTCGCTGTGCAATAAAATCAATACGGCAATATATCGCGATACTTTTTTCCGCAATACTGTATCGAAATTTCAGAAAAATATCGTGATATATCGCCATATTTTTTTTTTGCACAGCCGTGTGTTCAGTGACAGAATAAGAATACTTTTTATTTCAGTACATTCAGTAAGACACTCAACACTCGGTAGTTTTGACTAAATCTGTCCACTAAGTTATCAATATAAAGTGATGTACATATTATTACACTACCTGGGTGGTACACAGCAAGTTGTATTTTTAGCTCTTTTTTAATTTTCAGTAAATTATGTAGAGTATTGCAATATATCGCAATATCTATTGTATCGCAATGTATCGTGATGAAATCGTATCGTGACCCATGTATCGTGATATGTATCATATCGTGAGGTCCTTGCCAATACCCAGCCCTAGTGTGTGTGTGTGTGTGTGTGCGTATACATTAGTCTTGGTTACAGGGGAGTTGAATCTTGGAATCGCTCTTAATTGCAGACACTGGTGGAATTTCGGTCCCAGCATACACCCCATGGCACCCACACACCCACACCCCCACACACACCCACACACCCCCACACCCACACACCCACACACAGTGTTTCTCTTACATCCGTGGCCAAGCAATTAAAGTTTTGCTAACGAATCTGGTGCCGCCCCTCTCTGTCACTCAGTGATGGGATTTAACGCTGATTTAACGGTTCCAACCAGCCAGTAGATGAATGAAAGGAGAGAGACAGACACACAGAGCAACTATATACCTCAACTGTCCCCCACTAGCTTCAGCAGGGGCAGTAAAGTCTGACCCCACTAGCTTTAGTAGGGACAGTAAAGTCTGTCCCTCACTAGCTTTAGCAGGGGCAGTACAGTCTGTCCCTCACTAGCTTCAGCAGGGGCAGTACAGTCTGTCCCTCACTAGCTTCAGCAGGGGCAGTAGAGTCTGTCCCTCACTAGCTTTAGTAGGGGCAGTAAAGTCTGTCCCTCACTAGCTTCAGCAGGGGCAGTACAGTCTGTCCCTCACTAGCTTTAGTAGGGGCAGTAAAGTCTGTCCTTCACTAGCTTCAGCAGGGGCAGTAGAGTCTGTCCCTCACTAGCTTCAGCAGGGGCAGTACAGTCTGTCCCTCACTAGCTTCAGCAGGGGCAGTACAGTCTGTCCCTCACTAGCTTCAGCAGGGGCAGTAAAGTCTGTCCCTCACTAGCTTCAGCAGGGGCAGTAGAGTCTGTCCCTCACTAGCTTCAGCAGGGGCAGTAAAGTCTGTCCCTCACTAGCTTCAGCAGGGGCAGTAGAGTCTGTCCCTCACTAGCTTTAGTAGGGGCAGTAAAGTCTGTCCCTCACTAGCTTCAGCAGGGGCAGTACAGTCTGTCCCTCACTAGCTTCAGCAGGGGCAGTAGAGTCTGTCCCTCACTAGCTTCAGCAGGGGCAGTACAGTCTGTCCCTCGCTAGCTTCAGCAGGGGCAGTAGAGTCTGTCCCTCACTAGCTTCAGCAGGGGCAGTAGAGTCTGTCTCTCACTAGCTTCAGCAGGGGCAGTAGAGTCTGTCCCTCACTAGCTTCAGCAGGAGCAGTAGAGTGTCCCTCACTAGCTTCAGCAGGGGCAGTAGAGTCTGTCCCTCACTAGCTTCAGCAGGAGCAGTAGAGTGTCCCTCACTAGCTTCAGCAGGAGCAGTAGAGTCTGTCCCTCACTAGCTTCAGCAGGAGCAGTAGAGTGTCCCTCACTAGCTTCAGCAGGGGCAGTAGAGTGTGTCCCTCACTAGCTTCAGCAGGGGCAGTAGAGTCTGTCCCTCACTAGCTTCAGCAGGGGCAGTAGAGTCTGTCCCTCACTAGCTTCAGCAGGGGCAGTAGAGTCTGTCCCTCACTAGCTTCAGCAGGGGCAGTAGAGTCTGTCCCTCACTAGCTTCAGCAGGGGCAGTAGTGTGTCCCTCACTAGCTTCAGCAGGGGCAGTAAAGTCTGTCCCTCACTAGCTTCAGCAGGGGCAGTAGAGTGTCAGATTGGAGAAAATGAGAAAAGGATGGAGGGATTGAGAGAAAGAGAGAGATGAACAGATGGCCTTATCTGAGTGCCGTCCGCCTTGTGTTTAATTTGGACACAGAGATGGAAAGGAGGCACAGAGAGAGAGAGAGAGAGAGGGAGAGAGAGAGAGAGAGAGAGAGAGAGAGAGAGAGAGAGAGAGAGAGAATATGCATTCATCACAGTGGGAGAAATTAAACAGTAGAACCACAAGCAAGTCCCGCTGTAACACAGATTTTTTGGTGTATTAGATGTGGTACGTAGATTGACTTCCACATGAAAAAAGCTCATGTTAGCTGTCACATATGAGTGTTTATTTGTACCTGAAAATTGGTGGTACTTTGGTATTGTTATTTTTTGGTTTTGCCCTTTGCCTTGATAGAAAGGCAAATTGTTTTGAAAAGAAATTCATACATAGACATTAGGGGTGTGAAAATTAATCGTATAATCGATGCATCGCGATGCGGACGTGTGAATCGAATCGTTGACAGATGAATCGTTGAATCGTTTATGTTTAAATTTCTGTTGACATTCATCTCGAGAATTGAATTACAAGCCTTTAGCTCAAAATGGCTCTAAGATAATGACACACATGGGTGTGTCCAAACTTTTGGACTGGTAGTGCATCACTGGTCTAAACACAGTCTCTTCCTGAGAGGTCACTGCATAGCAAAGTTATATTTTATGATGCTCATTATCATATATACGAGACATGCAATATACTTCACCACAGTGGCACATTGATTTACAGTAGACGTGTGTGATTATAGCTTGTTCCAGGGGCTACAGGTACACTGCTGACTTGTGCGTAGTGCATCTTGTTAGTCACGAGGGGAAGTAGCGATGAGCCGACAGCGCGTGTCTGAGGTCAAAGTTCAGAGTTCAGCCTCCAGTCGAGAGAGTCAAGGAGGCTGGCGTCAGACAAAGGAGCTGTGACCCTGCCTCACCTCAGGGACAGGACCACTTTGCATACGTGCTCACATACACCTGCCACAGACACATGCACGTGTGCGCACGCACGCACACACACACACGCACGCACGCACACACACACACACACACACGCGCGCGCGCGCGCGCACGCACACACACACAATATACCTTAATCATTCATGCAAAACTCTTCTTGCTCCATCTTCGTATCTCTTTATTCCTCCACACATGCATTTATTTCCTTCTCCTCCCCCCAAGGACCCTAAAAAAGAAGGATAAGACATCACTCACGTCACAGTGTCCGATTTAAAAAAAAATCTAAATGTGTTCTTTAGTTTTCCTTATTATTAGTCTCCAGATAGATCAATAGCTCAACTCAAACTACATTATGATACATGACCAAATGGGGCATCAGTAAACAAGGTGTTTTCTTTGGTGTAAGCATTTTTCAATCAAAGGTGAAATGACACAGATATGATGGTTTATAGTGGGACTTAACATTCACTTCAACAGAACTGGCCCCACTGCAACATTCAGATGTTGTGACCTGAGTGATGTCTTATCCTTCTTTTTAGGCCGGTGCTTGCACTGGCCTATAGGAGCATGTGTGTCCCAATCGCTGCATACACGACTCCTTACACGACTCCTGGCACGACTCCTGGCACCCTTTCATCAAGATGGGCTTTTACTTTGAAATTTGTTTTATTTGACGAATGTCCGGTTTCGGACTTCCTGTCTGCCCTGATCTGATCGTTCAGCTTGACAGAGTTGCTCACGGCCGCAGAGGGTCCATGTTAACGTTACACGCGACGCAACAAATAAACAAACACACATTTCCCAGTGTCTCTGGACATCAACAGTAGCGGGAGACGTCTCCCCTTCCAGCAAATATACATGAACATCTTACCGCGAGGCAGAGAGCTAAGATAAGTAGCTAACAGCTGAGCTAAGTAGGCTATAACTAGCGTGTTAGCCGATCGGAAAAGCATGTAAACAGCGGTGAGATCTCCTTTATTAAAGTATGCAACCATTTCCAATGAACAAATGGCATGTAGCCTTCAACTTTAAAACAAAACAATGTGCTTCTGCTTACTACTTACATTCAACTCTGTATGGCAGTGAGTGCAGACAGTGCAACACCAGTGGCATGTAGCTCTCAAGTATTTAAAACAAAAACAATATTGTGCTTCTGCTTACTTGGCCTACATTCAACTTTTTATGGCAGACCTGTTCAAAGAATTCAAGGTGGGTTCATTCTTTCAAATGGTGTAAAATAACACGTTTAACAACATATCAAACGGACCTTATCCTGTCACATTAGCTGGCAATGCATTGTGTAACCAAAAAACGTTTGGCTAACGTTAACGTGTTTTGTAATGGAATCTTTATGGGACACGGCTAATACCTGGCACAGCGTTAGCTAGCATAGTGTAGCACGTAGGGGTGTCACAATATATCGTCCCACGAAATTTCGCGATAGTAAAACGTCACGATATGTATCGTTGAGATGAAATCTCATATCGTGAATTTTTTTTTTTTTTTTTTTTTTTTTTTTTTTTTTTCCAAAAATAGACAAAGAAACGTCTTTGTTTGTTGAAGTTCAATGTGTGGAAAGTAGTTCAGTTGAACAAGTCTCTGAAGAGACACATGAGAAGTTATACAGGAGAGAAACCATTCAATTGAGTTTCTGGCAAAACTGTTTACTTGACAGGAAAAACTGAAGATGCATAAAAAATAGACTAAGAAAAGTCTTGTTGTTTGAGTTTGAAGAAAAACTGAAGATGCATAATGAGAATTTATACTGCTGAGAAACCTTTTAGTTCAAAGTAAATCTAAGTGACGGTGTAACTCATTCTATTTCAAGATAAGCCTTATCTCCAATCTCATGTTTTTTCTAGTTGTTATTGTAATAACAATTTCCCACAACAGCATGTTTTGTATTTGTGCATTTCAAATAAAATACTACTTTTCCAGTCATATATTGTCATTATTCAAGTTTAAAAAAATATTGTTAAAATCGTATCGTATCGTATCGTTATCGTGAACCCAGTATCGTGATACGTATCGTATCGTGAACTGAGTGTATCGTGACACCCCTAGTAGCACGTGTGCAATGCAAATGGAATCATTATGGAACTATGGCTAAGTTCGGCTATTAGCCGTGTCCCATAATGATTCCATTACAAATATTGCATTGCACACGTGACATGTTATTTTACTAAAAATAATACATTTTACCATCATTTCAAGTAGAATGATACCACCCAAGCAAGAATATTTCAAGTGTTTCAAGTGCTTTATTGAAATATTTGGACCATATAATGATAATACAATTATCTCAACCTTAAAAGGTTACATAGGTGCCAAAAAGCCATAAATTCACATCAAAGAACAAAGAAAAACTACAATTATAATTCAAGTTTAAACAGTAAGTGTGCAGCTGCAGCATTTATTTAAAAAAAAATCTTTATCCTGCATCCCTAAACAGAAACAGGGAAAAAAGGTGGAAAATCAGATGACGGCTTATGTGTTCTGTTGATTGTTAAAATGTGTATGGGTATAGTATATGGGTGACGATCGCATGCACCGGCCGTATGCCAGGTTTCGACCTGGCCTTGTTTAGGGTGCTTCCCTCCCCCCTCACCTCCCCGCAATCTTCCTCACTCTCTCTCTCTCTTCATCAGGCCTCGGCCCATCTCAAACCCACCAGATTTTAACCCCACACCTCCCTCCCCCCACACTCTATTTATCGCTCTATCTCTCTGCAGCCTGCTGCTGCTATATTTCCTCCCTTATCTTTTCCCCTTATCATTTTCTTTTGTTCTTTGCCGCCCATATCTCTCTCTCCATTTAATCTCCACTCTCTTCTCTCTCTGTTTATCACTCCCTTCATCTTCATTCTACTTCAAACACGTACGCACAAGTGTTTGTACACAAACGCATGTACACACACACATACACACACACACACACACACACACACACACACACACACACACACACACACACACACACACACACACACACACACACACACACACACACATCTGTTTGGTCGTGCTCGCATCTACAGATCCCAGTGTAGGTGAAATTAAAGTGTGATAAGCAGCTTACCAGGTGTGTGTTGTCACGCTTCACTGCTCTCCAGGCAGCACTCTCTGATTAGAGCCAAACCAAAGCAGACACACACACACACACACACACACACACACACACACACACACACTTCCCATGAAATACTGGATGCCTACTGAATAATTAAACAAGGCATAAGTAGTTCTACAGGACGAGTAGTTAACAACAACTGGTGCAGCAGAGGATCGATGCACCTATAAAAAGTATGTTGAAAGTTGGTATAGTGATATTGATTCAGTGCATTCGGTATGGACTTTGATTTAAGCTAGTTCAGGCCTAATGCTGGATCATACTAACATGACAGGTTGTAATATCTTTTGATGAGCCTCAGCCTGGGTCCCAGAGTGAGAGAAGTGATTTTGGTGCTGGACTGAAAAGGTTTGCTAGGCTATAGTTTATATCCATAGCTACAGTAGTAGTAGTAGTTGTAGTAGTAGTATTAGTAGTAGGATTCACATGCTGGGCCAGCGGGGAACTTGCAGGCTGCAGCTACAGCAACTGTCCAGTGATGCTGCCAGTTCCCTTTCATGCCTGTTAGTATTACAACGTGACACATTCCTTAAAGGACAGCCCAGTATGTAGAAGTGGACATGGCTCATAAATCTAGAAATAGGCGTTTGGATTTGATTCAGAGTGATGATCACAAAAATGTGTTGTTTTGCAAGGGGCTCTATGAGCCTTTATCCCAGCGGCATGTCCGTTCCTGTTCCACTTAGCGCCGTCATTCCATGTGTATATACGTCTACTGATCAGATCCACACGGGATGTAATGTGTGTATGTTCTGCGTGTGTGTGTGTGTTTCCATTGTGTGTATGTTCTGTGTGTGTGTGTGTGTGTGTGTGTGTGTGTTTCCATTGTGTGTATGTTCTGTGTGTGTTTCCATGTGGAATCTAAGATGCCTGGCAGGCAGCCTCCCTACGGGGCAAAGCTATGATGAGCAATTATCCACTAGGGCGACTTTGTAGGCTAATTTAGCATATTTATGTGGTCAGCAGCGCTGTTTACTATTCCCCTTCACTGCTTACTGCTGCACTTTCAATTTAGAACAGACCCCAGCTCTCTCTCTCTCTCTCTCTCTCTCTCTCTCTCTCTCTCTCTCTCTCTCTCTCTCTCTCTCTCTCTTTCATTTTCCCCTCTGTCTCCTGCTCCTTTGCCTCTATCTCTCCCTGCCTGCCTGATGGGGTTTGTGATGTGTATCGCTCCCCCCTCCCTCACTCTACTGCTCTATTTTTAGCCTGACTGTGTGTGGGATGGGAGGGGATTGGAGGGACAGGTGTAGAATGAATGTGTGTGTGTGTGTGTGTGTGTGTGTGTGTGTGTGTGTGTGTGTGTGTGTGTGTGTGTGTGTGTGTGTGTGGTGTGTGTGGGTGTGTGGGTGGGTGGTTGTGCGTGCGTGGGCGCATGCGTGTGTGCGTGTTTGCGTGCGTGAGAGAGAGAGAAGGAGAGAAAGACGGAAGAAGAAAGAGAGTGATACAGAGGGGTTATGCAGAGTAGTGGGGTGTTTGTGCGAGGCTGTGTACAGCTAAGACCGAGGGGGATTTAGTGTGTTTGTTTTAAACAAAAGTGTGTGTGTGTGTGTGTGCGTGTGTGTGCGTGTGCGTGCGTGCGTGCGTGCGTGCGTGTGTGTGTGTGTGTGTGTGTGTGTGCGTGTGCGTGCGTGTGCGTGTGCGTGTGTGTGTGTGTGTGTGTGTGCGTGTGTGCCTGTGAGGGTGTTTGTGCGCACATGAGAAAGAGAAAGAGAGAGAGAAAGAGAGAGACATAGTGCCAGCCTCATATTTCACCACAAAATTGAGGCAGAATCTAATCACGGCCCCATAAAAGCCTGACCCTGGAGAGGGCCTGTCTCTTTAAGGCCTGGCTGGCCCACACACACACACACACACACACACACACACGGAAGCGTTTGTATTTTTGCCAGTTTGAAAATGGTGTATTGTGTGGTGACATAGTTACCAGGGTATGTGTATTTGTTCACCGCCAAATCTGTGTCTCAGATGCTGAGCTCTAAAGTAGCCCAAAGTTGAGTCCATATCACACATATCACACACCACCTGCCTCACAAATCCAGCCAGCTAGAAAAATCAGCAGGGCCTTGACTCCAAATTCACTGTTTACAATGATCAGTTATGATTATTGCTTGTGATTCTACACTATCTATCTACGTGCTTTGTTCTAGCAACTTAGGGCTGGCTTCAGACCTTGACTAAAGCACAGCCAAGTGGTGCTTGAGATGGAAAGCAAGAAGGCATCTCTACTTTCAGATTATGATACACGGATTCTGACTTTGAGTTCATCCATTTCTAAGCCGCTTTATTTACGCACTGGAAACCATGTGCTGTCTAGTGCTCCCATTGATTTTGTAATGTATATCAAATCAATCTGATTACTAATAAAAGCCAAAGACATCAAACGGCAACACGAAGGAAATTAATGCAATGCTGTCGATTTCTCTCTGAATATTTGGAATTATTAAAAAAAAAAGCTATTTGATATGGATACAAAACGTGTCCTGCCATTTCTGTGTTTTCAAGGAATCATCAGGAAAGAAAAGTAGTGGCAGGTTGCAAGGAGGGTGCCAAGAAATCACTTGAATGTGCTGAGTTAACAGATGCGCAGGACTCCCAGGGTTTTGCACATGGATGCTGTAGGGCCTTGACCATTGAGCTGTGCTGCTGGTCAGACTCCGATCAGAGAGGCGACATCCCTCCCGTCTTACTTCAGGCAACATGCACCATCTCCATTCTGCCATCGGGTTCTGTGTTAGCTGGACAGAGTGTTCCTCAGCCCTCTGTCTCTCATTGCCAGCTCTTAAAGGCCGGGTTTACCGTGGGGAACATGAATATATATTAATTCTTAAAAAATCTTAAATTTCGAATCCGTTGAAATTTTTGAAATTGCTTGTTAAAAAAAAAATGAAGAAAAAAATGAAAAAAAAAAAAAAAAAAAAAAAAAAAAAAATGGGCCAGGTGACGCGTTTCGACGCGAAACGCGTCACCTGGCCCAATTTTTTTTTTTTTTTTTTTTTTTTTTTTTCATTTTTTTTTCTCTGGCTGTGAACAAGCAATTTCAAAAATTTCAACGGATTCGAAATTTAAGATTTTTTAAGAATTAATATATATTCATGTTCCCCACGGTAAACCCGGCCTTTAACAGCAATGAGCCGTGTACACACAAATATACTCGCCTGATAGAAGCACAATGTGATTCTGCTGCTTTCCAAACGTCAACTGCATGTAACTATGAGAGAGAAGAACACATTTATAGGAAGAGGAAAAGATGATATTCCAAAGTGTGCGCCGTGTGCACACACTTTTACAGCAATGAATAATGCATTTGGAGAGTGGCTTGTCTGTAAGAAAAACCTCTTTTATGTAAAAACCTATTTTTGATTTATAGGGGATTTTGTAGGGATGTCGCAATATATCGTCCCACAATATATGGCGATATCAAAACGTGACAATATGTATCGTTGAGATGAAATCTCATATCGCGAGAAAAGGAAGCTGAACATGGTGGCACTGATCTGCATCTGATTGCATGCTCGCTCTCCTTTTCATTGCTTTGTTTGAACAGACAAGGGACGTTACAGACACGGAGGATGAAAATGGTGAAATGACTCAAATTAGCGTTGAGGATGCCCCCTCAACTTACAAATCGATCGCAAAAAAATATTGTTAAAATATCGTATCGTATCGTTATCGTGAACCCAATATCGTGTATTGTATCGTATCGTGAACTGAGTGTATCGTCACACCCCTAATATTAAGTGATTTCTTCTAGGCAAAAATGTGAAATAACCTAAATGATTTCAGATTTTGTCAAATATACTGTATTTAATATTCTTTAGCGAATTTATGGCACGAGGGTATGTTGCCAGTTCAATCTTTGTGGTCCTATCCATAACCTATGTAAATTCAAAGGCAATGCCTTTTTGGAAAGACTGAAAGACTGTTGAAAAGTTCACAGACAAATTTTTCATCATACCAATTGGAAGGACAAAGAAGCCTAAACCCCAAATCTTCAGTGTACATACTGAATAGTCAAACTCTGAACAGGAACGTCTAAATCCTTACTACATAATCTCAGTTTGCATAAGAACATGTATATTTGCCGTCTGTGTTCAGCCCTTAATGCCATTTTCAGACATGCATCGTGAAATTAATGGCCGCACAATTTGTCACACTTTACACTTCACAAACTTTACACACTTTACACTTTACAAATGTATCTGACACTGTTATCCAGAGTGAGTATAAGAATGTTAAATTCCCAGATAACCAACATTACAAACAACAGATGGTAAGAAGTGCGTGGGGCCCTGACAATATTTCTTTGACTTCAGATAAAATATTAAATTAAAAAGACCGCTAAACAGAGATAGAGGGGATTATTTATTATTGTTGTTAAATTATCTAATGTTTTAATTAAATAAATGGGTTCTGTTGGCACATAAAGGAAAACGTAAACTTTCAACAAAAGAAAACTCTGCAATTGAAATGACAAAGGTAAACAATATAGGATAGATGAGTTATGGTGTTTCATTTAATCCACAATGATTGTATTTGACTAAAACGTACGACCTCCATTCCAGACACCATGTTTCACATGTAATATGAATGTGTCTGAACTGAGATGGACAGATAGAGAAGGCCTATACGAGGGGGCTGAATGAGTGTGTGCACTCTGAATGAAGGGGGGGAGTGCAGAGCCGTGAAGGAGGGGTATGAAGAGCTTTGGCATGAATAGGGCTGTATAGACGGGGGGAGGGGGAGACAGGGGAGGAGCAGG
>NC_139623.1:14706570-14721570 GCF_964638095.1 Poromitra crassiceps
CCATGCAGCAGCAGCATCACTCCTCTTCACAATGCCCCATCCAGCAGCAGCAGCATCACTCCTCTTCACAATGCCCCGTACAGCAGCAGCAGCATCACTCCTCTTCACAATGCCCCATCCAGCAGCAGCAGCATCACTCCTCTTCACAATGCCCCATCCAGCAGCAGCAGCATCACTCCTCTTCACAATGCCCCATCCAGCAGCAGCAGCATCACTCCTCTTCACAATGCCCCGTGCAGCAGCAGAGGGAAGGAGAATGGGCCAACTGGGCTTTTACGTACATCTCCACAGGCTTTCACTCCGTTAAAGGAATACTGTGCCCATTTTCAACCCGCTTTATCATTTGGAAACAGAAGTACCTGTGAAGGAACGGGGATCTTCTTGGTGCAGGCTAGATGGAGGGACGGTAAACATTGTTCATTTGCACAGACTACAGTACCGACATTGTAATGATACAAAGCTGGTTGAAAATGGGCAAAGTCCTCCTTTAACTAAGGAGTTAACTTCTGGGAATCATTTAGTGAGTGACCATAATAACCCAATCATGCCCTTTGCGCGCTCATAGTGTGCCTTGCTCGCTACGTGTGCTCGCTACGTGTGCTCGCTACGTGTGCTCGCTACGTGTGCTCGCTACGTGTGCTCGCTACGTGTGCTCGCTCGCCTGCGCCTCACACACTTTGCGTGTCCGTGTGTTGTGCGTGGAACCCCTCACCTTACCCTTTGTTCACACCATACGCCAAAACCAGGCTAAAGCCACACTGAAGCTGAGCTCACGCCAAAACGGTCACACAACAAGCACTCTCTTTTCCTCAGCGCCTCGCTCGGCACGCCTTGCCCCCGCCCACAACTTGCATTGTCTTCATGCCTGGCAGCTTCACGCTTGGAAAATAGAATAGAATCCTGAACGATGGCTTCAGCGCGGCTTCAGCGTGGCACGCGTGCGGCTGGGGTGAACGGTCTCGCCTGTCAACAAGGACGCCAAAATGAGACTGCGTGGCTTCAGCATAGCTTCAGCGTGGCTTGAGCATGGCTTCGGCGTATGGTGTGAACACCCGCTTATTATAGTACTGAGATAGTTGAAAGTACAGACACTGGTTGAGTATTATATGCAGGGATAACAATAGTTCACAATAGTAAAAAAATAATAATCTACAAAATCATATCTACATGGCATGTGGTTTGACACTTTAGACCAGTGGTTCTCAAAGTGTGGTCTCAAAGGGGGTTCCAGAGGGTCCCCAGCAAAAAGGGGAATACTTTATGTTCAGTATAATTCCATCCATAAGTAGCATAATGACAGAATGTATGACTATTTTGGTCATGGGTTTCGTACACTTTCTGTAAGAAAACATAACAACAAAAATCTTATCAGATGGTGGACGCTGGGACAAAATCTTATCAACTGGGGGTCTGTGGACTAATTTCTGTCAATTAGGGCTCCATGATGTCAAAAGGTTTGAGAACCACAACTTTAGACACTTTGTAATTTTTTTTTTTTTTTTAAGGAACCTTCTTCATAGCAAATTTGATCTGTCAGGCCTGGGAGCAAAGACAGAACATTTTGTTTAAAAAGTGATGTAATGATTTGTTTTGTTGTTTGAGCAGTGTGTGTTGACTTGTACCACTGTAGCACTGGTTTATGTTGTATTGTGTATTTTGTATTTTGTGTGTCTTGTAAGCCCATGTGGGCAGGTCACTGTAGGGTGCATGACACAAAAATAAAAACAAATCAAATGAAATCAATAATTTATTGAAACATAAAATGTATGTATCGTTGACAGTCTACAATTTGTCCATTTCTTTTAATGCCTTGGGGACACCATGGCCCCATATTACAGCTATTTAACTGTTCTTCCAATATCAAAATGGTCTAAAAGCTGACTCATGATGGTGACTGTATTGTCTGAATTCCAAAGAAGAAGAAAAGAGTAGAGAGACAGTCAGTGCCAGAGCATCCAAAAATGTCTCACAGTGGAAATGCTTCTCCTTCTACTGAATGTCACCTCAGTGAATATGACATTTTTGCAATCATGAATTTGTATATGGCTTCGAGCGACCTTTTTAATTCACTGGCTCATTTTCCAAAGGGCTTATATTCTCTAAAATAGAAAGAAGGTCCAAGTGCATCTAGGTCTAACAGTTATCTGCTATAGTGCTGTTGGATTAGGTTGGACTAAATCCAAAGGATCAAATTCCAGTGAGTGCTCCTCTGCTGCATGCACAATGTTCTCATTGGGGTCTGACAAAAACAGCATCAATATTATACGGATCAACAGGGTGGTTAGTTCTGCTTCACGCACGGTTTGATACCATTTGACTATGGAGAGATAAAGACGAGAGAGAGAGATAAAAAGAGAGAGAGGAGAGAAAATGTTGGTAATCCATGCTCCAGTGGAGAGGCTGATGAAGGGTTAACTGCCTGATAAAGGATGGAGCGGCAGAGAAGGAGGGCAGACTTCTCAGGTGTGAAGAATGGAATGAGAGAGAGACAGAGGGAGCAGGGAGGAGAGAGAGACATACAGAGAGAGAAGAGAGACAGACAGAGGGAGGAGAGAGAGACAGAGGGAGGAGGGATGAGAGAAGAGAAAGAGAGACAGAGGGAGGAGGGATGAGAGAGAAGAGCAGGGGGATGGGGCGCGCAGGAGCTTGTATTATGGTTGCAGGCCCCGGTTGCCTGGCAACGGAGGCGAGCGAGATGCCAGGTTGCTAGGTAACCTGGGAGATGCAAAGACTAACGTGGTGCGATGGAGAGATGGGAGAGAGGAGAGGAGGGGTGGAGCGGTGCTGTCGGGCCGCTCCACCTTCCCTCCCTCTCACTCACATCAGTCTCTTGGTCCAGCTGTGTGACTGTGCGGGGCTGAGGCCTCCACTGAACGCTAGATGCACAGTGAGTTTCATCGGGGAGTTGGAGAGCTGCATGCTACCTTCTTTGTCACACAGACACATGCACTACGAAAGCCAACAACAATTCTTACACCCAGGATTAGGGATAGAACAATAAGCCATATTACTTTATATCGTGGTAAAAACATCACACCCAGATGTGTTGAAGTAGAAGACTTTTCTCTCCCTCCCTCCCTCCTCTTCCCTCTCTCTGGCACCGTGTGTGTGTGTGTGTGTGTGTAGTGTGTGTGTTTCAGCTGGCTTTTCTGTCTGCGTTCACGATCAACCTCAAGACGCTCTCTCTCAGGAAGAGTCCTTCCCTCTGCTCTACTAGAGAGAATCCACTTCTTCTCATTCTACTAGAACCAATAGAGATTGTTATTAACGTGGCTCAGTGTGAAAACAGCCCCAGGTAGCAGCTTGCTCTGCTTTCACATGAAGGTAGACATTTATATTCATGAGTCACGTACTTCTAGCTGAAAGTGGCTTTTATCAGAGGCTCAAACAGCTGCTATTTAGCAGCTGTGTTGACCCTGTTGACCCTTTGATTTGTTTTTGGTTGGGTTACATAAGGGCTTAGTACACTGATGATAATGAGTGGTGGGGCCTTCAAGGCATACTGTAGCTTAGCACGAGCATGAGAGAGAGTAGGAGCAAAATGGAGAAGAGAAGGAGGAGGATGAGAGAGAAAGAGAGATAGAAGGCAGAAGCGAGAGGATGAAAAAGAAGAGAAGGCAGAGACGACCGAGTGTCATGGGGCCTGGCTGGCATGGGAGGGATGATGGAGTTGAGAATGGAGCGAGGGAAACCGAGGAGAGGGAAGAGGACGAAATAACACGGGATAGTGGGGAAGGGATAAAAATAGTTTTCCTTTCTTGTGCACTCTGGAAAATGGACATCTGAAAGTGTGGATGGAGTGTTCCAGAGGGAGAGTGAGGGGGGAGGGGTGTGTGTGTGTGTGGGTGTGTGTGTGTGTGGGTGTGTGTGTGTGTGTGTGTGTGTGTGTGTGTGTGTGTACGTACGTACGTACGTATGGACGCACGTGCATGGATGTCTGAGCGAAAGCGAGTGAGCAAGAGCGAGTGCGAGAGTACAAGTGTGTGCGCCTGTGCACTCACACCGCTGCCTGTTGTCATGCTGTACAATGTAATCAGTTTTATATTTCCTTTTGCGGGAACATTTCATTCTCTTTGTGGAATATTGCCCTCCAGTGTTTTCATGCAAAATATTAAAATACAAAAAAAATCAAAAGACCAAAATGATAACATCGATTCAACACTGTAGCCTAATCCTTGCTCCAAATAGTGCATGTACGCACACATTTACATACACACACTTCCTCCCTACCCTCATGATGTGGTGCAATGGTTTGGTCCAGTGGTTGTGCATTGGTGGGGGAGGGGGTAGAATACGATTTGATTGGATAATCCAAGGATTTAATATCCCCTAATCCTAGCACAATCCTCTGCATTACTGCAGGGAGTGAGATTACTGTAGGGAGTGTGTTGCGTGTGTGTGTGTGTGTGTGTGTGTGTGTGTGTGTGTGTGTGTGTGTGTGTGTGTGTGTGTGTGTGTGTGTGTGATTGGGGTGTGTGTTTGTGTCTATGTGTGCAGTAGGGTGGGTGTGTGGTGTGTGGGGAATCGTGTGTGTGCAGTGTGTGAGGTTTTGGTCATGCATGTATGACTGGGCAGGTTTTCTCTCTAAGTGCGAGCTCACACACCATCGTGTATCACACACTTCTCTCCCTGGTGCACTTCCATCTTCCATGCTGGTGTGCACGACAGCACACACTGACATGCCTCAGATACATGCTGGTGTGCACGACAGCACACACTGACATGCCTCAGATACATGCTGGTGTGCACGACAGCACAAACTGACATGCCTCAGATACATGCTGGTGTGCACGACAGCACAAACTGACTCCTCAGATACATGCTGGTGTGCACGACAGCACACACTGACATGCCTCAGATACATGCTGGTGTGCACGACAGCACACACTGACATGCCTCAGATACATGCTGGTGTGCACGACAGCACAAACTGACATGCCTCAGATACATGCTGGTGTGCACGACAGCACAAACTGACTCCTCAGATACATGCTGGTGTGCACGACAGCACAAACTGACTCCTCAGATACATGCTGGTGTGCACGACAGCACACACTGACATGCCTCAGATACATGCTGGTGTGCACAACAGCACAAACTGACTCCTCAGATACATGCTGGTGTGCACGACAGCACAAACTGACTCCTCAGATACATGCTGGTGTGCACGACAGCACAAACTGACTCCTCAGATACATGCTGGTGTGCACGACAGCACAAACTGACATGCCTCAGATACATGCTGGTGTGCACGACAGCACAAACTGACTCCTCAGATACATGCTGGTGTGCACGACAGCACAAACTGACATTCCTCAGATACATGCTGGTGTGCACGACAGCACAAACTGACATTCCTCAGATACATGCTGGTGTGCACGACAGCACAAACTGACATTCCTCAGATACATGCTGGTGTGCACGACAGCACAAACTGACATGCCTCAGATACATGCTGGTGTGCACAACAGCACAAACTGACTCCTCAGATACGTGCTGGTGTGCACGACAGCACAAACTGACTCCTCAGATACATGCTGGTATGCACGACAGCACAAACTGACATTCCTCAGATACATGCTGGTGTGCACGACAGTACAAACTGACATGCCTCAGATACATGCTGGTGTGCACGACAGCACAAACTGACTCCTCAGATACGTGCTGGTGTGCACGACAGCACAAACTGACATGCCTCACTATACAGTATGTAGAAAGAGTCTTCCAGGGAGGAGTCTGCCATGCTGCAGGATAGTGTACCACACTATGAAGTCAGCCTGTGCATGTCCCGTGTGTGTGTGTCTGTGTGTGTGTGTGTGTGTGTTTGTGTGCATTTGCAGATGGTTAGTGTTAATTAAGTCTTAATTGGAACGTGAGTAATTAGAGGATAATTTGACTTGAAAGGAGTGTGCGGCTATTCATGTGTGTTGGATTAAAGAAGAGAGAGAGAGTATGTGACTGGCTAGCGAAGCAGGGACTGTATTTGCATTTTTCCTCTCTTGCTCAAGCGAATTTCAATGACTCTACTACTAGCATAGATTGGCTCCTTCACCTTCTCTCAGTCACTCTCCCTCCCTCGCTCTAAAACCACTCACCCCTTACTTCATCCTCTCCATACTGTCCTCATCTCTCCATTATGGCCACAATTAACTTCTATTCCTTTTCACTTCCCTGCTCTCATCCTTTTCTACCAATCCTGGCAATACTCTTTCCTCTGCCTCTGTTGTATGTGTGTCAATGCTAGAAAGGAAGAGAAGGCAAGGCTGGGTTAGGCATTGGCTGGTGAGGGTAAACCAGCAAAGCATTCCCCAGCCCAAATTCTTTGTTTACCCGAAGACCACAGCAGTCGCCCTTGGCAACAGGCATCCTTGTTTACCTACCCAGTGTGCCGTCATATGAACGCCATGACAACGAGATGGTTGCCATGGCAATTTTCCGATGCCATTGTGTTGTCTTAGCGGCAGCAGCGCCGTGCACCTCTCACCTGCTCTCTTCTCCGTCTCCTCTCCTTCTTCCTCACATCTCTCTTTAGGGTTGTACAAAATACAAACCGTTATTTCAAAATGGGCACTACAATACATGCAGATACACACACACACACACACACACACACACACACACACACACACACACACACTCAGACACAGATTGATAAGCTGTTGTTTGGAAATCATAATAGGTTTTTCTGTTCCATCTGTTTGAGTGTCAGAAGGATGAGCTTGAATAGACCTAATGAAGGGAGAAATGGAAGAGGTGATGGATGGACAGAGGGAGAGAGAAAGGGTTAGTGGACACAAATCCTGCTACAATCAGCCAGGTCTACAACACAGCCTCAAATCAATGAACAAGACGGGTACGATCAATGAATGGATAGCACAAGATGGATGGTGGCATGGGTGGACAGCAATAACAGCAGGTCCAAGATATGATGGATGGATGGATGGATGGACAGACAGACGGACGGATGGATGGACAGATAGATGGACAGATAGATGGACAGATAGATGGACAGATAGATGGAAAGATAGATGGACAGATAGATGGACAGATAGATGGACAGATAGATGGACAGATAGATGGACAAATAGATGGAAAGATAGATGGACAGATAGATGGACAGATAGATGGACAAATAGATGGACAAATAGATGGAAAGATAGATGGACAGATAGATGGACAGATAGATGGACAAATAGATGGACAGATAGATGGACAGATAGATGGAAAGATAGATGGACAGATAGATGGACAGATAGATGGACAAATAGATGGACAGATAGATGGACAGATAGATGGACAGATAGATGGACAGATAGATGGACAGATAGATGGACAGATAGATGGACAGATAGATGGACAGATAGATGGACAGATAGATGGACAGATAGATGGATTGACTGATTTATGACAGCAACATAGACAAGATATGATGGACAGACGGATGGATGGATGGTTGGATGAATGGAGGGACGGATGATGGAAATCCAAGGTCATAGCAGATAGTCAGGGAGGACTGTGTGTGTTCTATGTTTGTGTAGATGCTGACACCTGCAGTCAATAACAGCATGGGGTTAAAAACGTACATCACTCATTCCTCTGCAGTCCGTGTGTGTGTGTGTTTGCGTCTACGCATGTATACGTGTGTGTGTGTGTGTGTGTGTGTGTGTGTGTGTGTGTGTGTGTGTGTGTGTGTGTGCATGTGATAGCCTTGCCTTAGATCAATAGCTTTGTGGTGACAGCTAAGAGCTGATTAATCAAATGTATGGATCAGTCTCTCTCTGCTCTGCCCTCTCCTCAATTACCAGCTTCATTACATTGCCTTAACACCCCACTGGGACCTCTCTCCAGCCATCCCTCTCCCTCTCCTGCCCCCTCCCCCCTCCTCCTCCTCTCTGTCACTGTCCCTCCCTCCCTTGCTCCCCCTCCCCCTCCTCCTCCTCCTCCTCCTCCTCTCTGTCACTGTCCCTCCCTCGCCCCCCCCCTCCTCCTCCTCTCTGTCACTGTCCCTCCCTCCCTCACTCCTGCTCCTCCTCCTCCTCCTCCTCCTCTCTGTCACTGTCCCTCGCTCCCGCTCCTCCTCCTCCTCTCTGTCACTGTCCCTCCCTCCCTCACTCCTGCTCCTCCTCCTCCTCCTCCTCCTCTCTGTCACTGTCCCTCCCTCCCTCGCTCCCGCTCCTCCTCCTCCTCTCTGTCACTGTCCCTCCCTCCCTCGCTCCCGCTCCTCCTCCTCCTCTCTGTCACTGTCCCTCCCTCGCTCCCCCCCTCCTCCTCCTCCTCTCTGTCACTGTCCCTCCCTCCCTCGCTCCCGCTCCTCCTCCTCCTCTCTGTCACTGTCCCTCCCTCGCTCCCCCCCTCCTCCTCCTCCTCTCTGTCACTGTCCCTCCCTCCCTCGCTCCCGCTCCTCCTCCTCCTCCTCTCTGTCACTGTCCCTCCCTCCCTCGCTCCCCCCCTCCTCCTCCTCCTCTCTGTCACTGTCCCTCGCTCCCGCTCCTCCTCCTCCTCTCTGTCACTGTCCCTCCCTCCCTCGCTCCCGCTCCTCCTCCTCCTCTCTGTCACTGTCCCTCCCACTCCTCGTGCCCTGCTCTTTCACCCTCCATTCCTTACTCTCAGTTTCTCTCCTTCCTGTCTTGGTATCACGGGCCACAGCTAAGTTGCCACCGTTGCTAGTGATTACTATATGACGGTCAGTGTTACAAAGGTGTTAGTTCAGACCTTTCTACAGTCTGTTTACAGCAAATACAGCCCAAACTGTTACTGTCAGCATGACTCTGAGATCATGACAGGCTAGTAAGATCAACCAAAATTGTTTATCGTCTGTCGTGGCTACGATTTACTGTACCGTGCGCACAAAATGCAATTTGAGCTCTCGCTTTATTTTTTTTCGTGCACACGAGATACAATTCGTTCCGTCGATTTTGTCTTTACGTGCGCACAAATCGCCATAACGTGCCCTCTAAATAGTGATATTGTGAGCTCAATATAATAGAATCCATGCACTCTTCACGAGCTTATAAAGAGTCAGTGCAGATATCGGTGGTTATGTTTAAATGTGGCGCTGATCTGGGTGTGTTGCAGCCACCTGATTGTGTTTACATGGCCTGAAGGTTAAGACAAGTCAAGTCAAGTCAAGTCAAGTTTATTTGTATAGCACATTTCATACACAGAGGCAATTCAAAGTGCTTCACATAAAATGGTTGACAGGAAAAGAAAAGAAAAGAAGAGAATAAAATGGACATTTAAAAGCATCACAACAAAACTTTAAAAAAAGAGTATAAAAAGTGCATTAAGCAACAGGCGCAGCAGTTGCAGAAAGAGCTAAAAACTTATAGAGGACTCATTGGGTTTGCATAGTAGCTGTCAGCAGTTAAAAGCGACGGTAAACATAAAAGTCTTTAGTCTATTTTTAAAAGTAGGTAAGGTTGGGGCAGATCTGAGGTCTTCAGGCAATTTGTTCCAGCTAGCAGAAGCATAGTGGGTAAATGCAGCCTTCCCATGATTTGATTTGATCCTAGGGACAGTTAATAAGCTGCACCCTGTTGACATAAGAGTTCTAGACAGTTCGTAGCGTGGGAGCAATTCAGCTATGTATTTTGGGCCTAGGCCATTAAGTGATTTATAGACTAATAACAGTATTTTTAAATCTATTCTATGACACACTGGCAACCAGTGTAAGGACTTAAGAACTGGAGTGATATGATCAGCTTTCTTAGTCTTCGTTAGAACTCTAGCAGCAGCATTCTGAATGAGTTGAAGTTGCCTAAGTTCTTTTTTGGAGAGACCAGAAAAAAGGCTATTGCAATAGTCTAACCTACTATAAATGAAGGCGTGAATTAGTTTTTCTAGATCCTGTCTGGACATGTATCCCCTAATTCTTGCTATATTTTTAAGATGATAAAAAGCTGATTTTCTAATTGACTTAATGTGGGAGTTAAAGTTGAGATCGGAATCAATAATAACTCCAAGATTTTTGACTTGATAGAGACTCAAGGCGTACAGTGATTTTAAGCCTTTGTTCTTTGGGGCCAAAGACGATCACCTCTGTTTTGTCTTTGTTTAGCTGTAGGAAATTCTGGCACATCCAGTTATTTATTTGATCAATGCACTGGCACAATGATTCTATGGGGGCATAGTCAGCTGAGGAAAGAGTTATATACAACTGAGTGTCGTCTGCATAGTTATGATAGGCTACTTTGTTTTTTTGCATAATTAGGCCTAGAGGGAGCATATAAAGGTTGAAGAGAACGGGCCCCATAATGGATCCTTGAGGCACCCCACGTCATCCTAGTTAGGTCAGATGTGTAATTGCCAATGGAGACGAAGTACTTCCTGTCTTGAAGATAGGACTTGAACCACTGGAGGACCGTACCCAATAGCCCAACCCAGTTTTCCAGTCTGTCCAATAAAATTGAGTGGTCAACAGTGTCAAATGCAGCGCTAAGATCCAGTAGCACTAGAATCGAATTTTTGCCTGAGTCTGTGTTCATTCTGATGTCATTTATGACTTTAGTAAGCGCGGTTTCTGTGCTGTGATGGGGGCGAAAGCCTGATTGGAGTTTATCTTATCGCTTAGACGTATTCTACTTATTTTTGCTTCTATCGCATTTACTACTGTTTATCCTATGCTATGTTGTTCTTATTCTTATTCTTATTCTTCTTACTCTGCTTATTTTGCATCTACTATTGGTTACTTCATGCTATGTGTGTTCTGTGAGCGAGCTACTGTAACTTGTCCCAATTTCCCCCCGGGGATCATTAAAGTCTTTCTGATTCTGATTCTGATTCTGATTCTAGGAGATCATTTGAGGTTAGGAATCTATTGAGTTGTAGGTAAACAACCTTTTCAATTATTTTGGCTATAAAGGGGAGATTAGGTATTGGTCTGTAGTTACTGATTACCGATGCATCAAGGCTACGCTTTTTTAGTAGGGGTTTAATAACTGCAGTTTTCAGGGACTCAGGAAAAGTGCCAGTCAAAAGGGAGCTATTAACTATTTGCAATAGGTCCGCTTGTTGGAAGGGTATCGAGACAGCACGAAGATGATTTAAGGCCTTGCACAGTTTCCTCTAAGATGTCGTGGTCGATAACGCTGAACTGGGACAAATTTATCGAACTAGGGATCTGCGGGTAGGATGATGTCACAGCATTTCTTGGTGTGGAGCCACTAATAGCCTGCCTGATATTAATAATGTTATCCGTAAAAAAGGCAGCAAACTCATTACATTTGACAGTAGAGAGGAACTCAGGTGCTACACAGAGAGGCGGGTTAGTCAGTCTATCAACTGTGGCAAATAGAGTGCGTGCATTGTTCACATTTTTGTTAATTATCTCGGAAAAGAACGATTGTCTCGACCTTTTCAGTTCGAGGTTGTAGGAGTGAAGGCTTTCTTTGTAAATATCATAGTGAATGTGAAGATTAGTTTTCCGCCATTTACGCTCAGCTTTCCTGCAATCTTTCTTTTTGCATCTAACGGATGCAGAATTTCGCCAGGGTGCTTTAATCTTGCCAGACAGCAATTTTAACCTAACAGGCGACACACTATCAATAGCATTCAGAATTGTTGAATTGAAGTTATCGAGAATGTCATTGACAGAAGCTGATGTGGGAGGAGATAAAGAAAATGTCTCCATAAACAGCGTGCTGGTGCCCATAGATATATATAAAGGCTAGATGGCTTAAGGCGGAGTCAGCAGCGTCGTTGAACGGCAGTCATCTTGCTACAGTGCCTTTCTGGTACGTTCTATGGTAGCTGGTGACCTGCACAGACAAAAATACTCATAACTCGCTGAAATCTTGACGGATTTACAAACGGTTTGGTTTATTACAAGCATATTCCGTTCCCGAGATAGACAAAAAAAAAAAAAAAAAACACTAAAAACACTATTTTTTTGATGGGCTCCAAATTACACCAAAATTCAACCGAAGCATCTATGCCATGAGAGGGATTCAGGCACAAAGTTTCATGCAGTTTCATCCATTTCCCTAGGAGTTATGATCATATGATGTTGCCATACTAACCCAACAACAGATGCTCATAACTCCTAGTAGCTCCCTGTAGCAAGATGGCCGCCATGCGACGACGTCGCTCTCCATTGGCCGGCAGCGCGGGTAAGCTATCTAGCCTTTATATATATCTATGCTGGTGCCTACATTAATGTCTCATCTTTTAACAGTTTGTGACCTATTAATGATCTCAGGGGAGATTTCCATTTCAAAAAAGATGCAAAGATGGTCAGACAACGCAACATCAATAGTCGACACAGAAGAGGACTTGAAGCCCCTAGTAATAACTAAATCCAGGGTATGGCCTCGGTTGTGAGTAGGCCCTGAAACATGTTGAGACAGATCAAAAGTATCAAGTAAGATATTCAGTTCTTTGGCAAAATTATCCGTTGGGTTATCAATATGAATATTGAAATCCCCAGCAATAGATATACAGTCATGTTCCATGAAAATTAAGGAGAGTAGATCAGCAAATTCAACGAGAAAGCTGCCTGAGTATTTTGGTGGTCTATAGATATTCAGCAGTAACACAGTGGTTGAGCATTTCAGAATAGCAGCAAGGTATTCGAACGATGAGAAGTGGCTAAATGGCGATGTAAAGTGGCTAAATGTGTTGCAGTATTTGGGGGATATGTCTGTTCAGTGTAAACAGATCATGGATATTAACATACCAAAGCCTTACTAGGCCTCTCTGCAATACCTCAAAGGTTCCTTTTTTTTCTTTTTTCTTTTTCCAGATTACGCCCCCCCATTTTCTCCCCAATTGTACTTGGCCAATTCCCCCTGCTGTCCCGGTCTTTGCTCCACCCCCTCTGCTGATCTGGGGAGAGTTGTTGACTAGCACATGCTTCCTTTATCTAATTTTATATTGCTTTTTGATAAATCTGTTTTTAGTTTTTTTTAACTAGGTAAACATTTTCATAAAGGACCGTATGTTTTTTATGTATAAATGTCTGTTTTATGTTGTTTGAACTGTATGTCTGAGACCAAGGACCACAATGAAAACAAGTCCTCAGACTTTATTGGCTGCATGTATTTTATGTCTCATGTATTCATCCAAACATTGAATAAAATCAATCAATCAATCAATCAATCCTCCAATACATGTGCAGTCACCAGCTGCTGCTTTTCACCTGACAGCGAGGAGTTTCACGGGCAGGACGTATTGTGTGGGAGGATCAGGCTATTCCCCCAGTTACCCTCCCCCCTGAACAGGTGCCCCAACCGACCAGAGGAGGCACTAGTGCAGGACTCATACCCCACCGGCTTCCCACCCACAGACACGACCAATTGTGTCTGTAGGACCAAGTCGGAAGTAACGCTGCCGAGAATTGGATCCTGGTTCTCTGCGGTGGTAGGCACTCTCTACAGTGATTCCCAACCTTTTTTTGTCTCATGTACCCCTTGAGCTGTTTTGCCATGCCAATAGTACCCCCTCACTCATAGAGACACTGCGGAGCACGTCATCATTCAGAAACCACGCCCAAAACACAATCCTGGCGTTCTCCTGTCACGTGTTGCACACAAAGATCATATATACGGAAGATGAACACTCTAACTTACTTCCTTGACAGCTAAATCCACATGTTTCTTCTCGCCAATTCTCAATGGCTTCCTTGTTTTGCTCGGGAGTACAAAAAAACTTTAATTAGGGATTTTTTACATTTGCTGTCTGCCCAGCCCACCACACAACAGCTTTTAGCTATGTTTAATTCAAGGAAAATGACGCTGGTGTATGGAAGTGAATGGAGAGCTTTCCCCCGTGATGGGTGTGGCCTATTTCGTAACACCTCATCATTCAGAAACCACGCCCAAGACGGGGGAAAACGGAAACCCCCCCTCCAATCCTGGCGTTCTCCTATGTCACGTGCATGGTTGCGTGTTGCACAAAAAGATCGTATATACGGAAGATGAACACTCCAACTTAATTCTTGACACCTAGATCCACATTTTTCTTCTCGCCAATTCTCAATGGCTTCCTTGTTTTGCTCAGGAGTACAACACACAACAGCTTTTAGCTATGTTTAATTCAAGGAAAATGACGCTGGTGTGTGGAAATGAACGGAGCTTTTCCCACGTGATGGCCGTGGCCTATTTCATGCAGTGTCTCGATGCCTGTTGACGATGCTCCTAAATTTTTGCTATACCTTTTAGTGTAATATGCAGACGTACAAGTAAATCCATACAAAATATATTTCGTGTGGGCATGGCCTCCTTTTTCCTTTTGTGACCAGGCCCCCCTAAACCTGAATCTGGAGCGACAGCAGCTGGATGTTTTTGAGCCATTTATCAGTCATGTAACAGTTGACACCTGTCGGGGGGAACTAGTTAGGGCGTGCATGTGCCATTTTAACAATGGGCTTATGAAATGACTTTTCAAATGTTTTTTTTCGTCATTTTGGAAATAAATTGTAATCCCCAAAAAGTACCCCCTGCAAGCTGCTCAAGTACCTCTGGTTGGGAATCACTGCTCTACACTACCCGAACGCCCTAAAAGGTTCCTTTTAACTTGAATTTTTTCCTAAACTGCACAATTTAACAAAATGGAGGGAATGATCGTATCTCATGTGCACGAATGGACTAAAACGTGCCGACGTTACACTCAAATCCTGAACTCTGAACATGTTACTGAGATTTGAATTTAAAACCACATAGCTTGGCTGGGGATCTAGGAGTGGCTGCCCTGCTAGCATGAGAGTGCCCCTGCCTGGCCCCGCCCTCCCTTCACTCCTCTCCTTTACCTCCCTGTCCCTCTCTCTCTGGCCCCGCCCTCCCTTCACTCCTCTCCTTTACCTCCCTGTCTCTCTCTCTCTGGCCCCGCCCTCCCTTCACTCCTCTCCTTTACCTCCCTGTCCCTCTCTCTCTGGCCCCGCCCTCCCTTCACTCCTCTCCTTTACCTCCCTGTCCCTCTCTCTCTGGCCCCGCCCTCCCTTCACTCCTCTCCTTTACCTCCCTGTCCCTCTCTCTCTGGCCCCGCCCTCCCTTCACTCCTCTTCTT
>NC_139623.1:14726570-14729766 GCF_964638095.1 Poromitra crassiceps
TAAAAAAAAGAAGAAAAAAAAGCTGTTTCTAAAATAGAACGATGATGACTCAATGGAACGCTGTAGTTACACATCACTGGCATGTCCAAAGTCCGGCCCGGGGGCCATATGCCCTTTGACCGATCTTAAGTGGCCCTCGGCATGTCTCTCAAAATATACTATATGTGGCAGTGGCGGCTGTTGAGCTTGGCAATAGGGGAGGACGCTTCCCAACGCCCAAAAAACACCCAAAACAATTTGGGCGTTTTTTTTTCTCTCTTTTGCAGTTTGAAGACAGATTTTAACAACATACAAACAAACAAAAGCTCAGACACAGCTGGAAAACAAAGCAAAGCATACTATTGATTGACAATTATAATATGGTGCTACCACCCATATAAGGGTGCTTACATGCTTATAAAAGCATATGGGTTATACAAGGGGCCAAGACAAACCAGCTGAGCAAGTCACCCACCGCCCCTAACCTCATCAAGGTAGGCCAGAAACAAATATGTCACGCCAAATATGTCCAAATATGGCCAAATATGTCACTCCTATACCCTAATGTAATCTCAATAGCAGCACCAGTCTCCTTCAAGGAAACAAGATCAATAGAAATCATTAGGCTACAGACCGCTTTATAGGTCCACACTGTTACAGCAGGCAACATCAAACTTAATTTCAGTTTAATTCAATCACACAAATTACACCACGCACCCCCATATAGATAAGATTTTGTTCCAGGGTCCCCCATCTGATAAGAGTTTTGCTTTTAGATGTTTTATCACAGACATTATATGAAACCCATGACCAAAATAGTCATACATTCTGTGATTGTGTTACTTATGGATGGAATTATAGTGAACATACAGTAGATTAATCCCCCCTTTTTGCTGGGGACCCCACTTTGAAAACCACTAGCTTAGGCTACAACTGTTGCAAGAAGGTGAATTTTCACACATTTTCAATGCAGATTGAGGACAAATAAGATGGATTGTCATCTGGTGCATTTTAACGTTAAGCAGCTGGCCGGCCCCCCGATAATTTCACATTCTCTAATCTGGCCCCATTCAAAAAAGTTTGGACACCCCTGTTATACATCATGTCAATTCGATTCTAACTGAGGCCGAGCTAGCATGTTAACTAGCTAGTTTGCTGCTGTAACAACGTTCGCCCATCAGCTTTGAAATCCGTTGGCCAGTTGTTGATATCTCAGCAATAGCTAAGCTAACGTTACGGAGCGAATACTGTAACTAGCGCTGTAGTGCAGACAAAGATAACATTATGGAGAATACTGTAACTAGCGCTGTAGTGCAGACAAAGGTAACGTTACAGAGAGAATACTGTAACTAGCGCTGTAGTGCAGACAAAGATAACATTACGGAGAATACTGTAACTAGCGCTGTAGTACAGACAAAGCTAACGTTACAAAGAGAATACTGTAACTAGCGCTGTAGTGCAGACAACGCTAACGTTACAGAGAGAATACTGTAACTAGCGCTGTAGTGCAGACAGCGCTAACGTTACAGAGAGAATACTGTAACTAGCGCTGTAGTGCAGACAACGCTAACGTTACAGAGAGAATACTGTAACTAGCGCTGTAGTGCAGACAACGCTAACATTACAGAGAGAATACTGTAACTAGCGCTGTAGTGCAGACAAAGCTAACGTTACAGAGAGAATACTGTACCTGGCGCTGTAGTGCAGACAACGCTAACGTTACAGAGAGAATACTGTAACTAGCGCTGTAGTGCAGACAAAGCTAACATTACAGAGAGAATACTGTGACTAGCGCTGTAGTGCAGACAAAGCTAACATTACAGAGAGAATACTGTAACTAGCGCTGTAGTGCAGACAAAGCTAACATTACAGAGAGAATACTGTAACTAGCGCTGTAGTGCAGACAACGCTAACGTTACAGAGAGAATACTGTAACTAGCGCTGTAGTGCAGACAACGCTAACGTTACAGAGAGAATACTGTAACTAGCGCTGTAGTGCAGACAACGCTAACGTTACAGAGAGAATACTGTAACTAGCGCTGTAGTGCAGACAACGCTAACGTTATGGAGAGAATACTGTAACTAGCGCTGTAGTGCAGACAACCCTAACGTTACAGAGAGAATACTTTAACTAGCGCTGTAGTGCAGCCAAAGCTAACATTACGGAGAGAATACTGTAACTAGCGCTGTAGTGCAGCCAAAGCTAACATTACGGAGAGAATACTGTAACTAGCGCTGTAGTGCAGCCAAAGCTAACGTTACGGAGAGAATACTGTAACTAGCGCTGTAGTGCAGCCAAAGCTAACATTACGGAGAGAATACTGTAACTAGCGCTGTAGTGCAGACAACCCTAACGTTACAGAGAGAATACTGTAACTAGCGCTGTAGTGCAGACAAAGCTAACATTACGGAGAGAATACGAGGGATCAGCCGAGCAGCATTTTGGTAAACAAACCGCGTCACTGGGTGGAAACGGTAATGGGACCCTATGGAGCATGAGCTTGAGTGTCTGACTCTAGCCGGCTGACCCTGTTTACATTTAAAAAACTGCGACAGTTCACACAACTTTAACATGACATGCATAATATTATACATCAAACTCTTGAGCTAATTATGCTCTCACTCAGAATGTCAAAATATAAGCGATGTGATGTATAGTTTTTGAGATATTAAAGATTTTTGATTTTTATTAAACAGTCTAAATTTAATATCGATGCATCACATCTTACCTCTAATAGTAGACGAGACCAACGCAGAGTAGTCTCGCTTGAACCCCGAGTGAATCGGCCAGTTTAGTCTGTCTGCGGCCGGGGCAGATCAGGAAGTGAAATGAAACGGTTTGCAGCAGCCACTTCGGCCATAACCACAAAATAACTTCCAAAAAACCTGTTAGAATATAACAAGAGATGTTCGCGAGAGTAGCAAGCCCCTGCATGGCATTCTCCTTGTTTATGGTCTGTTGCTAGGCAGAGCGAAACGGCGGAAGGCAGGCAGCTGCCGTGAACCGTTTCGTTTCACTTCCGGGTTTATCCGGCCCACCGGTAGACAGATAGAGAGAGAGAGCCCCCTGGTGACACGAGGTTAGACAGACACAGACTCTATAATCATCAAGAGAGCAATCTCCGATTCACACGGCTTTGGTCTCAGCTACTATTATAGGTAAGATGTGATGCATCTATATTGTAATTATACTGTTTAATAACAATCGAAAATCTTG
>NC_139623.1:14729966-14742466 GCF_964638095.1 Poromitra crassiceps
AGAGAGAAGAGAGACAGAGAGAACTTCCTCTCTCCCTCCCCTGCCAGAGGCATCCTTCATTTTTATTGGATGAGTAAAATGGTCAGAGTCTGGTCACATGCTCCCATGGGCCAATGGGATGTGGAGTCAGGGCTGCTGTGGGGAAAAGTGCTTCAGCCTGCTGGATTCATGGATGATCTGAACAAGTATTCCTAAAAATACACTTCAATCCTAAATGGCCTCCACACAAATGAGTCATCCTTGTTTAGCTGCGCATGTGTGTGTGTCCTCCTTGCTCTTGTGTGTGTGTGTGTGTGTGTGTGTGTGTGTGTGTGTGTGTGTGTGTGTGTGTGTGTGTGTGTGTGTGTGTGTGTGTGTGTGTGTGTGACTGAACATGTGTACGAGTGTGTGTCAACCCCACTTACTGATACACTTGACAGTTTATAGCCAGTGATGATTATTACAGCAAATCAGTGCTCCAGAGCAAAGTCAGCACGGTCTGACCCCTGAAACATGCCTGCGCTGTCCCTGTCACTGCTGCCCTTTGAACCATCTCTATTTCTGTGTGTAATCTGCTTTTGCTTAGGTTACTCTGCTTTTACACACACACACACACACACACACACACACACACACACACACACACACACACACACACACACATGACCACACACACACACACACACACACACACACACACACACACACACACACACACACACACACACACACACATGACCACACATGCACGTGCTGTTGGTTAGAGCTACTGGAGGTGGATGAGAAGTGAGATGTAGTGCCACTGAAGTGGAAGAGCTGGGAAAAACATGTCACCCCCCTTCCCACCTGAGCCTGTTGAGGGGGTTGTGATGGCCGGCCATGCTGCTGCAACAGGAAACATGGACCATGACTAACCTGACGTGATGTGGAAAATAACTGACAGACTCAGACTCAACCATGACACCATCTCCCAGGCTGTGTCAGAGGTTCAGACTCAACCATGACACCATCTCCCAGGCTGTGTCAGAGGTTCAGACTCAACCATGACACCATCTCCCAGGCTGTGTCAGAGGTAGGATCCATGACACCATCTCCCAGGCTGTATCAGAAGTAGGATTGGGCGATGTCAGCCAAATAACCATCACGATGGTTCCACACTGAACCATCACGATGGACGATGGAATCGTCCATCGCGCCAACCCTAGTCAGAGGCCTGCTGTGACTAGAAGCACCTACATCTGACAACTTTCAATGAGACGTCCCAAACCCGGCCAGCAGGGGGGCAGGGCTGCAGGGGGGCAGGGCTGCAGGGCGGCAGGGCTGCAGGGGGGCAGGGCAGCAGCCTCTATGAAGGGAAGAAATTAATATTACCAATCAAACATTAGTGCTGGATGGTTGTGCCTGCATCTAAAGGGCTTGTATGGGACTAAAGGTGAAGATTAGTCTCACTTGCCAGACCCTCTCCCTACAACGCGGGAGAGTCTGGCTGTACTGGCTGGCACTCTGGTAGTGGGGGAAAAAAGGTTTACCTTTACAACCAAACACCGAAAGTACCAAGCAGGCACATTCCAGATCCAATCGTTTTCAGCGTGTAGCAACGAGCTAGCATTGTTGATGTTGTTTCACAGCGGCTCAGCCATTTGAGATCGACAGATTTGTCACGGAGGGAGCGGAAAGGAAATCCATATATGGTCACAGCCGGTCAGTCAGAGCGGGTCAGAGCCAATGGCAGAGCTTGCAGGGAGCGGAAAGGGATTTTCTTCTGCTGCCGACTGAAATGGACGCCACCAATGGCAGAGCTTATAGCAGCAGCCTGTTCCCATGCAGCCAGACTTCTCTCCCGGCAGGGAGGGAAGTCTGCCAAGCGACACTACAGGAAGATAGACACAGTTGAGGATACAAACAGAAGTCCATCTGTTCCCACTGAGCACTTAAACCGTTGATGCGTTAGCTCTCATGATATAACCCAGCTTCTTTTTTAGCAATGCAGACCAGTTTTAGACCTAGCAGTAAAGAGATTATTTATTACATATTTACTGTAAACTAGAGGGAACTCAGTAGAGTGCAGACCTCTGCCAACCTTTCTACAACGTTTTGTGGTCTTACGTGAATCCGTTTGGATTGGAACCATTGCCATGCCCCCTTTTGGCCAGTGGGCACGGAAAGTGAATCAGTTCGTCCTTAGTCCTTAGTCTGACTGACTGGAAGCAGGTTGTGGGGATAAGCTCTGCCTGACTGGAAGCAGGTTGTGGGGATAAGCTCTGACTGACTGGAAGCAGGTTGTGGGGATAAGCTCTGCCTGACTGGAAGCAGGTTGTGGGGATAAGCTCTGCCTGACTGGAAGCAGGTTGTGGGGATAAGCTCTGACTGACTGGAAGCAGGTTGTGGGGATAAGCTCTGCCATTGGCTCCGACCATTTCAGTCAGAGCGAAGTGAAATGCCTTTCCGCTTCCTGTGTGTTGCTCTCCAATGCCTCCGCCGCTGTGAAACAACAACAACACTAGCTAGCAAGGTAGCGTTGCTAGACGCTGAAAATGTCAAGTTTTGACGAAGATTTGGATTGTGCAATAAAGCAGCCAGGCCTGCTTGGTACTTTTGGTGGATGGTTGTAAATAGTGTCCTCTAGTAAGAGAGTGGCGTCAGCGGAGGACCAAAATGCAAGAATCATTAGCCAATGAACAGCCAGGAATGGGTCTCGCGCTACTTTTGCATGCTAAAATAAAACCGATAATGTACAATTTGATTCATTTCAAGGGATGAAAAACCCTTTCAAAGTACAACACTGTCTATTTTGATGCAACTCGACAGTGCTGCTTTTTTTTACTGAAGAGTTCCACTTTCTACTTCCTGGAAAAAAACTGGTCCATTGGAGTGAATGGAGCTGTCGGAACTCTTCTATTATACGGCTCTGGTTGTAAAGATAACGGAGCATTTATTTTCCGCTATACCAGAGTGAGAGTAAGAGCAGCCAGACTCTCTCCTGTGCTGTGACAGCAGGAAAGAGTCTGGTAAGTGAGGCGTGATTTCTAACCCCACATAGGATAAGCAATAACCACGCCCTGTGACGCTGGGATTGGCCAGGAGCATTGAAGCTTGGGACTAAAGCACCTAGGGTTTTTCATCTTTTAAAATAAAGATGTTTAAAAAACTATTGCTTGTTACATTTTCAGTGCTGTACCTTTTCTCTGGGTAAGAATTGAGCTTGAAATTAACGATATGATACATTATATTATATGAGCTATTAGGGATGCACCGATATGAAAATTTTGGCCGATGCCGATAACCGATATTAACATTGCTGTTATGGCCGATGACCGATATTTACCGATGTCGATATGATCTGTATAAAACCACATTTTTATGATCATCACATTTTGTACATACTGAAAAACACATGTTAACACTGAATTTGAAAAAGTTATGCATTTCTTTATTTGCAAAGCCTTTGGAAAAGCCCATAAATCATAGATTTACTGCATTATTTCATATCAATGTGAAGAATTTGGCTGATAATGATAACCGATATTAACATTGCAACATCTGACCGATACCGATATGACCGATATGTTAAAAAATGACCAACATCGGCCGATACCGATATGATTGCCGATATATCGTGCATCCCTATGAGCTATGAACGTGAACACAACACCGTTTATATTATTGCATGTTTTTGTAGATTGTGTAGGCTACATTGTGTAGATTACAATTATTATACTTATTATTATTATTATTACTATGCTAAGGAAGGTAGGTGACCATAATTCATTTCAATGTCCGCTCTCAATGTCCGCTCTCGAAATCGCTGTCCGTTCTCAAGAGCTATTCAGTTGGTTCATGAAATCGCTGGGCTGCGTGCCCTCCAGTGTTGCTCCTGGCCAATCCCGGCGCCACAGGGCGTGGTTATTGCTTATCCTATGTGGGGTTAGAAATCACGCGTAAGTGAGACTAGTTTGTCCTTGGCCGGCCAGTGGCCCATGACCAACCCTTCTACCAAGTTTTGTGATGTTACGTGAATCCATTTGGAAGTTAGGCACCTTTTTGTGATTGGCCACTCCCTTTTGGCCAGTGGGCATGGAAAGTTAAAGGTCCCAATTCGTGCAGCTGTAACCTCTTAAAAACGTGTGTCTCTGGTCCATAAAACATGATTCTGGATTAATTTGTCGAAAATATAGCAACCCCGTTCGTTCGTTGTCACTTCCTCATCTCGTCGCTTCCCAAGAATGGTCTGTTTCTATAATATATTCAGAACTAACAGTTCCAATCAGATTAGCGTCCGTGGACCAGCACGCTAGGTTGTGTCCACAACTAACGTTAGCAACGAGCTATCGCTAACTTAACGGTTGCTACGCTAAAGAGGACATCTCAAAATGCCTAGACTTACCGAATGCACCTCCGCAGTTGCTGGATCATGTACAGTTGGCGTCGCTCCAGCTAGAAGTGTTAATTTTGTGGCTATAGACAAACTGGTGCAGGTAGCTTGTGTGAGAGAGACCGCGCGCAGTATGCTTAAGGACCCGCCTGACGTCACATTAACCCGTCTGGGGGAACAGAGTGTAAGGGGCGTGGCTTGAAGGAGACTGCAGGGGGAAGCTGGATAGGGACAAATCCAACTCTGGCAGTTCTGAGGTTGTGACCACTCATTACAGGGAGGGATGACAGCAGTATATATGCATTTACAAGTAAAAACAGCTTTTGCACAGAATGGGACCTTTAATCACTTCGTCCTTGGCCCACGGCCAACCTTTCTTTTTTTGTGATCAATTGTTTTTTATTGCAGGTCAACAACAATCTTCATGATACAATTTACAAATGAAGAGTTAATTTGCAAAAACAGGTAAACGCCATTCTTAAAATGAACAAACAACTTTTATACTCCCTGGAGTGCACATAGAAAACATTATTGAGGTGATTCATGGGAAAATTATCAGATGAATATGTTTTATTTATTATTGATAATAAAGATTTCCCAAAAATAAATGAATTACAGTAAATACATCAATATATAAAATAAAATGATAAAAATCTAAATGGAGATACCTGTTTTTGCAAATGAACTCTTCAAATACATCCCCCCCCCCCCCCCCCCCCCCGATCTCGGTAAGTAGTCTAAATAGGTCTGTTATTAGAGAGGCAGCTTCCTTCCTCCTTGGCCTTGTTTACCCGCGCTGTGGACAGTTCCAGCATAACCACATCCTGAAAATAACCTAACCATTTTTTTATGTACAGTTTGTGTGGCGGTAACCAACGCTGTACTATCAGCTTTTTAGCTGCGGTTAACCCCGCGAGCCATAATTTGCGTTGTCTCTCACTCAATACAATGTGCGAATCATCATTAAGAAGGATTGGTTCGAGCGGTATAGCAATTAATTATTAATTAATTAATTAATTACATCAGATAGAATTGATGTCACTTTCTTCCAAAAGTCATAGACCTCTGGGCATTCCCATATCATGTGTTTAAACCATACATGGGCAACATACGGCCCGCGGGCCGTATGCGGCCCGCGGGCGCCCCCTGTGTGGCCCGCGATGGAATTGCAAAAAAAAAAATTTTTTTTTTTTTTTTTTTTTTACAGTGCACCTGAACGCAACATGCAAGATACCCGCTGGATAAGTGTCCAAATGTTCATGTCATTCTGGCCAATACTCCATTTCTGTTATAACATTTCAGTCTGGAATATGGAATATCTTTCAATAATATTTATGACTGAAAGGCTAAAAGTAATCTCATGTGTAAGAAATTACTATTCTACATTGAAGTAGAATATAATTAACTTGTTGGTTTTGGATTTATTTAGCTTCAAGAGTGCATTTTTGTTCTTGTGTGACCCTCAACACAGGCTTTGAGAAGCCCGGGCCACTTACTGATACTTATGCTTAAATTAACCCACTCATATTCTGGTTTATTTCAAGAAAAACATTTAGGCTAGTGGAAATTCTGGAAATGCAGCCATATTGTCAGGTGGTGAAAAAAGTTAATTTCAAGCCCTGCAGGGAGAGCAGGTGGTGACATAGGAGTGAGTGAGAAAAGGATCAAATATTGGTGGTTAAGACTGAATAATGACATCACAATTGTTAATTTAAAATGAGTTATTCCTCTAAACCTGGCTTCAAATGCCCCAAATTTTTCACACTGGCGCCGTTCAGCCCTCAGCAAAATCTGGTAGTGAGGAAATTTTTTTGTGGCCCTCTCTATCATCAAAGTTCCTGGGTTACGGCATGACAACATTTGTTCGGCCCCCGGCAACAATCTGGGTTTCTCATGTGGCCCCCCATGAAAAATAGTTGCCCACCCCTGGTTTAAACGTACCAGGTGTATTGAGAGAGCACAAATCACAATTAGGGCTGGCTACCAGTTTCATATGAAATCTTGCGAGTGGTGTACTGTATAGTAGGCCCTCTGACACAGCTTAAAGTGGATTCATTGATGGTTGGGGTTCTTTGACGTTTTCCCACCACGACCAATCTTTCTAAAGTTCGGTGCAAATCCGTGCATATCTTTTGGAGATATCCTGCAGACCAACAAACAGACAAACAGGCAGACAGACAGGCAGGCAGACAGACAGACAGACAGATAAACAGGCAGACAGACAGGCAGACAGATAAACAGGCAGACAGACAGGCAGGCAGACCAGACAGACAGACAGGCAGACCAGACAGGCAGACAGACAGACAGATAAACAGGCAGACAGACAGGCAGGCAGACCAGACAGACAGACAGGCAGACCAGACAGGCAGGCAGACAGACAGACCAGACCAGACAGACAAACATGCAGACAGACAGACAGACAGACAGACAGACAGACAGACAGACAGACAGGCAGACAGACAGACAGGCAGGCAGACCAGACAGGCAGGCAGACAGACAGACAGACAAGCAGACAGACAGACAGACAGACAGACAGACAGACAGACAGACAAGCAGACAGACAGACAGACAGACAGACAGACAGACAGACATCGGAGCTGATTCTGGCGCAAACTGGCTGCCGGCGGAGGTAACAATGAATGCATTAAACAGTATGAAAAATATGCACAAATATGCAGAGCAATACAAGATAAGTTACCCCAGAAAACAAGACCAACATTTAGCAGACTTTTAATTCTAATCCTTTATGTATTTGATCTATTGTCTATAACCATTTACCACCATCAATGTAAAATTGCTCAATGGGCTTATTTTTGGTGAATCCAGTCACTGGAAACAAACAAGTTGCTGTTCATAAAACACACAAACCACTAACTCCTCCTCTACTTTAATTAATAGTCCTGTGCATAAGAGCATCTCTCTCTTTTGTGTGCATGTGTGTGTGTGCGTGTGTGTGTGTGTGTGTGTGTGTGTGTGCATGCATGCGTGTGTGTGTGTGTGTGTGTGTGCATGCATGCGTGTGTGTGTGTGTGTATGCGTGTGTGTGTGCATGTGTGCATGCGTGCATGTGTGTGTGCGTGTGTGTAATGACAGCTGCATAGTTGAGAGAGAGCCAGGCGTGGTCTAAGGGAGAACATTACACATGGCCTGGGCTCTCTTGGCCAAAGGGGAATCCTTCTTGATTTGTGGAGGGAGCAGAAGGGTGGGGATGGGAGGGAGGGGGAGGGAGTGAAGTGGTCTACGGGGGAGGGAGGCTTTGGCATTTTACAGTCCAATGGGTGGAATGGGAAGTTAAATTAGCAAAGAGACTCTAGAGACAGAGCGTGTGTGGGGGTGCGCCCTCTCTGCTCTGCACATATGGCCGAACCATGACTCACATCCTTTAGATGCTAGTTCTCTTACCACCAGCCTCGCTCGCTTTCTCTGCCACTCCCTGAACAGAAAGTCGTGTCTGTATTCCCTGGGTAAAAGTAAGTCTCATAGCAGCTGTCAGCGCTCGTGTTCAGAGAACGAAGGAAAAGATTTGCTCAGCTCTTGGTCTGCTTTCTTGTCCCTCATGCGGGCCTCGTCGGTTCTCTGTACTCTGTTATATGCATTAGGAAAAACGTCCAGCCAGGCTTCCACTGCGAGGGAAACGCTAGCAAATCATTAAGAGCGCCATCATCCAATTCTTCTCGTGGCACCAACGATTCCTCTTGCCACACACATAGGCAGGCCTGTACAGCAGATGGCCTCAAAGCCCCAGATGGCTTCAGATGTGAGGGGGCACCACCTCTATTTGCTGAAACTCTTTGAGTCTTCCATCCTAAGCCTAATAAAGACATACAGTAGAAGGAGGGCTGGCCAATAATTCAATATGATCGTTTATCGTCTTTTATTGGAATCATATCGTGATGATATGGTGATTTTGGAATATCGTGAGCAATTGTAATGTCTAAATTGATACCGATGAGCAAGTTTGATTTAAAATCTCAAAATGATTGGTATAGAATGAATTGTACTAGGAATATTATTTGGAAAAAAATGATATCACATCTAACTTTACCATTCAGTTCAATGGGATGAACATTAATAGGATTATTTAACATGTGATGTTGCATAATGTGAGCCATGCTATGACACAACGGTACAGAAGAAATCCTTATGATGATCGTTGTGATAATGCTTTCAACCATATCGGCCCTATGCTAAGGCCCTGTGTGGTGTGTGTTGCAGGATGCTGTGGGGGCTGAGCGAGTGGTTCTGGCAGGAGCGACTGTGGTTCCCAGAGGGCCTGGGCTGGGCCGACCTGGAGGACCGGGACGACCGGGTCTACGCTAAGGCCGGCGACCTCTGGGCGGTGCTGCCCATCGCCGTCGTCTTCCTCATCATCCGCCAGATCTTCGAAAGGTCAGCCCGTCTTCCATTCTGTCTTTCCATCAACCAGGATAGGAAATTAGCGTGGACTCGGGGCAAAATGCCCCAAAAAAATAAATAATAATAATTGCCAGTGGAATTGCGATGACGTTATTTGCAAAGCATGTCCGGATTTTGTTAATAATAATAATACTTGATTGGATTTATATAGCGCCTTTGAAGACACTCTTGAACGCGCTTCACATATCAGGGGAGGGAACTCTCATCCAAAGGACGTTGCTCACTCACAGGACAGAGTCCCTGTCTCTGCCCTGGGGCATTGGGGAGATTATTCATCAGATCAGATTATTCATTCAGACCATTCGAACCAAAGGAGAAGAGCACCTCCTACTGGTCCTCCAACCACCATGGACCGCAGGGCGCTAAGAAGAGTGAGGCGCGTGGCCCAGCACGTAACAGGATGTGAGCTGCCAGAACTGCAGGAACTGTATAACCAGCGGTGCCTCAGGAGGTCCCTGAAGATCATCAAAGACACAAACCATCCCCACAACAGCCTGTTCTCCCTGTTACCCTCAGAGAGGAGATACAGGGTCCCAAAAGCACGCACAAATCGCTTGAGAGACAGTTTCTTCCCGCAGGCCACGAGACTCCTTAACATATGTTTAAAGTATGTACATGCCATGTGCACCTATGTGCAGTGAATATGCCACTGTCTTTGACTTGTCTTATCACTCTACTGCCTTATTGCTTGTTGTGTCTCTTGTTTTCCTGCACCCATATGCCTTGTTATTTTGTACTATGTTGTAAACGGAGTCTACAGCACAAGAATTTCACACGTGATACTTGTACTACGGAGTGACAATAAAAATCTTGAATCTTGAATCTTGAACACCACTTCCAGCACCAGTCTCCCATCCAAGGAGTATCCTAGGCCAGACCTGCTTAGCTTCCCAAAGAACGCCAGTAATGTAATGCAGGAGCCGGGCTGTGAATCTTCACTGCCCTCACTATTCCATTTGATTACGATTCAGAGGGCTACGATTCGATTCGATTACGATTATCGATGCATCTCGATGCATCTCGATTAGAGGTCTTCACGGGTCCAAAATCACGGACCCGGACCCTAATGGACCCGGGGAATTTGTGCCCGAACCCGTAATGGACCCGTCTATTATTAGACATCTGAGACCTGGCCCCGTTCAGAACCGATAAATGTCGGACCCGGACCCGGAGTGGACCTGTCTATTATTACAAATCTGAGACCCTGCCCCGTACAGATCCGAGAAATACCGAGGCAGAGACTAGTGGTGTCGACGTCAAAGTTGCTTGTTAACTGCTACAAGTTGTATATCAAATGAAACTTTGTGCATCTTAACGTTATAGCATTCTCCCCTGGTTGATGCTGCCTAACGCTACTTAGATAGTACAGTGGCAGTCTCTCTATGCTACCGCCGTTCCTTCGCCCAAAAACACACACAACAGCGCTAGAAACAATCACATACATGTTGTGACTTGTGTACTCACCATGCGATCATCGAATAATAATCCAAAAGTACGGGAAACAGTCATCTTCAATTAAATCCATAGCGAGAGGAGCCAGCAAGAGGGTTACCTCTCTGCAACGAAAATCACTTCCTCGTTTGCCTGAGGCGCATGTGTGCGCATGTGTACGCATGTGGTGGTCACATGCGCCTCATGTAAACGGGGATGTCATTTTCATTGCAGATGGGAACGTTCTTTGCTAGTTATTTTCTCTATGGATTTACTTGCAGTTTGTGACAACAAGCCTCACGTGTGCTGTTTTGATGCGTTTCTCTCGTGATCAGCGCTGATCGCCGGGTCCACTCGGGTCTTATTGGACCTGGCATTTCACTGTCGGAGCCCCGAGACCCGTGACAATCGCTACCGGAACCGACCCAGACCCGGAGGCACTTCTTTTGAATGGACCCAGACCCGGCTGGGTCCGGGTCGGAACCTCGGGTATTCGGGGGGTCGGGCATACCCGAAGACCTCTAATCTCGATGCATCTTAAATCGATGCATCACTTTTTTCTGCAATACATGATTTATTTGTTCTCACTTTCTTTTTTCTCACTGTGTGGCTACTTTTAAAATAAAAGTGCATTTGGAATTGCATTGTATTATGATCCATAATTAAAATAAACAACTGCATGTACTTCCATTATATTTTATTTGATTATAAAAAATAAAATAAAAATCGATTTTTGACATTTGTGAATCGATGCAGAATCATGCACGTCCGCATCACGATGCATCTTATAATCGATTATTTTTGACACCCCTGGTTCTGTATTTGCAAAGCGCAACTTGAAAATGGCCAGCTAGGCATCCGTACCTTCACAACCCCCACCCCCTCCACCCTTTGGTCCCCCTCCTCCTACTAGCGTTATTTACTGTACCTCACTGACAGGCAGCGCAAGCTAGCTGGCCAGCTACTTCACTAGCTAACATTAACTTGAGAATATGCGTTTAAATACGCAAACCACCCACTAAGTCACGACTAGAAACACATTGAAATGAAATTGAAACAGTCACGACGCGCACATTTTCGCAGCTCCAGTTCCATAAGAGAATTCCCCATTCATTTTCTCCAGATGTTTTGAATAGTACTTATACGAGGGATCAGCCAAGCAGCATTTTGGTAAACAAACCGCGTCACTGGGTGGCAACGGCAATGGAACCCTATGGAGCCCAAGGGTTCCATTGCCCGAGGCTTGAATGTCTGACTCTAGCCAGTTAACTCCGTTTATATTTTAAAAACTGCAACAGTTCACACAACTTTAACACGACATGCATATATTATACATCAAACTCTTGAGCTACTTCTGCTCTCACTCAGAATGTCAAAATATAAGCGATGTCATGTATAGTTTTTGAGATATTAACGTTTGTTTGGGTTCCGCATTTCTGGGTGGCAAGTGACGTCACGCTGATTCGTCCTATATAAAGAGTTTTAAGCCTGAAACCAAGCCAACCAGAAACAAAATAAATAAATTCAAATAAAACGAGGGGAATTGAAAGTATAATTCTTTTTGGTTTGTTTTGGCTCAGAGTCAAATGTTTTATAGTCAGTTATGATTCAGTAGCTGGCTGGTTGACTTGGTTCCAGGCTTAAAACTCTTTATATAAGGGTTTTTCGAAACATCTATGGAGAAAATGAATGGGGAATTCTCTGATGGAACCGGAGCCGCAAAAAATTGGCCGAGGCATGCTAGAAATGAGCGCGCATAGCCCGTGATTTTTCTAGTTTGATCAAATTGCCCTGGAAATGATCCAAAATGCCCCAGAACCATTATTTCACAAGGGCAAAAAAGAGCCCTTGTTAAAAAAAAGGTACATTTTCTACCCTGCTCTAAAACCCTCATCGATGTCTTTGTTTACACATCCGCCTTTGCTGTCTCGTTTTCTCTACTGTTCCTCTGTGTCCCGTCTTTTCCCTGGCAGGCTTCTCCTCTTCCTCTCCTCCTCTCTCTCAGTCTCTCCATCGTTTGTCTCCTCCTCTGATCTGAAATTAGATTCTGTCACTTGAGCCGCAATTTTATCTCTTCCTGCTTTCTCTGAGTCATTCCTTGGTTCTCCTTCCCCTGCCCCCTACTTTAAAATAAGTAAAGGTACATTCTGTCAATTATCAATTACACAAATACAGTGCTACGGTTTGCAGCAGCTAATCTTTTTTCTTTTTCTTGTATCGGATGATCGTTACAGAGTCAACCTATGTTTTATTGTTAATACCAATAATCTCCCCTCCTCCTAACCTAATTTATTTTTGGTAT